>NC_091481.1:34684327-34984327 GCF_036971445.1 Narcine bancroftii
CCACAGAGTTATTCCCAGGGCTTCATTTACCAGGTGGAGTTGAACAAGGTTCCCACAATAAATGAAAAAAAAACATATATACAGGTTGGATTTAATATCTTTGTGGGACTGGCCTGGAAGAAAACGGTTCTAATCTATTATTTCACATTCATCACCTATTGTGTCAGGTAGACAATGAAGGGTTGAGGTGAAACCATTGTTGGGCTGTGCTTAGGGCATCAGTTAATCCGGCCCCGCAATCAATGCTTTGGGCCCAGGTTCTTCACAAGGAGTGGGGAAGGGGGAGGAGGAGGGGAATGGGAAAGGGGAAGGAGTGCAGGTTAATGGGAAAGAGGCCTTAGGTGGGTACAGGTGAGAGGTAGAAGAGAAGCTGAAAGGTGATGAGGAAAGAATGTAGCTCTGATAGGAGAAGGAAGGGGGGTGGGGAGCTAGAGGAGACAGAGGGATGGGGACAGAGTCATGGGGGGAGGGGGGTAACAGAAATTGGAGGTCGATGATATTCCTGATGAAGGGCCAGGCCCAAAATGTTGATTACCCGAAGGATGCTGCATGACCTTTCTCCAGCACGTCTGTGCACGGAATTTAAGTGGGATCCCTGCTGCCGCAGTGGGAAGAGCGAAGATGGGTCATGAAGCGATCTCCCAGCTAGGGTCCAGCTTCCCCGATGTAGAGGCCATGGTTTAGCGCAGTCCTGAGGCAGTGCGGGAGGTCACAGGATCCTTGCCCGTGGATGGAAGGGCAGAGCCTTCCCAGCCAGGACTGGGAGGGGAGCTGAGCCACATGGTGTGTGTCGCAAAGTTCTGGTTTTCTTACCGTCACACCAGACCCTGCAAGGAGCCGGGTTCTGGGAGGGAATCTGAATGTTGTTACTGGGTACCCGCCAATATTCTGTTGCAGTGTGTGATTTCCAATGTCCTCCTCTACGTCGTGGGAGATGTTGAGAAGTCGAACAAAATGGCCATTGGCAGCAACCTCCGTGATTTTTATATTGCCAGTGGTGCTAGAATAAAGGAAACAGGGATAACACTGTAGGTCCCGCTGGAGTCAGTGGGGAAAGTAAAAACACAATGTCAGAGAAATGCTGTTTCTTGAATTTAAAATTTAGACATACAGTACGGTAACAGGCCATTTCAGCCCATGAGTCTGTGCCACCCAATTTACAACCAATTAATCTATACCCCCAGTACATTTAGAACGGTGGGTGAAAACCCTGGGGAAATCCCACGTAGACACGGGGAGAACGTACAAACTCCTTACAGACAGTGCAGGATTCAAACCCTGGTCTCGATCACTGGCTAAAGGTGTGGTGCTGACTTCCGTTTCACCTGGTTGTTTATGTACAGCCAGATGAGAATAAACTTGAACTTGAATAGCATGTCATCTCTGAACTTTAACAGATCCGGGATGTTCTGCCATCTTCAACGCAATACTGGACAGGGAATTGTGCTAGTCAGGAGGCCCACTCCCAATGGCTCTTTTAATAACAAGTTTCAGGTCTGGACCAGGCATGGACAAGTGGAACAATCCAGCTCCTGGTGTCTGATTCAGTAAGATGGTGGTGCTGCTAGAGTCGCTGCCACTGGTGCGGACCTGCGGGGAATGGAGATTCAGCCCCTCCGCGGGGTCCGGCCACCCAATAAACTACTGTCGGCTATGCATGGGCTTTGTACAACCCGTTGAGAGAGCCGACGGCGGTTTTAGTTGAAATCCCATGACCGCGGGTCTGCACCCAAGATGGCGGCGCCTGTTAATCGGCAGCAGCCACGAGGGGGTTGCAGGCTCTGGGAAGCGGAGGACTGGAGCAGGGCACCAGACGTCGGGAAAATCATGCGCCGCCTGAGAAGGAGAAGCAGAGGAGACGACCCACGAGGACGGTGACCACAGCGGAGGGCCATTGAGGGGGCTCTGCGGTTGAAGGACCAGTGCATGAGGTGGGCGGCTAGCGACTCGAGGCGAAGAACCCGTGGAAGCTGTGGGCTGCTGGAGAAGGTTGTCAGGAGAATTATGCTGGGCTGCGGACTGGCTGGGAGGGGGTACCAGGTATCGGAACCGGGACGCGAGGGGTTGCAAAGGGTGCTGGAGGGTTCCTGACCATGTTGGAGGTTCGGGTCACCAATGGTTTGGACTGGACTCTGCGGGGAAGTGTGAATGTACGGACACGGTGACTCTGGGGGAATTCTATTTTGCTTCTCTCTCTCTGACCGTGTGTGTAAGGGGCATTTAGGAATTACTGCCAGTGGCGAATTTGCCTGCCTTGCAGCATGTAATACGACACTGCTTAGGAATCTCTGAGTGAATCAGTTTTGATGGAATTCTCCAGTGTTGCTGGGGAATCACCTCCCAGATCTTGTTCCAGGTCACTGATCTCAGCTGGAATAGTGGGAGAAGGACAAAGGGGACATTTATGGAGCCTTTCACTGATAATGATCTCAATTCTATTTCTGCTTGAGATATTTTGTAATCCTTTTCTTTTTATGGAAATTAGAACAGTAATTTTAAACTAGAATCAGTAGCAAGGGAGATGAGAGATGAAGATCTGTATGCGAGATGAATAATTAAAATGGCCAGGCGCAAACTGGAGGGGACACTCATTGAGTTGCCAGGAAATCAAGGGTTAATATCTCCCAGCATGGTTGCTGAGCAGTGGTTCGCAAGTGTGTGAGCATGTGCATTTCTCCTTCTGGCTCATTAATGCTTCTGCAATTCTTTCTCGGTATATACGTCGATATAAACATCTGCATCTCCAACATCAGAGTGAGGATGCGCTATCAGTATCTAGTGCTGGACGAAAATGATTGAAGCGCAGAGTAAGTAATTAAACGCTTCCAACACACAAGCACAACACATGCCCTCAGCAGTAAAGCTCGTGTGATGTGATCATTTACCCCACCTCGACAGAAAGATTAATTTCTATTTTTGGTTGCATTATGAACCAAACCACTCAGACTGCGTTTCCTCCCTCCACAACTCCTGCAATAGGAGAAGGGAACGGTCATCAATGCCCGCGAGCCCTTGTATAAAACAAAGCTCACAGACCCCTTCGCGCTCAGGAGGAAACGCTCCAACTCCTCCTCGTGGTTTGGGAGTCCGTACTTTTTTAGATAAGATTTCTCAAGTCAAAGACTATAGAAATGATCCTTAAAAGTATGGTCTTAACTTAACTCTCCTACCGCGCTGCTCTCCATTCACAACCACACACCTTCAACTCACAGCGGGACTCCTCGACCCCCCCCCCACTCGGCTATTCAGAATCCACAAGAAAGATTTGGTTGTAAATACTAGAAATCACTTTCCATACTTTCTAAAATTAGTACTGTTTGAAGAAAATGCAGTTTTACTTCGAAGCTCATTACCCAGAAGCCCTGAACATTTGCATATATTAGCACCCAGTCTCCAGCCATTGGCTTGTGCCATCCAAAATGATTTGGGTTTCTCTCTCTCAGAAAACTTGATTCAGAATAAATAATTTACCAAAGAGAAAACTGTTCAAAGTCTCTTTGCACTCTTCATGTCATTATTCAGGCCATGAGTCTGTGCATAGGTCACAGCTCCGAGATGCATTTCCTTTCACTTTCTGAATGTCTGGCCCCTTGGAAAGAAATGATTTTTTTCTCCAAAAATAAACTTTATTCCCAATGAAACGATGCACAAGAGAAAACCGTGCAAAGTCCTTTCACATCCTTCGTGTCATATCCACACATTTCCAGCCCTGTACATTGATTTCTATTTACCCCGTTACCCCCACTGTGGCCCCTGGTCATTTCTCCCCCACTCTGTTGGTTGTGGGGCTTCCCGTCAGTCTCAGCCCCTCAGTGACCGGTGATGAGAGGACTCTACATTGTGGATCTTCCCCACTGAGCCCTCGCTTTGGCTGCACCCGTCCCTCAGCATGCCCTCCTGCAGCCTGGAATGTGCCAGTCAGCAGCGTCCCCTCACTGACACCTCCATGTGCTGGAAGACCAACAGGTTCCGGGCAGACTAAAGCACTTCTTTCTCTGAGTTAATGTCTTCCAGCAGTTCAGAATGTCTGTCTCTGTGTGTGTCCCGAAGAACAGCCCTTAAATCAGAGAGTCACGCTGCCACTGGGGATGAACTGTGAGATGATCTCTGAGCAAGTCTGCATTCAGCAAAGAGGTGGGCGACTGTCTCCTCTCCACCGCAGTCATCTCGGGGACAGAGTGTGTTGTGGGTGATGTTCGAGTTCTACAGGAAGGATCTGACTGGGAGCCCTGGAGCCTGTTCATGAAGACTGGCAATGAGGCGTTCCGCCATACGACCTAGGCAGTCTGCTCAAGGAACCAACCCACTGTGTCCATCGAGTCCTTGTCTCTCAGTATCTGTCCCAGTGTTCTGTGCTGTCCCAGTGTCTCAGTTTTCTCTTGTGCGTCGTCTTACTGGGAATAAAGTTTATTTTTGGAGAGAAAAATCATTTCTTTCCAAGGGGCCGGACATTCAGAAAGTGAACTGCTCAGTGTCTGTCCCAGTATCTGTCTCAGTGTTCTGCGCTGCCCACTGCCTGATGGACTTGTGGTTAAAGGTGCTTGGGATATCAGAGCTTGTCCCATCCTGGGACTTAGTGCCCTTATATCTTGGTTCCACACACAGCCTGATGCAGCCACACATGGTCATCAGGATGGGGGCCACGTTGGGTACGTCCTTACCCCAGTTGCCTGGCGATGTACATGGCAACGCATTGGAGCCTTTCCATTTTGGATCCCCATATGAATTGGAGAATATCATCTGGTGACCAGTGGGGCGGAGGTGCGAGGATATCTTTGCTCACTTGGACAGCACATGATATTCCAGCCTCACCAGTACTTGTGCAGTTGCAGCAGAACCGCTTTGCTCCAAAATTCAATCCCTCCAGCGGTGAAGGCCTAACATTGGGCCGCGCGGTTAGCGTAGTGGTCAGCGCCATGCTGTCACAGCATCAGAGTTCGGGACCAGAGCCCACGCTGCCTGTGAGGCGTTTGTACGCTCTCCCCATGTCTGCATGGGTTTTCCCCGGAAGCTCTGGATTCTTCCCACAATTCAAAATGTACCGGGGCTTGTATGTCAATTGGGCAGTACAGGCTGGTGGGCTGAAAGGGCCTGTTACTGTGCTGTATGTCAAAATTTAAAATAAAATACAATTTCTATTTGCCTTTTTGATTACTTGCTGCAGCTGCAAACCAACCTTTTGTAATTCATGCACAAGCACTGCCAAGTCCCTCCGCAAAACAGCCTGCTGCAATTTCAATGAAGTAAAACCACTCTGATTTAAATTAGTTGTTTGGCCCACACCAATTATCCTACTCTCTCCGTATGTTTTGGAATGTGGGAGGAAACCGGAACATCCAGAGGAAACCCAAGCAGGTTATGGGGAGAACGTATAAACTCCTAACAGACAGCACTGGATTCAAACCGCTGCAATAGCGTTGCGGTAACCACTAAAATCATTTATCGATGCTCTGTAATCTAGCCAAACATTGGGAATGCCATTAATATCGGAAGTCAACTCTTTCCAACGTACCCCTCACACCGCAATTTAAAAGGTTCCACACGAAACTTTGACGGTTACCTGCAGTTTGGAGCGTTAAGGTTGCAGACAGTCATGAGCGAATTGGAGGCAGGAAACCTGCTGCAGGTACTGTTCTTGTTCAACTCCCCGAGCATGCTGTTGAAATAGTCGCTGCCTTGACCAGGTCTGCAGCTCTTCAGAGGTTTGGTGGGAGGTTTTGTTCCCACCTTCTGTGTCTCCCCATTACAACACTCGGTGGCTGCAGAAGAAGAGATATCAGTGTAGTGCCCCCCCCACCCCCCACCACCTCCACCAACGTCTTACGTTTTGTACATGATCTTCTCCACAGGTGAATTTAAATTGATGAGCAAAGCCCTTTGGAAAGAAAGGGGCCATTTGAAAGCTGCATGCTTAAATTGAGGGAGGAACAAGTGGACAAGTGTGTGTTTGGCAGCAATAAAGAGTGGGGTCAAAATGTTGAACGTTCTGTCAAAACACACAGCAGAATTGTTCTGGACTTGAAATGCGGGACCGGCAGTGGTTCGGAGGGATCGGTGCAGTTTTTTGTGGTTTCTAGAAATGGAGTGGGCGAAGAAGTAGGTGGGTGGGCTGGTTCATGGTGCAGATGGCACAAAGATTGGTGGGGTTGTCCACAGTGTTGAGGATACTGCAAGACATAGAGCAGAGCAAAGGCAGATGGAGTTTATTCTGAACACGTAACGTGGGAGGTCAAATGTCAAGGGAATGCATACAGTTACCAGCAGCCCCTTATTGGGTCTGATGTGTAGGGATCTGGGGTCCAAGTCTAGAGGTCCCTGAGAGTGCCCATACAACCAGATAGGGTGGCTTGTTTCATTGGGCAGGCTATTGAGCGTAAAAGCAAGGAGGTCATATTGCAGCTGTATAAAACGTTGATTAGGCTGCCAGAGGGGTACTGTATAGAAGATGGTTGTCCCATTACAGGAAGGATACAGAAGAGACCAGGACACTGCCAGGATTAGAGGATATGAACAATGAGGGAGAGATTGGACAAACCTGGGTTATTTTCCTTGATAGGGTAGACCAGCCAGAATTTACATTTCTTTATAACATTGAAACCTGTGCTGCTCAATTACACCCAATTAACCCCCTATGTTTTTGTGGGTACCAGAGCACCCCAGGGAAAACCCACACAGACACGGGGAGAATGTACAGATTTGGACCCACCTTGCTGGCGGTTATATCTTTGCACTAACCGTGCCAGCCAGAGTATCTCCCATACAAGAGGAGATGCATTTAGCATGAGAGGGGGAGCATTTAAAGGAGATGTGTAAGATTTTACAGAGAGAGAGAGAGAGAGAGAGAGAGAGAGAGACATGCCAGGAGTAGTCGGGGATGAAGATACATAGTGCCATCTAAGGGACTTCTAGAAAGAAATGTCAATATGCAGGAAATTGAGGGGGGGGGGGGGGCAGAAGAATATGGATCGTGTACAACCAGCAGAGATTTAGTTTAATTGGGCATAATGTTCATTGTGGGCCGAAGATCCAGTTCCTGTTCAATTTTAAAAAGGGGAAATGTGGCAGCAAGGTATGCGAAAGTATGGAGATGCTTCCTGATCTCCTGGACTTGTGGATGTACCGTGAGGATCATAAGGTGGAACTCGCGGGGGGTGGGGCAGGGTCCGCCTACACCTCCCCCTCTTCCACCTCACTGCTGCTTCCCACCTGCTCACATCCCTTCACGCTTCCCCACACACCCCCCACCATCACCGCATATTATTTGGTCTAAAGTCAACACTCCACAAGTGCAGAGGTCAAACACCTAAAGGCGATTACCAGAAAGGTTAACGAGGAAATAAAAAGTTGCTTTAAAATATGTTCTTGTTTTATATGGCATCAGCAAACACTCCAGTCGGTAAAATATCTGCTTATTTTTAAAAACATTCTACATTCTCATTCACGTTGATAAAATAATATTCAACAATAAGCAGACAAAAATGGGAAGGTGTTTAATTGGGGAAGGGCTAATTAAGATGGGCTGAGGCAGGAAGTGACGACAGTAAAGTAGATGTTGAAGGGTGAAAGCACAGAACTAAGGTGGAGTTTAGGGACCACGTGCTGGGTTCAGGATCGGTTTGTCTCCACTGGGACAGGGAAAAGATGGTAGTAAAAGGGAACTGGGCTTGACAAAACAGGGTGATCAGCTGGTCAAGAGGAAGAAGGAAGCATATATTAGATTAAGGAAGCAGGAAGCAGGAAGGGCTCATGAGAAGTATGTGATAGCTAGGAAGGAAAAGAAAGGACTCAGGAAAGCTTGAAGGGGGTCATGAGAAGCCCTTGGCATGTAGGATTAAAGGAGAACCCCAAGGCGTTCTATGCACATGTGAAGAACAGAAGGATAACAAGAATGAAGGTGGGGCCACTAAAGGAGGCGACATGTGCCTGGAGGCATAGGAGGTCCTAAATGAATACTTTGCTCCAGTTTTCACAGGAGAAAAGGTCCTTGATCAGGGTGAGGTCAGAATAGAACGGGCTTGTGTGGTGGACAGTGTTGAGATAAAGGAAGAGGAAGTGTTAGATCTTCTTAAAAATATTACGATTGATAAGACATGATCTACCCCAGGCTGCTGTGGGAAGAGAGGGATAGGTGGGGCAGTGATATGATCTTTGAGTCCTCTTTGGCCACAGGGGTGTTGCTGAAGGATTGGAGAATGGCAAATGTAGTCCCCTTGTTTAAAAAAGAAAATAGAGAGAATCCTAGGAATTAAAGACCAGTGAGTCTTACGTTAGAGGTGTGCAAACTATAGGAGAGGATTCTTTGAGCATTTGGAGTAGTACAGTCTACTCAAGAATAGTCAGCATGGCTTTGTGAAAGGAAGGCTGTACCTCACAAGTGTAATTGAGTTCTTTGAGGAGGTAACAAAATAAATTGATGAGGATAAGGTGGTAGATGTGGTCTATATCAATTTTAGCAAGGCATTTGATGTAGATGTGGTCTATATTGATTTTAGCAAAGCATTTAACAAAGTCCCCAATGAAAGATTTGCTAAGAAAGTCACGAGGTATAGGATCCATGGAACCTTGGGTGCGTGGATAAAAATTAGCTTGCAGGTAGAAAGCTGAAAGTATTCTGCATGGAGGTCAGTGACTAGTGGAGCATCGCAAGGATCTGTTCTGGGGCCCCTGCTCTTTGTGATATTTATATATGATGTAGAAGCAGATGGATGGGTCAGTAAGTTTGCAGATGATATGAAGATTGGAGGAGTTGTGGATGGAGCAGAAGATTGTCGAAGGTTACAGTAAAATATAGACAGAATGTAGAATTCGTCAGAGACGTGGCAGATGGAATTCAATCCAGATAAGGGAAAGTGATGCATTTTGGAAGGTCAAACCAGAAGGATGAGTACAGGGCTAATGGTTGGTAACTTAAAAATGTGGATGAACAGAGGGACCTTGGAGTTTCAATTCATACATTTCTCAAGGTCGCCATGCAAATTGATAGGATGGTTAAGAAGGCCTATGGGATGCTGGGCCTCATTAATAGGGGGATTGAGTTCAAGAGTCGAGAGGTCATGTTGCTACTCTATGAATCTCTGGTGAGACCACAGAATATTGTGTAATCTGGTCACCTCATTATAGGAAGGATGTGGAAGCTATGGAGAAGGTGCAGAGGAGATTTACCAGGATGTTGCCTGGATCGGAAAACAAGACTTACAAGGCAAGATTAGCAGAGCTGGGACTGTTCTCTTTGAAATGAAGAAGGATGAGAGGAGACTTAATAGAGGCCTACAAATTTATGAGAGGCATAGATAGGTTGGACAGTCAGGAATAGCAAACACCAGAGGACAAAGTAAAGGGAGGGAAGTTTAGGGGAGGCATCAATTATAAGGTTTTTTTTTTACACACAGAGGGTGGTGGGTGCCTGGAATGCCTTGACAGAGACAGTGGTGGAGGCTGAAACATGAGTGGGATTTAAGAGACTCTTAGACAGGCACATGAATGAAAGAAAAATAGAGGGTTACAGGGCAGGAAGGGTTTAGTACTTTCATTTGAAGGAATATATGGGTTGACACAACTTTGAGGGGAGAAGGGCCCATACTGTCATATGTTCTAACAAAGGCAGGCCTTGATGAACACGAGCAAGCTACCTCCTCTCACACTGGGACTTTGTGAGAGCATTTCTAATATCTCCAACATTAGGCCTCTTCGTGGGAGAGTCTAGGACCAGAGGGCATACAGACTCAGAATCAAAAAAAACCTTTAGACCAGAGATGAGGAGAAATTTCTTCAGTCACAGGGCAGTGAACCTGTGGAATTTGTTGCCACAGACGACTGTGGAGTCCAAATCAGAGGGTAGATTTAAAGTGGAGGTTGATGGATTCTTGATTTCTGGCCTTAAGGGCTGTTCCTGTGCTGTAGTGCTCTACAGTTCTGTGGATCTATGATTGATTGCAATCATAGATTCGTGGAGCCATAGGACACTGCAGCACAGAAACAGGCCCTTCATCCCTTCTAGTCTGTGCCAAACTCTTTTTCTGCCTAGTCCCATTGACCTGCACCCAGATCATATCTCTCTGTACCCATCCAAATTTTTCTTAAATTTCAAAATTGAGCCTGCATTTACCAATTCAGCTGGCTGTTTGTTCCATCCTCTCACCACTCTCTGAATGAAGAGGTTCCCTGTAATGTTCACCCTAAACCTTTCCCCTTACACCCTTAATCCATGTCCTCTAGCTTTTATCCCATCTAACCTCCGTGGAACATGCCTGCTTGTACTTTCTCTATCTATACCCCTCATAATTTTGTACATCTCTATCAAATCTCCCCTCATTCTTCTACACTCCAGAGGTTAAAGTCCTAACCTGTTTAACCTTTCCCTGTATCTCAGTTCCTCAAGTCCCAGCAACATCCTTGTAAATCTCCTCTGCACTCT
Organism: Narcine bancroftii; assembly: GCF_036971445.1. NCBI lineage: Eukaryota > Metazoa > Chordata > Chondrichthyes > Torpediniformes > Narcinidae > Narcine > Narcine bancroftii. The sequence goes on from NC_091481.1 coordinate 34,694,742, forward strand.
TTCCATCTTATTGTGTCATTAGGTGACCAAACGGGCACACAATGATCCACATTTGGCCTCAGCAATGTCTTATACAACTTCACCATAACATCCAAAATCCTACACTCAACATTTTGATTTATGAAGGCCAATATCCCAAAAGCCCTCTTTTCTTATCCTCCTTCAGAGAATTAGTAGTGTTGAATTCACCCCTCCTTAGGCACAATAGCCTGTTTATTTTGGTTTAGTTATTTTTCTTCTTTCTTCTTCTTCTGTTAATTCTTTCTAATGTCCGGTGCATGCCTTATCTCTGTGTCAGGGAACCTTCACAGCTACCTTCTTCAGTGAGATGGAGATCAAAACCAGAGGGGTCTGTTCCCCTGACTTAGTCGGATCACGATTGATCTGTATGTGACGCTCATCACCTTGGACCCCCAAATGGGTTGTGTTGTGTATGGGAGAAAGCAAGAGAATCGGACATTTGCCTCTGACAGGACCTGGGAAAAGGCCCAGTGACCCTGTAACACGAGGCGTAATGACTGGAGGTGACTACCTGTCTTGCCATTGCCTTGCCGTGATAAGTGCAGCATTGCTTGACCTCATCACTCACAACACACAAAGTGGGGGGAAGTCACTGACAGTACACAATTCTGCTCACCTTACAATTCACGTCATTTAGACATGCTGTACAGCACAGAAACAGGCCAATCCGCCCAACTCATCCATGCCGACCAGGTTATCCATCTGAGATGGTCTTATTTGCCTGTGTTTGGCCCATACCCCTCCAATCTTTCTATCCCGTCCAGATGTCCTTTTAAGTGCCACGTTTGTACCCTCTGGCAGCTCGCTGGATGGAGGTTTGGCTTGACCCAAGATCAGGTCAATGCAGGGGGTCCTGCTTTAGGGCTTTACAAGGGTGCTTCTGAATGGAGCTGGGGGAAACTCCTCCATTGCTGGGGTAGCTGCCTTTGGGCCATCCAACACTGACTATTGCCATTGTAGTCAGGTTGAGAGTCTGTGGGAGGAACTCAGTGGGTTGAACAGCATCAAAAGGGAGAGAAATAGTGCTCGATGTTTCGGGCCGAAACCCTTCTTTACCTACCCTCAATGCCTTATTATAAATTCAGCTCACCCTGTTAAATCACTGAGGACTGTTTGATCTCCAACTGACTTGGAAAGGATAATAAACAAAAAAAAGACCATTTTTGTACATATTAATCTATTCCACAACCAGAGTGGAGGAAAACTAAGTCTCCATCCTCTTACCCAAACACTGTTCATGCTTAAATCTTGGTGCTTCAGGCAGGGGGCAAGGTTTTGGGTAGGCAAGAGAAGACATGGAGCATGACTGGTTTGATGGAGGGTTGCAGTTGGATGAGGTGTTGGCAGGGGGACTTGAGTTCAGGGCAGGAGTCATAGGGCACTGGCTCTGGATCAAGGACAGAGGGGAGGATGATAGACAGCTCCTCTGGGCCAGGGGAAGGCAGGTGGGGGTCACCGGACGGGTGGCCATACAGCTCAGGCGAGCAGAGGGCGAAGAACTGAGGGGACGTATGCTGGCCAGGCACGAGGTCAGGGAATGGGGAAGCGGGCAGTTTGGCTGACAGGCAGAAAGGCGAGAGCTCGGGGCGGAAGGGGGCGGGCCACAAGTAGTGACTGGGAGAGCCCAGGAGGTCGGAGCGGGGCACGGATTGGGGATGGGAGGGGGCAGGCAAGGCCGCAGGATCCCAGGAGGGCAGGAGGATGCAGCAGATGCCTGTCGACACAAAAAGTGGCTGCTAGGGGTGCACGTGGTCCATGGACGAAGCAGATGGGACTTGCTCGGAGAAGTCCTCTTATAGCAAGATGCCAAACTGGTTCCCAGCCTTTGTACAATAGAGAAAACATGTCATTGAGTCAACGTATACATGAATCCTGTGTAACATTTTCTGTAGTGCTTATTTCTGGCCAATTGATGGAGATCTACCAAACCCCCCCGCCCCCCACCCCCTAAGAGGAATAGACAAGGGAGTGGGGTTATGGATGGTGCAGTACACACATGCTGGAGAAATTTTGCAAAACATGCACCATCCAGAGGACGTGAGAGGATGGTACGTCAGTTTGCTACCAAACTGAAGGAGGGCGATAGACTGGTGCCTTAAATCTTCAGCCTCTGGTGCACTGGCCCACTTCTTCCAACATTGGCGGGGGGGGGGTGGGGGAAGGAGGGGAGAGAGAGAGAGAGAGAGAGAAGGGAACGAGAGAGACAAGGAAGGGAGTGGGGAGAGAGGTTGGGTGAGAGAAAGGGAACGGAGAGAGAAGAACAAGAGAGAAAGGGAGGGATAAGGATAGATGAGGAAAGAGAGGAGGATGGAGAGAGAGAGGGAAAGAGTGATAAGATGAGGGAGAAGGGGAAGAGTGAAAGGGAGAGTGCGGTGGAACCACTGTGTAAGTGCTGTCTAATACGAATGTACTGTAGGGGCTGGCACGGCCCGGCCCTGTACTCCTCCCCTCAGAATTCCCATAAAGGCGGTTATGCCCAAACTCCTCCCTCAGTACCTGCCTTGGAACTGAGCCAGCAGCATGTGAGACGTGCTTGCAGTTTATGTTGATGAAAGCCTATTTAATCATGATTTTTATTCTGACGCGAGTTATCGATAGCGTATCAATTTAATCACCTTACTTTTGTCCCATGGACAAGGCAGTACAGGTGGATAAACAGGACACTGACCCAAAAGCTCCAAAGGCCTCCATAAAATTCAATGCCTTTATGAGACGAAATGACGTGCAAAGCGAAGAAGATAAACGGGACTTGCTCTTCGCACAGGTCGGCGACCATGTTGTTCAAAAGATCAGAGATTGCAGTACTTACATGGCAGCTGTGAAGCTCCTGCAGAAACAGTACCGAACCCTGACGAATGTCATCTATGCCAGGTATCTTCTGGGCCATCGCAGACAAGTGCCTGGTGAGTTGGTGGACGAGTGTATGAGGGTCCTGTGGGAGCTGGGGCAAGCCTATGGCTGCAGAGAAGTTTCTGCTGCAGTCCACTTGGAAGAGCTGATCTGAGATGTGTGTGGAGCTGGCTTCAGGTCAGAGGATGATACGAGCCTGCAAGAAGTTGTCGACCTGACCAAATTACTTGAAACAGCGCAGCAAAATGCAGAGGTCTTCTCCTCTGGCAATACGGCTGCCACGTGGGGAGCACAGGTGCCACCAACTTGGGATGCATGTTCCCAAGTTGCTGCCGTCAAGCACCCGAAGTGTCATACAAAGCATTCACGGCCAGAGATGTGACTCGTTCCAGCTGCGGGAAGAATGGGTGCTACGAAGGGGTATGTAGGTCCAAACCTTCCTCCAGCAGCGCTGCATGCGAGTGGGAGCTGTCACCATCTTGGACTACGTTACTTCTGGTGCCACTTCCGGTCAGGTGGAATGGGGACAACCTGGGATGGCACCACTTTCAGCGGCGAGGAACAGCACTGTGTGAGCGCCATGGGGCAGCCATCTTGGAAGCCACCACCAAGCCAATATAGTAGCATCGAATTGGACAGAGACTAGACATTGGCCTCGATTATCCTGGACCAGAAGAGGCAGCCAGATGTATGATGAACACTGAGGTAAATGGTCGCATTACAAACCGTCTGTTTGAATCTGGGAACTTCATACACCCGGTCACAGTGCAATTTCCTCGCAACGACTCCAGCTAAGTGCAAAGTCTCTTTGGCCTCCAGATCCCACTTGACCGAGATCCATGGCAGTTGCACTGTGACATTGACTGTGTGTGGTACTAAATACGAAAACTTTAATCTCCTTGTTATGCTGCAGCTCTGTGCACCGGTCATATTGGGACTGGACTTTCAGTGCCAACTCAAGAGTGTCCTAATGGAATGTGATGGGCCTCACCCCTCCCTCATGGTCCACAATGACTGATTTTTAAACCACCTGCTCTCCCCTCCGAACACGGCTAATTGGCAAACTGAAATCTGCCCATTGCACACAATCTGCGGATCCTACTGCTGCCCCTGTTCACGAACCTCACCCCCAACTGCAAGCCTGTCACCACCAAAAGCAGGCAATACAGCCCTGGGGACAGAGCCTTCATTAGAACAGAAATTAAATGACCTGGCTGAAGAGATTATAGAATCTAGCACCAGCCCCTGGAGGGCATGTGGTAGTGGTAAGGAGCGAGGAGAAGCACCTTAAGGTCATAGACTACAGTCAGACCATCATTTGACTCACCCAACTGGAAGCCTGCTCCCTGCCCCGCATAGCAGACATCGTGAATGAGGTTGCCCAGAACTGGATCTTCTCAACCATCGACCTTAAGTCGGCATTCCACCAGCTTCTGATCCGCCCGGAGGACAGCCAGTACATGGCGCTTGAGGCAGATGGCTGCCTCTACCACTTCCTCTGGATCCCCTTTGGGGTCACCAACAGGGGTTTCCGTCTTCCAGAGGGAGCTGGATGACCATGAATTAAAGGCCACATTCCCCAATCTGGACATGACCATTTGCGGCTATGACCAGCAGGACCATGACGCCAACCTACAAAAATTTCTCCAGACGGCCAAAAAGCTCAACCTCACATATAACCAGAAAAAAATGGATGTTCTGCACTTCACGTCTGGCTAGACTCGGTTGTGTGGAGGAGAATGGAGTCATTGGACCCAGCCCTGACCGTATGTGGCCCCTGCTGAAACTCCCACTGCCTCACAGCTCTGCAAAGGTGCTTGAGGTTCTTCTCCTATTACGCCCAGTAGGTCCCTATTATATAGATAAGTCCCCCCCCGGTGAAAACAACCACCTTCCCTCCATCGGCAGAAGCCCGAGTGGCCTTCACACACAGAGGATGACATCGCCAAAGCGGACAAATCCATCTTGTTCTAGGTGGAGAGCGATGCATCCGACTTTGCCCTGGCTGCCATACTTAACCAGGCAGGCAGGCCTGTGGCATTCTTATCCCGCACCCTCCAAGGCCCTGAACTCCAGCACTCAGCCATTGAGAATGAGGCCCAGGTCATAGTGGAAGCTGTGCTACCTGGCCGACAAACCGTTCACCCTGCTGACAAACGTGCAGTCACTTTTATGTTTAATAACAAACAGCGGGGAAAAATTAAGAACAACAAGATCCAAATGTGGATAAATGGGCTATCCACCAAGATCTTGTACTGACCCAGGAAGCTCAATGAGCCTCCTGATGCCCTGTCCTGGGGGACATGCGCCAATGCACAGACCTCCTGCCTCTAAGCCCTCCACAACAACCTCTGTCACCCTGGGATCACCAGGCTCTACCACTTCATTAGAGCTCGCAATCTCCCTTACTCGGTCGAGGACATCAGGGAAACGACTCATAACTGCCCAGTCTGCGCGAAGTGCAAGTCACATTTCTATCGGTCAGAGGAAGTTAATTTGATTAAGGCTACCTGCCCCTTGTCTGAGTATGGACTTCAAAGGCCCATTCCCCTGCAACAATCAGGATGTCTGGTTTTGTCAACATCATCAACGAGTACTCAAGTTTCCCGTTCGCCATCCCCTGCCCAGACATGACCACAGCCATGGTCATCAAGGCACTGTGCAACCTGTTCACTATGTTTGGATACCCCTGCTATATTCATAGTACCTGCTGGCCAAAGGTATAGCCACGAGCAGGACCATCAGTTACAACCCCCGAGGGATTGGCCAGGTGGAAAGGGAGAATGCCACCATTTGGAGAGCAGTCTTCCTAGTCCTGAGGTCAAAAGGCTTGCCTGTTTCCCAATGGCAAGAGGTCCTCTCAGATGAGCTCCATGCTACCAGGTCTCTCCTCTTTACTGCTACAAACACTACCCTACATGAAAGACTGTTTTCCCTCCCCAGGAAGTCAGTGTTGGGAACCACGCAGCTGTCCTGGCTGACGACCCCAGGGCTTGTTCTGTTCCGGGAATACAAGACAGATCCCCTGGTTGCGAAGGTCCACCTCCTCCACACGAACTCTCCGTACGCTTATATGGAGTACCAGAATGGGTGGAAAGACACTGTTTCCGTCTGGGACCTGGCGCATGCAGGAACCCCCAAGTTTGACCAACTGGTACACCCCCCCCCTTGACTACTGGCGACACAATTGGGTACCCGGCCCCATCAATGGCACCCAGTGCCCCGCACCAACCACAGACCAAACAACCTACCCCTCAACCCAAATAACTCTTTTCAGCCACCAGACACCCAGCCTGTCATGCAAAACACCACTCAGGAGCCAACAACTGAACCACAACTGGCACTATGAAGGTCACAGTGACAGACAAGACCACAAGACAGGCTGAACTTGTAACGGACGTTGATCCACCACCCCACAGACTCTGTTTTAAAAGGGGTGAACGTGGTGGAACCACTGTGTGACTGTTAGTACTGTCCAAATTGTATTGTATGGGCTGGCCCGCCTCTGTACTTGTGACTCCTCCCCTCAGAATTCCCAAACCCCTACCTCAGTACCTGCCTTGGAACCGGGCCAGTCACATATGAGACGCATTTGCAGTTTATGGTGATTAAATTCTGACTTCTAGTCTGACGGGAGTTATTGATAGCGTATCAGAAAGAGGAGAGAGTGGAAAGAGAGGGGAAGGGGACAACATCGTGGGCTGAAGGGCCTGTACTGTACTGTAATGTTCTAACCATGTCTAGTCACCTTCTTCAACCTTGACAGTCATTCTGGCAAAGGAGTACCCACAGGCTGTTGGGGATGGAGTACTAGAATTTTGCCCCTTCAGCAATGTTCCTCCAGGTCAAGGTGGTCGATGACTTGAAGTGTAAATTGGCCACATCATGTGCATCTCCTGCCTCTGTGGTCTGGGCTACTGGGGATGATGGATGGGAGGATGTGTGGGTTTGAAAGGTGCTTTGAAAATAGCTTTTGGCCACAAGCTTAACATCTATGGTGGGACAGCGATGGAAAATGCCGAGAAGAAAAAGACGAGGCCGGGGTTTGTGCTCCATCAGTGAATGCTCACCTTCTTTCCTCTGCCTCGAGCATACACTTAAAGGTTGCAATGTCCCCTTGTAGAGAGGGCATAACTGCCCCACTTTTAGAGTGGAGTTCCTTCATCTTGGCCAAGAGAAGATCTTCAACTTCCTGATGAGCAAATAAGTCACAATGTAACCACAGAACATGAAATGACTCCATATATCCAATCATGTATGGAAACTTTATCCAGATAGACTGCACTGGCTGTAAAAGCCATTGGAAAGGTGTTTCAAGGATTTTTTTTAACTAACTGTGATCATGTATTTAATGGAAGAGTTATTTTTAAAAAGTATCCAATGGGTCAGCAGAGTTAGAAGGCCCTACTGGGTCATGAAACCCATGTCACCCGATTAACCTACCAACTCAGTAGGTGTTTGGAGGGTGGGAAGGAACTGGGGCACCCAGGATAAACCCAGGCGGACACAGGGAGAATGCACAAACTCCTTGCAAACAGCAGCAATTTCGAACAGTGCTGCCTTGAAGGAGCACACATGCATTCTGAGGGTCATTGCAATCACCTCTGGCATTGGCCAGCACGTCCCACGGTTATCATTCAATGAAGCACAAAGCCTTGATTTAATCAGGAGTGAAGGATCTGCCAACCTAGCAAAACTGCAATGCGACATAACGTGTGTCTTCAGCTGGGAAACCAGCATGAAATAGACGGAGGTAAGCGATCCCAGAATCAGCAAACTGGATCAAACCTCTGCCCCAGTTGGCCAGGAATGGAGGAGGACAATTAAAAAAAAATAAAGAGTCATGCAGCCCCCTGGCCCAACGCCCACCAAAATGTCCCACCTGCCATATGCCTCTAAACCATTCCTATCCATGGGTCCATCCAATTTTTCTGTTAAATAGCACATGCCTCAACCACCTCCTCTGGCATCCCATTCCATACAGTCACCATCTTCTGTGTGAAAAAATTCCCTCTTGGGTTTCTGTTAAATCTCTCCCCCCTCTCTCCTTAACCTATGTCTTTCAGTTACTAATTTCCTTTCTCTGGGCAAACACCTTGTTGCTTTCACCTAATCCATTCCTCTTGTGATTTTATACACCTCCATGAAATCACCCCTCAGCCTCCTGCGCTCCAAGGCATAAAACCCCCAGCCTGCTCAACCTCTCCCTATAGGTCAGGACCCTCGGGTCCCAGCAACATCCTCATAAATTTTCTCTGCACCCTCTCCAGCTTGCTGACATCTCTCCTATAGCACGGTGATCAAAACTGAATACAATACTTCAAAAAGGGCGGCACCAACGTCTCATATCAGAATCATAATTTATTGTCATGAACATGTCAGGAAATTTGTTGTTTTGCAGTGCACCATAGGGCAAACATTTATATAAACCATTTTAAAAAGTAAATAAAAGCAATAGTGCAAGAAAAAGTCTAAGTAAGACAGCATCTGTGGTTCATTGTTCATCCAGGAATCTGATGGCAGTGGGGAAGAAGCTGTCCTTGTGCTGCAGAGTGCTCGTCTTTAGACTCCTGTACCTTTCTCCCCCCCCCCACCCCAATGGTAGCAGAGTGAAGAGGGCGTGGCCTGGGTGATGGGGAGTCTTTGATAGAGGCTGCTTTCTTAAGCTACCACCTCAGGTAGATGTCTTCCATAGAGTGAAGACTGGTGCCTGTGATGTCGCAGGCCGAGTTAACAGCCCTCTGGAGTTTATTCTCGTTCTGAGAGTTGGCGTCTCCATACCAGGCAGTGATGCAACCAGCCAGAATGCTCTCCACGGTACACCTGTAGAAGTTTTCGAGAGTGTCTGGTGATATCGATTCTCCTCAAGCACTTCACAAAGTATCACCACTGGCGAGATTTCTTCATGATTGCATTGACATGGATCTCCATCGGAGATGATGGCACCCATGAATCTGCAGTTCTTGACCCTCTCCACTCTTGACCCCTCGATGAGGGGTCATGTTCTCCTGACTTCCTCCTGAAGTCCAGAACCATCTCCTTGGTTTTGCTAATGTTGAGTGCAAGATTGTTGGTGTGACACCACTCAACGAGCTGATCTGTCTCCCTCCTGTATGCTTCCACATTGCTGTTTGTGATTCTGCCGAGAACAGTGGTGTCATCGCCAAATTTGTAGACAGCATTGGCATTGTGCCTGGCCACACAGTTGTGGGTGTACAGTGAGTAGAGAAGTAGGATAAACACACATCCTTGATAGATACAACAGTAACATGAATGTGTTGATATGTACTTACACCACTAGGTCACCAGGGGTCATCCTGGTGACGTATATAAAGCAGTCCAGAGCTACAGCCTAGCCTTTCAGGTTTGTCTTGCAGAGATACAAGACCTCTTAGTGTACATATCAGTTTATTAAAGCTGTCTTATAGTCACACTGCTGGTGTGGTTATTGTCAGTACAGTGACCTCCCAACTTCTGAACTTTGACTGACAGAGACCAATGTGCCATAAGACTATGACTCCACTTTCAAAATACTATGTACCCGTAATGGACAGATGGACAGGCAGCGTCCACCACCTGGTGGTGCTGCTGCGCTCCTGTTCGGAGGACACACTACCTGCCAATCAAGGTCAAAGACTCACCCCAAGCCATCAAGTCGACCCCTGCGATTGGCCAACCTAAATCACTAGGTGCTGCAGTCCAGGCAGCCCTCCCAGACTCAGCCCTGACGTTCACCCATTTAGCCCAGGTGAATCACCTCAACTGACCCCTGCCAAGCCCCTGCACTTGGCTTTGAGCCATTGGCCACAGCAGCCAACGGAACCCAGACTGACCTGAGTGAGTGGCCCCCCAGTAATGTGCCCCTTTGTTCTGCTTCTTTGGACTCCTCGTGGCACGTAAGTAGCCCCTTTCACACTGGGTTGGGGTGAGTCTCGAGGTCAGGTTCATACCACTCAAGGGGTGGGGGCACGTAGTATCACCTTGACCCTGACTGTTGAATGTGTACACTCATGTAATTTCCCCCAGTCTTCTGTCGGTTCCTCCCTCATTATCCGAAGTGCACATTTACCCCTTGCATATTGTGTGTGTGTTTGTGTGTAAAGGTTTGTCTAGCATATTGACCCTGTTGTCCCATTTGCATCCCCGAAATAAACGTGTGCTTTGTACCTCAACTTTGGTCTGGTTTTTAACCTGTGGGACCCACACGAACCTGAACAACAGTACCTTTACTCATAGATCCCTCTAGTCTACAACACTCCCCACTTCCCTAACATTCCCTGTGTGGGCCTCCCAAAATGCACACCTCACATTTCTCTGTACGGGCGCTCCTCAACTTACGATGGGGCTCTGTTCCGGAAAACCCATCTTAAGTCAAAAAATATCGTAAATTGACAAAGAATACCGCATCTACCATGTTTTATAATTACATTTTGAATACCTTTATTCCACACTGGAAAAAAAATGTTAGCGTACACAGCTGATAGCTCACTGGGCATGAAGACTGTTCCGTCTCCAGAGCCATTGATTTCCTCTTTTTCTTCACACCAGAGGCAGGAGTCACACATGAGCGTTTAGTAGACACGATGGGTTGTTTACAGGGCACTCTTTCACGTGATCGCGAGCGGGCTTGAGTCAGCATCGTGAGGGAGTATGCTTTACGATACTCTCGTGAGATGCTGCCACCGCCCAGAATCATGAGAGAGTAGCGTACCATATATCGCAAGCGCGGGAATAGATCGGAATTTGAAATTTGAAAGTACAGATTCAAACCATTGTAACTTTGAAAAATCGTAACTTGGCCCATTGCAAGTAGGGGAGCACCTGTATTAAATTTCATCAACTGTCCACCCACCTAACTGATCAAGATTCTGCTCTTATCTTTGGCAACCATATTCACTATCTAGGATAACTTTAGCATTGAAGAGTCCTCGCACAAAAGTTTGAAAGATAAGTTTGCAGCTATCTTTCTCCAGAATAGCAAATGCATGGCATAAAGTCACAGAATCATAAATCACGGAACAGGCCCTTCAGCCCAACTTGTCCATCCCAATTGCGTTGGCATTCTGGGCTAGGCTCATTTGCCTGCATTTGGGTCCAGATCCTGCTAAACATTTACAATCCATAAATCTGTCCAAATGTCCTTTGAATGTCAAAATTGTGTTCATTTCTATACCTTCCTCTAGCACCTCATTCCAGGTACAATGAATGGAAAAAGTTTCCCCCCAAGGGCCCCTCTTAAATCTCTCCTATCTCCCCTTAAACCTGGGCACTCTCCTTCTAGAATCACCTACCCTGGGAAAATAAGCAGTCACTTTGTGTATGCCCCTCACGATTTTTGTGATCACCCCTCAGCCTCCCATGGACTCGAAGGAATAGAGACCTGGCCCATTTCACTGAGGAGGGGCGAGGAAGCGAAGGTAGTAGACCAAGGTAGGAGGCGAAGGTGCCAGACAAAGGGAGAGAGGAAGGTTGAAGACACACAGGAGACTGCAGATGCTGGAATCAGGAGAGAATCTGCTGGGAGATCTCAGTGCATCGAGCAGCATCCATGGGGGAAGAAAAAAAGCCATTGAAGGGATTGTGCACAAATTGCAAAAGGTTGATTTGCAGATACAACAGGGAACCTTTCTGTTCTCCAGCAATAAAAGTCCAACTTACCCATTTGCCGTCTTGATTATATAGATTTTAGATTTATTGTCAGAGTACGTACATGACATCACATACAAACCCGGGATTCCTTTTTGCTGCGGGCGCGGCAGAATAACCACAAATTTTTTGCACTACCAATTTATGGCAATTCTTCCGCGCCCCCAGGAGAAAGGAATCTCGGGGTTGCATGTGATGTCATGCATGTACTCTGACAATAAATCTGAAATCTATATAATCAAGGCGGCAAATGGAATTTATTGCTAGAGAGCAGCACGTTTCTGCTGCGACTGTACAGGGTCGTGGTGAGGCCGCTCCTGGAATACTGCGAGTAGTTCTGGTCTGCTTCCTTGAGAAAGGAGATGTTGACTTGGGAGGTGGTGCAGAGGACATTCTCCAAGTCAATTCTGGAGATGAGGAAGATAGCCCATTAGGAGACACTGTCACTGTACTTGCTGGATTTAGAAGAATGAGAGGGGATCTGTGGAAACAAAACTATGAAGGCCTACATTAGAAAGAGGCAGGAAAACTGCTTCCACTGGTAGGTGAGACGGGAACTCAGGGACATAGCCTCAAGTTTCTAGGGAGTAGATTTAGGACAGAGAGGAGGAGGGATTGCTTCTCCCAGAGAGAAGTCAATCTACCCAAGGAAGCAGTAGAGGCTGCCTCAGTAAAGGTGTTTACTCAGTAACTCCTTCTTGAACTTAACCAGAGAACCCACCTCTACTACCCTCTGAGGCAAAGCATTCCACAGACCAACAACTCTCTGGGTAAAAATTTTTTTTCTCATCTTGGTCCCAAAGGGCCTTCCCTGTATTCTTAAACTATGGCCTCTAGTCCTAGTCTCCTCCAACATCGGGAACATGCCATCTGTCCCTCTGCCACCAAGCTGGTTTGGTTCTCTGCTCTGGAAGTAGTTGGCCACCAGGATCTGATACAATCAACATGGTGTCAGAGCAGGCTGGCTCCCTGCCACACTCCCCCATTGTTACACATCACCCCTGCACTCTGATCCACAGGCTCCAGGCACAAGCAGCAGCCGGTAATACAGAGAGATCGTGGCTGGGAGCCAGGCCTCCAACTGGGCCGATGAGCCCCAGCCATTTTACAGTGGACGCAGTAAACACAGAGCACATGGCTCCCAAGGGACCATGGAGAGCGCTGCCGTCCCTGCCCACAGCTAAGGCACCCTCTCCGAGACAAGGCTACAGCCTGACTCCAATGGTGCGGCAGTACTCACCTTGCTCTGGGCCCGATCTGTTTATGGATAACAATCTCCATGGCAACTGTGACTATGGCATTTATTCTCAATGTACCAGTTGCTAATGGTCTCTATTCGCGTCATCGGTTGCACGATGTTACCGCCCCCATACCCCTATGTCTACTTTCAATGGCCATATGTCATGTCCTCCACGTGGATGCCAGCACTTTATCGTCCTGCTGGGCAATCAATCAAATAATGGATAGGCTCCCTTACCTTCTGTGCCACTAGGCTTCAGCCAACTCAGCTAATGGGTAGCAGAATGATGAATACCATCACGTTGAGCACTGGCGCACCTCAGGATGTGTGCTCAGCCCACTCCTGTTCATTTTACTGACCCATGACTGCATCATCAGATCCACCTCCAGTAGTGTTATCAAATTTGCAGATGACACAACAGTAGTTGGCCTCATCAGCAACAATGATGTGTCACACTACAAGACGAAGGAGACGATTGTGGACTTCAGGAAGACCAGAAATGACCACCCTCCACTACACATCAACAACTCTGTAGTACAGAGAGTGAGAGCCCCAAGTTCCTTGGTGTTCATGTAACTAGTGACATATCGTGGACACTCAACATCTCCTCACTTGTCAGGAAGCCGCAACAGTGACTTCACTTTCTGAGAAGACTGAAGCAGGAAAAACTACTGGCCACCATCATGTCAACCTTCTACAGGGGATCTTTCGCGAGCATCCTGGCTGGCTGCCTCACAGTAGTAATTTTTACGGAGGGGCCTCGCTTCGAGTCTGGCTCCATCGGCGGAGAAAAACGAGCACTTAACTTTTTATAGAGGAGGCCAAAAAGGCTGCTTCAGCGTCGCTTTTATGAAGACTGGCGGCTCATTGCGTCCTCCAGAGCCGATGGAGGTGGGGTGACTGGTGCCATAGCGCCGCCCTTCAACATGACAGCGTACATATATGGCGAGCAATGGCCATCTTCATTACCCATAATCTCCCACGCAATTGGAACCGCTCTGGGGAATGCAGAGTAGTTCCAGCTGCATAGAGGATTATGGGTAACAAAGGCGGCCATTGATCCTTCTTCTGCCTGGCGCTTCCCCTCCGGAATGCCGGGGGACTCCGACCTTCAGCACTTATGTGGTGTGCTGCTAGAAGATGCTGAGGAGTGGGCACGGAGAAGCAGAGGTGGGGAGCCAATGGACAAAAGAGGGGAGCGTGCACCAGGCAGAAGAGCTGGAGGAAAGAGGTTTTAATAACAGGTTACATAACAGGAACCTCTTTTTGTTTTAATGTGGGATGAATGACTGGGTCCTGGGTCACGGGCTGACTGCATCATCATGATGTCATCAGCCCGCCCCCTAGCCAGCCATTTGCATCTATGGACCAAGGTGGAGAGCCCTGCTCCACCTCTGTGACCAGCCTGAGGAGGGAACGGAGGATTTATGGAGGTAGGTTCAGTGGCATGAGGGCGGGGAGCCTTCACAGTCCAATTTTTTCCCCTCTATAAAGGCCTAGTTGCTGCAGAGAAATTGATCGGTGGTCAATCCGCAGGATCATAAGAGTGGCAGAGAGGACCACTGGGGTCTCCCTCCCCCCCCACCCCACCCCACCCCACCCCACCAATGTATCTACCAGAATTGTTGTCTGAAGAGACCATTGAGGACCCCTTCCACCCCGCACACAGGAATATCAGAGCCAGCACCACCAGGCTGAGAAACAGCTTCTTCCCACAAGCTGAACGACCAAAGGAACTGCTCACCTTAACCATCCAAGTCTCTCATATTCACAAAGCAGTATTTATTTATTTGTATTTATGAATACTTATCCAGCGTATGTATCGTTCATCTGTACGTGTGTTATGTCTGGTTGTCTGCCTGCGTGCTTTGCACCGACCGAGGAGAGGAGAACGCTATTTCATCAGGTTGTACTTGTTCAATCGTATGACAGTAAACTCAACGAACATACAAGCCCCTTTTGTTTGTGGAGGGTGGGAGGAAACTAGAGCCATCCAGAGGAAACCCACACAGACACGAGGAGAACATACAAACTCCTTACAGACGGGGCCGGATTTGAACCCGGTCGCCGACGTGTTGCACTAACGGCTACATTTTCTTCGACTATTTCTCAGGCTCAATACCACGAGGCCTTTCCGCAGCCGTTGACTAATTTTGCCTTTCTCAGCTTGTTATTTTTTTTCTTTCCGCTCACCCGCCCCTTGACCTCAAACCCCCAGTGTTTCAGGGAAGAGCTCTTATAAAAACAATGGCTTATCCTACTCAGCGCTGAGAGGGTATATCACTGACCTCTAACCTGGCTTTCAGCTCATTTATGTGGTACTGGCTCTTCTGATGTTCACAGTCTAATTTGTTAGCGAGAGCAACTTTGTTTTCCTCCTCGGAGAGTAGCTGTAAAAGAATAAAAATATCAGAGGCTTTCACAAAACCAGATGAAACTATTTTAAGTGTGGCATGGAAATGCAATGTCTGGTCCAAATTCAGGCAGTTGACTTTGATTGCATTCCAATACAATCATATTTCACTGCTACAGTCTGCCACTTACTAACAAGGCCCAGATGCTCCTTCACAATATCTCTTCATCTTTAACTGCAGTGCTCCAATCTTCAACTTGTTTTGATCATGCTCTGCATTGGGTTTTCTCCAATGAAATCAATTTTGTCCACACCCTGGGCTCATATTATGCACAACGTGACTCATTTGCCCAACTAGGCCTCAAAGTCGTAATAATTAGCAATCATTCCATTGCATTCCACTCTTGCCTTCTGGGGTTTTGTTAATCTTTTGTTATATTTATTCTTGGACTGGCTTTAACTTTCCGAACTGATTCGAGTTTATACTGTGACATAATCATAGTTCCTCATGCCCTCATCAATTCCAGCTATTTTAACGGCACCTTTTCTATGCACTGCACTTTTTCTTTGTAGCTCTTGCACCCTGCACTCTGTGAACAACTGTAACCACACCCTGCACTCTGTGAATGACTGTAACCACACCCTGTACTCTGTGAATGACTGTAACCACACCCTGTACTCTGTGAATGACTGTAGCACTACAATCCTGCACTCCGTGATTCATGGTAACACCACTGTATGACTCACGGAAACACCACACCCTTAAATCTTTTAAGCTGCAGCACATGGGTAGCCCTCCTGGGACTCGGGTGTGATTAATGGCACAAAGGTGCTTCCAGGGGAACTATCGGTAAGTCTCCCTGCCACCACCCCCCCACCACCGGCCGTCAGTCCCCCCCTCGGCCGTCAGTCCCCACCCACCATCAATCAACACCCACCCTGTCAACGTGTCCCCCCAGTAAGTACCGCTGCCGCGAATGTTGAGCTGTCACAACTGGAGTAGCATTCACAGCAGCGGCAGTTTGTGGCCTCCAGCTTGTCTCCCCGCCCCCCGCTGTAGCAAACCCTCTCCCATCCGCGGCAGCAACCCAACTATCCCCCCGTGGCAGCAACTCCTCTTCCCTCCCCCACAGCATCAACCCCTCTCCTCTCCCGCCCCCGTAGCAGCGACCCCTCTCTCCCCTGCCAATTGCGGCAGGCACTTCAGCCAAGGGTTTCTCTATGACGCCAGCGCGCAAGTGCTGACGTCACTGGATGAAACCTGGTTAAGTTTAACTGGGTGTAGAGTGCGTTTAAAGAACCAAAGACTTGTGTGATAGTACAGATCTATCACCAATGTACATAGTGTATATAGTTACTGTATCTAGACTGTGCTTACAGCGATTGGCTGAGAGCTAAGCCACACCTATTGTCTGGGCCTTAAAGGGTTATGTCCCTAGCCAGGTCGGATCATTCCGGACTGGTCGGCCACCTGTGAAGAGCTCCGGACTTTCGCTAATAAAATTGTAGAGCTCGTCGACCCAGAAAGCTCTCAAACGTTGCCTGGGCCTTTTCTCGTATTACGCCCAATGGGTTCCACACTACGCTGACAAGGCGCGTTCTCTTATCAAGACCACCTCTTTTCCCCTCTCGACCGAAGCCACAGCGGCTTTCGATCGAATCAAATCTGACATCGCTGCTGCGACGCTGCACGCGATTGATGAGTCTGTCCCGTTTCAAGTCGAGAGCGATGCATCCGACTTCGCCCTGGCAGCCACCTTGAACCAGGCCGGTCGGCCTGTAGCCTTCTTCTCCAGAACCCTCCAGGGTCCGGAGAGTAGACACTCCTCGATCGAGAAGGAGGCCCAGGCCATAGTTGAAGCGGTGCATCGTTGGAGACATTACCTCGCTGGGAGGCGCTTTACACTGTTGACTGATCAACGCGCGGTCTCCTTCATGTTCAGCAACACCCAGCGTGGTAAGATAAAAAACGACAAAATCGCCAGATGGAGAATCGAACTCTCCACCTTTAACTATGACATCCTGTACTGGCTTGGTAAGCTCAACGACCCGCCTGACGCGCTCTCCAGGGGGACGTGCGCCAGCATACAGATGGACAGACTACGGAAACTCCATGAGGCGCTCTGTCATCCAGGGGTCACGAGGTTTGCTCACTTTGTCAAGGCGCGCAACTTACCCTACACAGTCGAGGAGATCCGCTCCATGACCTGAGCCTGTTCGGTGTGCGCTGAATGCAAGCCCCACTTCTTCCGTACGGATAACTCCCACGTTATCAAAGCCACCCGCCCCATTGAGCGTCTTAGCGTAGACTTTAAGGGGCCCCTACCGTCGACAAACCGTAATACCTACATCCTTACAGCCATCGACGAGTACTCCCGCTTCCCATTCGCTGTGGCCTGCCCAGACACCACTGCCACCTCAGTGATACAGGCCCTTCACAGTATTTTCACCATCTTCGGGTACCCCAATTCCATTCACAGTGATAGGGGGTCCTCATTCATGAGTGCAGAGCTGCGACAGTACCTTCTGGAGTGTGGTATTGCTTCAAGCAGGACCATGAGCTATAACCCACGCGGTAACGGCCAGGTCGAGAGGGAGAATGCCACCATATGGAGAGCGGTTATACTGGCTCTCCGGTCTAAAGGTCTCCCCACCTCTCACTGGCAGGAGGTTCTCACTAGTGCCTTACACTCCATCCGCTCCCTCCTATGTACTGCAACAAATGCCACCCCCCACGAAAGGATGTTCCTTTTCCCGAGGAAATCTGAATCAGGAACCACTGTACCGGCATGGCTCACCGTCCATGGCCCCGTCCTTTTGCGACGCCACGTCCGGCACTCAAAGAACGACCCCTTGGTCGACCGAGTGACTCTACTCCACGCGAACCCACATTACGCCTACGTTGAGTTCCCAGACGGGCGGGAGGACACTGTTTCGGTGCGGGACCTAGCTCAGGACGCGGTAGACCCAGCAAATCCCCCAACCCAACCTTCCCCAATTCCTTATTCTCCAGGCCCCGTGCCGCAACAGAAGGACCAACAGCACCCCAATGACCCGGGCCACCCTGCCGACAACACGACTGGGGAATTGAGCGACGGAGCAGTCGCACCCGACGAGCCCGCTGGCGACACCACACCAGCGACCCCAATCCTGGCACCACGGCGGTCACGCCGGATGGTCAGACCCCCTGACTTCTACAGTCCTTGACCTACCCCTTCCTTTCATTCTCTCCCTCGTTTTTGTTTTTTTTTCCCAGGGTCAATTCTCCAAGAAGGGGTGAATGTGATAGTACAGATCTATCACCAATGTACATAGTGTATATGTTACAGTATCTAGACTGTGCTTACAGCGATTGGCTGAGAGCTAAGCCACACCTATTGTCTGGGCCTTAAAGGGTTGTGTCCCTAGCCAGGTCGGATCATTCCGGACTGGTCGGCCACCTGTGAAGAGCTCCTGTCTTTTGCTAATAAAAGCCTTGGTTTGGATCAACAAGTCTTTGGTTCTTTCGACGAGCTCTACAACTTGTTGATCCAAACCAAGACTTTTATCAACTAAAAGACTGGAGCATATCACAAGTAGGTCGACCAGTCCAGAATGACCTGGTCTGGCTAGGAGCAATCCTTTAAGACCTGACAGGAGGTGTGACTACACTCTCAGGCAATCACAGTCATCCTACACTACAATCTGTACATATACACATTGGTGATAGAATCTGTACTATTACACTGGGTTCCCTGACTACCTCTGAAGTAGGTCAGAGACCCAGTTGGATTAGGACCACACTGACCAGGTTGGACCCTTTCAAGCTGCCGTGTGAGTGGGGTGCTAACCAGGCAAATTGCCTGGTTAATCCCATTTTGCACGGCAGCTTGAAAGGGCCTAGTGACTCAATGTAACACATCACCCTGCACTCTGTGACTCATTGTAACACAGCACCCTGAGGGAGTGGGACAAGGGGAATGGGCAGCGTGAGGGAGTGGGGCAGGGGGAGTGAGTGGCGTGTAGCAGCAAGAGGGAGTGGGGCGGGGGAGCAGGCGATGTATGGGAGCAGGTGGCGAGAGGAAGCAGGGCAGGGGGAGCATGTGACATGACGGAGTGGGGCAGGGAAGCGGACAGTGTGAGGGAGCAGGGCAGGGGATTCATTTCAACAATAAACACTTGACAAATTAATCTGGCTGTGATTTTTGTGTTTATGAAGCTCTGACAGCTGTGAAATGCCACTGTTCAGTCAGCTGGCTGTCAGAGCGCCGTACCTAATACATCAGTCGCAACATCACCAGTGGAGATGGGACCCCCCAAGTCAGCAGAATTCCCTGCAAATAATGGTGCCATGTGCCCAGCCTGCCCCGCAGTTATTCCCGTTCCTTAGGCGGGTCGGCAGTGAGAAAAGGGCTACCTACTGTGATACTGCACCCTGCGCTTTTTGAACATGAACAGGCATAAAGGGAGTTTATTCCCTGCAGCCATCTGGCTCCTGAGTGAACCCCATGATCATGCCGCCTGAGCTGGGCACAAATTGTAAAGTGCTCCAGACTTCTACTTTGTGCTGCTGTATTCATGTCAAAGTTGACTTGCTGGACTGTTCGCGAAACGAACCCTGCTCACTTTATCAGGCAATGAACCTGCTCGAAGCTAAGTGACAAAATCAGAGGACGGAATGGTTCCAGCTGAGCCAAGCCATCCAGGACAAATAGGAAAGTTTTAATTACGATCTGCATAATTAAAAGCAAGGTAGACAGAGCTGGGGCTTTTCTCTTTGGAGTGATCAAAGACGAGAGGTGACTTAATAGTGGTGCAGTATATCAGATTATGAGGGGCTTAGAGTGGACTCTCAATGACTTATGCCTGGGGGACAGTAGCAAATACAGAAGGGCATCTGTTTAAGGTGAGGGGAGGAATATTTTGGGGAGATGTCAGAGGTGACTTTTTTTTAATACAGAGGGTATAAGCACAATGCTGGAGAAACTCAGCTGGTCAAACAATATACTTTGTATAGCAAAGACATAGATACTGTGACAGAGTATTTAGAGGTGGCTTGGGAGGAATTGCTAGAGCAGCTTGCGCACACACATTTTAAAACAGAAGTTTTGCAGGACTTTTGCAGAGTGCTTTTTGCAAAAGAGCAACAAAGGATCAACATTCAGCTTACCTGGGAGAGCATGTGATTTTTGCAGGCAGGGAAAGAACAGTTTTGATCTCAGAGAGGGAGGGTGTGAAACAGAGAGAGAGGAGATAGAAATCAGTTCCAGAAGGACAAATATGGCATAGTTTTGAAAGACTGTCTGGTCAAAGGAGAAGACTGGCGGTCTGAAAGGTGACCTGAAAGAAGGAGGATCATCTGGAGAACCCTGAAAGGGGGAAAGTTTCGTCAGCAAGACTGATTGAGAAGGAATCAGTTGCAAATGTCCTGGAAAAGGAATCTCTCTCTGAAGACCAACAAGAACCCTCCTGAGTGGTAACCATTTGCCTGTTAAGCACCAAAGACTGGTGAACTTTGTTAATGCTAACTTCAGTGCACAGTACAAGAATTGCCTGCAACCCGTGAGATTGAACTGTGATCCAAAGAACTTTTCTAATCTTAAATATATATTACACACACCTGTGCTTAGTATTAGAGGGGGGATTAAGTAGGTTAGATAGGTTAAGTAATAAGTTAAAGGTTAATTCTGTTTTCTTGTTCAAATATAATTAAAAACTACTTTTGTTTAAGTAACCCTGTGTTGTGGTGAATATCTAATGCTGCTGGTTTTGGGGGTCCTCAGGACTCCATAACAATACATAATCAATGTTTCGGGCTGGAGCCCTTTATCGAGGTATGGAAAAATTTCGCCAGGTGTCTGAACAAAAGTGGTGGGTGCTGGAATGTAATTGCAGGGGCGAGGGTGGAGTACAATAGGGACATTCAGGCACATGGATGTAACAAAAATAGAGAGTTATGGGGTAGAGGTCGGCAAGCATAATTAGATTGTTCCGGGGTAGGTTTACAGAGATTGACAAAACATGATAGGCCGAAGGGCCTCTGCTGTGCTGCAATGTTCAATGAATCTTATCGATTAATAGATGAGCAAAGCAGAATTATCAGCTTTTGTAACTCTACTAAATTGTTAGCCATGCCTGCCACATGCAATGCAAAATGCAGAAATGGACATCAGGAATTTTGTTTCGTTCTGGCCCTTTGACAGATGCTCATTCAATTTGGAATGGGAGCTGAACACACCCTGCCGGAGGAACTCAGCTGGTAGAGCAGCATCAGTGGGAGAAAAAGCATGGTTTCAAGCCAAAACCCTTCATCTAGTCTTAATAAAGGGGTTCAGCTCGAACCATCAACCATTCAGGATTTAAAGAGGAATGGAAATGCAGAGAGCTCTGTTTCTGGGGCAGTGAGCCAGATTCTTATTCTCATCAGTATCCAAATGTCCGTTGCCCTGCTGAATTCAGGGAGACGCATCAGGCCACTTGCTCAGGGCACCTCACACCTCCTTGTGTAGTGTACACAATAACTTTATATTTGTATCTCAGACTCAATAAATTTAGATTTGAATCTGCCAAATCACAAGTTATGACTTTTTAATAACTTGGAATGTAAATAGATCTGCAAACTTTAATATCAGTGCTTTATGGAATTACTGAAGTTCATTTGTCCAATACTTCAAGCTTCACTTGAAACCAAAGGCATGATTATCAGGTTCACTGTGTTTCTGATCAGGAATGATTATTGCCAGGTTGTGACAAAAGCCCATACTCATTAACAAGTGAGCTTGATTATTGTCATACCCATCATACAGGGCACATATGCACCCAAATTCTTACGCTGCAGTCAAAGAGGTACTGTAATAGTAAACTACTTACATTAACTTAAATTAAAAGAGATAATAAATACATAAGATGGGTAATAAAATATTCACCATAACCCTTGTGCAAAAAAAAAGTGACATCCTGGCTGAATTGTTGCCACAGCTCTACTTTTCCAGCTAATTTCCATATCCTTTTGGGTGGCTGTTGTGATTGAGGAAACAAGTCTGGTAGGTCTCAAAGGCAAGGACTCTGAACACAGTTTTGGTAGGGAAGGATTTTATTTACAGAAGGCAAGTGTGGGAAATGGTAACTGATGCAGCGCGCATGCACACGCGCACACGCAGTTTACAGCAGATTTGGGAAAGAAATAGCAGACAATTAATAATGAACATGGGGAAAATAGCATGGGAACAAAATGAACTGGTACACACAATGATCAAGGAAAAATCACTACAATGCCCCACCACCCCTTGACCCAGTGCAGGCACGGCCCTATACTACAAGGGAGACTAATTAAATGCTCCCAATCCTTTTAACAGTGCACATCTTACCAGCAGGTTCTCTAGCACCCTTCCACATTTCTAGGCTTGGAGAGAAGCAGGGTAGCCCCAAGCTGGCAAAGAGAGAGAACAAAGAACACATGGCACCTTTATAGTGCTGGAGGGTCCAGTCCAGGAGAAGATGGCTCGGTACCTGGAGGGTTAATCCAATTACAACAGCCAATGGCCCAAGGCCAAGTACAGGCAGGCTGGAGAGTGCAGTCCAGATAATTCACATGGTGCCAACAGCAAAGTGTGCACTAATGGGTGAGGTAGAACCAAACCTTGATTGGTAGCTGGTGTGTCCTCTAACTAGGTAGGGGCAGGGCTGTCACATGACAGCCACAACCCTTCCCAATACAGTGGCACAGTTGGTAAAGTTGATAAAGATTCAGGTTCAATCCTGATCTTGGTTGCTGCCTGTGTGGAGTTTGCATGTTCACCCTGTGACCACGTGAGACTTTTACCCCCACCTCTGTGATTTCCTCCTCAAAACCAGGGAAATGAGGGTGGGCACGTTAATTCACCCCTATAGATGATAGCTGACAGAGCGAAGGCGCTCAACGAAGCGATCTCCTAATCTACTTCTAGATAGTCCTTTTGCACTACTGGAGCTGTCTATGATTAGTGCAACAAGTAATGAACTGTGGCTAAGCATCTAATGGCATTCTCCATCCCAACTCTTTGGGCATAACAAGTTAGCTCTCACGTTCCCTCTTTAACTTCGTTGTGCTCAGGTTATTTGACAGTTGCCCATTTCTCTTGACTGTAAGAGGCACTTCAGGCAATTTCGGCTGATGGTATATCCCTCTGCCTTACAACAGTCAATAGAAATTTTGTGTAATATGACACTGTGTTTATTACATGACAAAAAATTGAATCTTGAATCTTAAATGCTACTTGCCTCATAAAATTCGAGGCATCACATTGCTTCACTTTCTAATGAATCACTCAGCGAACCACTCTACAGTCAGTGAACAAAAACCAGTGCTGCATAATACTCACTTCAGTTGCCAACCAGATGTGGATAATTGACAATCCAGATGTGGCCAAGCGCATTTCTGTTTAGCCAATCAAAGCCCTAGTTGCTCTCAGTGGGCCTGTAATCTTAGTACTCAAAGTAACATGGTGCTCACCAGTCAATCTTGCGCTCTTGATCGTAAAATAATGAGTGAAAAGTAAAATATTGCTCTGAGTGCATTATTTTGAGTGCACCGCCCTCAAAAATGAAAGCTAGGACGTTGTTCAGTAAACAGACCTGAGTAAAAACACATGTTCCTGCGTTGTTTGAGGTGTTTTCTGTTACAAATAGTGTGTTGGGTTAAACCAGTGGTTCTCAACCTTTTTCTTTCCACTCACATTCCACTTTAAGTAATCCCTATGCCATTGGTGCTCTGTGATTAGTAAAGGATTGCTTAAGGTGAGATGTGGGTGGGAAGGGAAGGTTGAGAATCCCCGCTCTTGACCCTATTGTCACCAAAATATTTTGCTTGAGAAAAATTACTTTTGGCCCATTTCCTTTGGAGTTCTGAAACCATGCACATAACGAGTCAATGAGGTACGATTCAAACAGTGGGTTTCAACCTTTTTCTTTCCACCCACACACCACCTTAAGCAATCCCTTACTAATCACAGAACACCGATGGCACAGGGAATACTTAAAGAGGTATGGGATTGGAAAGAAAAAGGTTGAGAACCACTGGGTTAAACATTCTCCAATGTGTAATCAACTTTCCCCCCCTACCAGACACGTCTGGCTCTATGCCACTTTACAAGCTGATATCAAAACTCAGAATGTTTGCATTTTTCATTTACAAACTCATTTTCCAAGTAAAAAGGCAAACCAACAAATATTTCTGTGAACAAATATTTGGGGGGGGGGGGGGGAGGAGAGCGAGAGAGAAAACAAAGATGATATCATCTGTTGATTTTTTCCAGGAGCATGCCATGAATTTTACAGCCCTGCCTCGCTTGGAACATGGAGCAGGAGCAAGTCCCTGAGCCCGTTCTGTCATTCAGGAACATCCTGGCTGAACTGCTGTCACAACTTGAATTTCCCAGCCAATTTTTCAAACCCCTTGACTCCATTTTGCTTTTTTTGGGGGTGGCACAGTGTCGCAGTCGGGAGAGGGTTTGATCCTGATCATATCCGTGTGCGGAGTTTGCATGTTCACCCTGCGATCATGTGGGAATTTCAACCCAACCTCTCCAATTTCTTCCCCAAAACCAGGGAAATGAGGGTTGGTACGTTAACTGGCCTCTATAAACGCCAGCAGATAGAGCGAAAGTGCTCAACGAAGCAATCTCCTAATCTCCGACCAGTCCCTCCGATATAGAGGAGGCCACAACGGGAGCATTGATGCCTGCAGATTCATATGTGAAGTGTTGCTTTCACTTGGAAGGACTGTTTGAAGCCTTGAATGGTGGTGAGGGAAGAGGTGTGGGTGCAAGTGTGGCGTTCTTTCTCCTGTAAGGCTTCTATTCCATTCTCACAATTCCTCTGTTACCGTCACAAAATTCTCAAAGGATAGCCATGGCCTTTTTGTTAGCTATGTGGAGCAATCCAAGCTACAAGCCTACACAGACAAGGCTCCTCATCTTCTCCTCGACTACATCAATGACTTCTGCGATCCTGCCTCATGCAGCGGGCAGAAATGGCAATGCTGCTGCTACTGTAGGACTGCAGAGAGTGATGTCACAGCGCTCTGCCCACAGGGTCCATCCACCCAGCCTGACTGCTGACGACTTTGTACAGGCTTTAAACAGCTGGTGAAGGAGCCGAAGGTGGCTTATTTTAAAGCCCCGCCACCGCGGGGGTCCGGGCATAAGGTGGCGGTGCCTCTGATCGGCAGTGGCGACAAGGGACTCCTCTGGGGAAGCAGAGGACTGACGCAGGGCACCAGGAAATGGGAAGAACACACCCCTTCCATTTGAGAAGGAGAAGCAGAGGAGATGACCCTACGGGACGACGACCAGGGTGGTGGACCAGTGAGGGGTTTTATGAATGAAAGTCAGGCTGTTGGCGACTCGAGAAGAGGAATCCACGCAGACTGCTGGCAGTCAAAGGACTCGCACCAGGCTGCGGGCTGCTGGAGACTAGCTTGAACGCTGAAGGGTTATCAGGTATTGGAACTGAGATGTGAGAGGGTGCCAAGGGTGCTGGAGACTTGCCGATCATGTTGGAGGTTTGGAACTGGAGCTCGGGTTGCCAATGCTTTTTCTGAATGCTGCAGAGGCTAGAGGTGAATCCTAGGGGGAGGGGGCTCTCTTTTGCTTCTCTTTGTCTGCCTGTAAGGGGCCATATGCAATTTCTATTCCTTGTCTGCCTTATGGTAGACAAGCTTTTCTGTTTTATTACATTGACAATAAAAAAAATTAATCTTGAATGCACCCGTGATGAGCTCATCAGCTTCATCCACTTTGCTGCCATCTTCTCCTCTGGCTTCAAATTCACCTGGCCCATCTCCAGCAACACTCTCCCCTTTCTTGATCCCTCTTGGGGGACAAACTCTCGACAGATATTTTCTCTGAAAAATATCAGTAGATACCTGAATGAAAAAGGTAAGGGGAGGAGGAGAAGAGTGGAGGGAGGAAGGCGAAAGGGGAGAAGTAGAGGCGACAGGTAAGAGGTGTGTCTTATATATCTGTTTGGCTGCAGCAAGGAAGAATTTTGGTGCAAGGGGACAGTACGTTGTGGATGACAATAAACTCACCATCACCATAACCTAGCTGGTGATGTCCTAGGCAGAGCTCTCTTGTCAGCATCCCATAACGCTGTGGTGAACTTAGCCTTCTCACAAAACACATCTCCCACCTGAATCTCCAGCATGTTTCTCCTTCCATAGACACTGAGTAGCCCAGCACCCTCCACCTCCCACTGACCTTGTCTTGCAGCGTTTTGATCTCCATTGTCATGCTGTTGATATGCTGACGAAGGCACTGGTTTTGCTCCTGAATTTGCTCCGACTGGATCCGTTCCTTGTTCAGGCACAAGGTCAGGTCCAGCACCTGTGGAGAAGAATGAAACCAGAGGTGAGAAGTGAAGTGTGACACACTACCTCATCACCAAAGCAGCAATCACCTCCAACAGGTTCACATTTGAGGCCCTTACAGATTTCCGATGGCTATTTTTAAATGGTCATGGCAGCTTTGAGCGAAGAAACCTGTGCCCCACAGATGGGCCAGTGAGTACTAAGAGAGGGCTGCGCCATCCAAGGTGCCCTTTACAATGAGGCCCAGTCTGTCCCTTTAGCTCTAAAAGATCCCAAAGCAAAGTAATAGTGCTGTCTCCAATAACCCCCTTCAGTACAACCCCATAGTAATGGGTTTACAGTCTCCTTCTGTGTGACGAAGACTAGTTTGTTTTCTCTCTCAGTTCTGATGGAGGATCTCAGAACTGAAACATTGAGTGTTTTCTTCCCTCCACAGGCACTGTTTATCCTCCAGAGTGTTCCCAGCTTACTCTGTTTCTTCAACTAGTTTGTGCTGTTTGTGGCTTCTGCAACCTTCAGTGACATTAAACTTTTAAAATTGAGTACATCTCGCTCCATGTCCACGGCCTGACGCCTTTCCCTCAGAGCAACAGCAAATCCAAACCATCAGCCAAAGAGGGAAAGGGAACAATGTCTGTCCTTTTAATTAAAAAAAAAACACAGGTGGATGCTGGCAGTTTGAAGTGAAAGCAGGAGATGCTGGGAACCCTCAATGGGTTGGGCAGTGTCCGCAAAGAGAGAAACGGTTAATGTTTCAGACGAAAGACCTGAAAT
Organism: Narcine bancroftii; assembly: GCF_036971445.1. Taxonomy (NCBI): domain Eukaryota; kingdom Metazoa; phylum Chordata; class Chondrichthyes; order Torpediniformes; family Narcinidae; genus Narcine; species Narcine bancroftii. Next base: position 34,721,952 of record NC_091481.1, read on the forward strand.
ATCATCAGCTTCTCCTTTCACTGCCCAACATGCTGAGCATTGGCAGCATCTTTTGTTCTTATCTCAATGGCCCCTTTGGCTCCTTCCTGGTGAACCTGGGATTCTCTTGCACTTCCCTACCAGTTTAGTGCAGCATCTTCAGAGCTCACTATGCGTTCTGCTCTATAGTCGGGAAGCTCAACGCCGGCCAGGTCTTTGCTTTTGGAGCTCTTCCATTCAGCTGTTGGGGGGGGGGGGGTGTGGATCCAGAGCTCCTGGATGCCTTTCACTTCAATGTTCCAATCCTCTCCCCTCTCCATGATTAATAGATATCAGTATCAGGGAACAAATGCCCAAAAATTGTACCCCATTCAGAATAGTTATCTGGAATGGTTAAAGGAATATAGATCAAGGCTGGAAATCTGAAATAAAGATGCTGGAAATGTACAATATCCAAGGTGGTGCACTTGAACTTTGGATCCACTCATTCTCAACGTCAACAAGACCATGGAGGCTAAGGGACCACTCACCAGTCTTCTTTGATGGGACAGCAGTGGAGAGGGTTGGTACCTTTAAGTCCACCTATCAGAGGACCCCTTCTGGAGTCAGTACATTGAGGCAACCATGAAGAAGGCATATGGATGCCTTAACTTTGTAAGGAGGAGATTTGGCATATCATCAGATATTCTATCAAACCTCTAAGTTGCACTGTGGGAAGTATCATGCATCATGGCCCAGTAATCATAGTGCCCAGGAGAGCAGCAGGAAGCAGAAAGTCCAAAGCCAAGTTTTTCATGAGCTCAACCTCCCATTCATGAAGACATCCATGTGAGATGCTGCCTCAAGAAAGCAGCCACAGAAATTTCAGAGATGTGTTTCAGATGTGGGACCGAGACAGTAACTTTACTACATATGCCACATGGTTGTGCGTGAAAGTGAGGCCACTTTGGCAAGAAATCACAGAAAGATTAACCAGGATAACAGGAGTGGCCTTCATGGGTGACCTCGGAGCCCTATCTATTAGGTAATTTCATGGAAATAAGCGACAAATTGACCAAATATCAAACCTCATTTATAATAATAGCAAAAAAATGTATTGCGATCACTTGCAAGTCCAACTCCCCTCTACTTATAGCACGATGGACTGCGGAAATGAACAGCTATGGAAAAATATCACATATAACTGTGGTGGTACACCACCGGCCTACTGCAGGGGCCAACCTCTGTACCTGCAGGAGTGTAAGGGGACAGGACAACATCTGGCTGGCTGCCAATCAGTCGGCTTGAATGGATCAAGCCCCACCCGGTCGGGTGTCAATCACCCTCTGGGATATAAGCCTGCGCTGGCCTCCCGAGGCTTCACACTGAGTTGCTGCAGCCACAGGCAGCCTGGCTCTGTGGAAGTCTTTGTGGATTAAAGCCTGTTGTACAGTCTTTACCTTGTGTGTGTCTGATTCTGTCTAACAGCGCACCACAATTTAATCCACAAAATTTTCCTATGGCTGCCATGGAAAAACTCCTGAGTGCAGGGAGCCTTGAGGTCAACCCACACCACCCGGAAGCCCAGACACGCTTTGAGATCTGGCAGCACGCGGTCGAGGCAATCATCGAGGTACACGAGGGCGACATCCTGGACTTCGATCGGAAGAGGTTGGTCCTACTCCAGTCAAAGCTACCTTCCAGGTAACCAAAGGCTGCTCCACGTACAAGAGCGCAATGGACACTCTCAAGAACTTGTACAAGCCCCTGCATGAATGTGATCTGTGCAAGATACCTCCTCAATGCCCGAGCCCAGCAACCCGGGGAGACGGCTGAGTCTTACCTGGGACACTTGCGAGAGTTGGCCCGACCGTGTCTGGCTGAACCTGGGGTATGTGTAGAGGAGGTCAAGAGGCTGATCCGGGATGCCTTCATCCGAGGGCAACACTCGAGGGCCATCCGGCAGAAGCTGCTGGAAGACAACATCTATGCCCTAACCATTTCTGTGGATGTGGTCCAAACCCTGGAAGCAGCAGCTCTGCACGTCGAAGCCTTCGATTCCAGGTTCCCCCAGGCTCCTTCCTGGCCCTCTCACACTGCACCTGCAGCCCCAGGCCGAGCTGGGGAGGAGAACGTCACTGCATCAGGTGCCCAGCGCCCCTGTAAGTTCTTTGGGTCCTGGTGTGGGTCAGATCGAAGATCGTGCCAAAACTGCCCAGCTAGGAACCACTTTGCAAAAGTGTGCCTCTCTAAATCTGCCGGCAGCTCAGCGGCCCTCTATCACCTCCCTACCTCCCCCGCAGATGCCCCCACGTGCGTGTGCCACACAGCGCCATTGTCCCCATGACGACTTTCCCCTTCCCTGACTTCAACTGCGCAACATCTGGCCCTGCCAGAAACCGTCGCAGCATGTGCCACGAGCATCTGCACCAGCCCTCACCCTCGCCACTCACTGAGAACTACAGTGATGTCACTTCCGGCTGACGTAATGATGTCACTTCCCCGGCGCAGCAGACACAGCTGGGGAAGGAGGCCAGCCACGCAGCGGCTCCCCACGTGCTGCCGCCATCTTGGGGCAGGCAGTGCCCAACACGGAGGGCCCCAACGACGTTGAGAACGACGAGGTCAACACGGGCGATGACCAGGCCGCCCTACCGATGCTCCCTACGCCTCCGGAGGCCATCGGCTACCGCACGCTGCATCTCACGACTGATGTCGAAGTGGTCAACACAGGAGATGACCAGGCCGCCCTATCGACGTTCCCCATCCCTCTGGATAGCGACGACTCCGACTCAGTCCTGGCCGCCACCACACTGACCAGGGACATCTACCACGATCTCAGGCACTCGATGATGGACGTGCGAGTCAACGGGCAGGTAACAAAGAGCCTGTTGGACAGTGGCAGCACCGAGATCTTCATTCACCCGAGCGTGGCCCACTCCCTAAGGTTAAAGGTCCACCCTACCACCTGCTCGATCGCCCTCGCCACCAAGGATAAGACTGTTGATACCCTCGGGTGCTGCTTCGTCGATATAACGGTGGGAGGGGAGACTTGCACAGGATTCAGGCTCCTGATCATGCCCAAACTCTGCACACCACTCCTCCTGGGCCTGGATTTCCAGTGCCACCTGCAGAGTGTCACCCTTGCCTTCGGGGGCCTCCAACCTCCACTCATATTGCACAGCACCCCAACCTACCAGCCCCGGCCAACCTGCGGCCTCTCCACATTGCGCATCACCCCACCGGCGCTCTTTCCACATCTTGCGCTAGGCTGCAAGTCGATCGCCGCCAGAGTAGGCGTTATTGCGCTGCAGACAAGGACTTCATCAAGGCAGAGGTGCGGCGACTCTTGGCGGAATGTGTTATAGAGCCCAGTAGCAGCCCTTGGAGAGCCCAAGTCCTGGTGGTCAAAAGGGGAAGTAAGCCAAGGATAGTTGCGGATTACAGCCAGACCATTAATCGGTACACCCAGCTGGATGCCTACCCACTGCCGAGGATCGCCGACAGATAGCCCACTACTGGGTTTTCTCCACAATTGACCTGAAGTCGGCATATCACCAAATCCCTATCACCAAGCCCTACACCACCTTTGAAGCAGACGGGCGCCTGTATCCAGTTCCACCGGTTTTCTTTTGGGGTCACAAACGGGGTCTCTGTCTTTCAGCGGGAGATGGAATATGGATCGAATGGTAGACCAGCACAAGCTGAAGGCGACGTTCCCATATCTGGATAATGTCACTATCTGCGGCCATGACCAACAGGACCACGATGCTAACCTGGAAAAATTCCTCCAGACGGTCACAGAGCTGAACCTCATTTACAACAAGGAGAAGTATGTGTTCAGCACCACCCGCCTCACCATCCTGGCCCGCCTCATCATGGCCCATGGAGTCATCAGCTCAGATCCAGAAAGGATGCACCCATTAATGGAGTTACCCCTCATCCCATGCTAATGGCCCTCCGCAGGTGCCTGGGCCTGGTCTCTTATTACTCGCAGTGGGTCCCTCGCTTCTCAGACAAGGTCCGCCCACTGGGCCAAGCCACAACCTTTCCCCTCCCACCTGAGGTGCAGGCAGCCTTCACCCACATCAGGCAAGACATCGCAGACGCCACAATGCAGGCTGTGGATGAGGACTTGCCCTTCCAGGTGGAGAGCGATGCCTCCAAGGTGGCCCTCGCTGCTACCCTCAACCAAGGTGGGGTGCCCCGTCGCATTCTTCTCCAGGACCCTCCATGGCTCCAAGCGAGGGCACTCTGCCATTGAAAAGGAGGCCCAGGCGATTGTGGAAGCGGTCAGCCACTGGCACCACTACCTGGCCGACAGGAGATTCACGCTCCTCACAGATCAGCGGGCCATGGTGTTCATTTTTAACACTTTCCACAAGAGCAAGATCAAGAACGACAAAATCCTACGCTGGAGAGTCAAGCTGGCAACCTACAACTACGACATCAAGTACTGCCCCGGGAAGTTAGGAACATAGGAAGTAGGAACAGGAGTAGGCCAAAAATGGCCCATCGAGCCTGCTCCGCCATTCAATAAGATCATGGCTGATCTAATTTATGACCTAACTCCACCTACCTGCCTTCTCCCCATATCCCCTAATTCCTCTATCATGTAAAAATTTATCTAACCGAATTTTAAATATGTTTAATGAAGCAGCCTCAACCACTTCCCTGGTTAGAGAATTCCAAACATTCACAGACCACTACTTTTCACTATTTTTCACTATTTTTCCTCATCTCTGTCCTAAATCTACTCCCCCGAATCTGAGACTGTGTCCTCTTGTTTTAGTTTCCCCGGCCAGCTCAAAAATTCTTCCTACATCTACCCTATCCATACCCTTCATAATCCTATATGTTTCTATAAGATCTCCTCTCATTCTTCTGAACTCGAGCGAATACAATCCTAGATGATTTAATCTTTCATCATAAGTCAACCCCTTCATCCCAGGGATCAACCTAGTAAACCTCCTCTGGACCGTCTCCAAAACCAGTATATCCTTCCTCAAATATGGAGACCAGAACTGGACACAGTACTCCAGGTGCGGTCTCACCAGTACCTTATACAGTTGCAACATTACCTCCCTACTCCTGAATTCAATTCCTCTAGCGATGAAGGCCAACATTCCATTTGCCTTCTTAATAACCTGCTGCACCTGCATCCTAACTTTTTGCGATTCATGCACAAGCACTCCCAAGTCCCAAGTTTAACGACTCCCCTGATGTCCTCTCTAGCACCTGCATGTCTATGCATGATGACAGGTTGCAGGCATTGCATGAGTCCCTCTGCCATCGTTGTACCATTTCGTTAAGTCCCGAAATCTGCCGTACACCATCAGGGACATCGGGGACATGACCGAGGCCTGTCAGGTCTGTGCAGAGTGTAAACACTACTTCTTCTGCCCCCCACCCAGGCCCACGTTGTAAAGGCTACTCGGCTTTTTGAGCCTCTCAGCGTGGACTTCAAAGGGCCTCTGCCTTCCACGAACTGAAACATCTACTTCCTCACGGTAGTGGACGAGTACTCATGCTTCACTTTTGCCATCCCTTGTCCGGACACCTCCACGGCCACCGTCATTAGGGCCTTGGGGCAGATTTTCACCATGTTTGGCTACCCCGCCTTCATCCACAGCGACCAGGGGGTCTAGTTTCATGAGCGATGAGGTGCGCCAGTACCTGGCGAGGGGCATTGCGACCAGTCGCACGACAAGCTATAATCCGAGAGGCAATGGGCAAGTGGAACGTGAGAATGGGGTGGTCTGGAAGGCAGTCCTCCTGGCTCTCAGGTCAAGGGTGGGCCGTTGAGTACTGGCAGGATGTCCTGCCCGAGGCACCCCATGCCATTCGGTCACTGCTGTGCACAGCTACCAACGAGACCCCTCACAAATGCCTGTTCTCATTCCCCAGGAGGTCGGCGACTGGAATGTCACTCCCAGCATGGCTCACGTCCCCGGGACCGGTGCTTCTGCGTAAGCATGTACAGACATACAAGGCCGAAGCCCTGGTAGAGTAGGTTTTCCTCTTTCATGCAAACCATAACTACACTTATGTTAGGTTCAGCAATGGCAGGGAGGACACCGTTTCAACCAGTGACCTGGCACTAGCAGGAGCACCCAGCACACCACACCACCTCCCAACCCAGGACGATGCTGACCGGGCATACATCCCCATCCCCAGGCAGCTATGGGGCACTCAGGGCCTCCTTGACCACCAGGGGCCCGCTTCAGCCTTAGGAGACGAACCCGCCCCCCCACCCATCCAATACCACCCGCATACGTCGACCCCGGACCCCTGGCCACCCATCCGCGCGGCACCACACCAGCCACACACATCCCTGCCGCCAGCTCCCCCACTTCCCCTCTGACCAGTGATCAGGAGCCAGTCCTACGACAGTCACAGAGACCCCAGCAGCCGCCGAATCGTCTCAACCTGTAAATATTGTATGTACATAATGGATGCGATTCCTTGTTACTGCTCCCCTTATGGGACAATTTTAAAGAAGTGGGTGAATGTGATGGCGCACCACCGGCCTACTGCAGGGGGAAACCTCTGTACCTGCAGGAATGTAAGGGGACAGGACAACATCTGGCCGGCTGCCAATCAGTCGGCCTGAATGGATCAAGCCCCACCCGGTCGGGTGTCAATCACCCTCCGGGATATAAGCCCGTGCCGGCCTCCCGAGGCCTCACACTGAGTTGCTGCAGCCACAGCCAGCCTGGCTCTGTGGAAGTCTTTGTGGATTAAAGCCTGTTGTACAGTCTTTACCTTGTGTGTGTCTGATTCTGTCTAATAGCGCACTACAATAACTTAAGGAATAAATATGACACTTTTGTAAAGGTCCGGCAGCCAGACCTGGACCACATAGAGGCCCAGATACAGCAATAAAAAGGAATTTTAAAAAAAGGCTATAAAAATAACTATTATATATACAATAATGTAGTTTCTCCAACTGTATATACTTAAAAAACAACCGTTACAACCATGTCTGCCTGTCCCGCATCGGACTTGTCAGCCACAAACGAGCCTGCAGCTGACGTGGACATTACCCCTCCATAAATCTTCGTCTGAGAAGTCAAGCCAAAGAAAAAAGAAAAGAAGCTATACTTAAAATATATGTAAGGTCTGATGGTGAACGGATCTGTATGTAGAGAACAGGGGGAGGGAGGGAGGGGCTGTTTTGTTTTTGACTGTGTTTGTGAGAGTTTAATATATTGCATATTTAAAATGTTACTATGTATATTTAAAAAAAAAGAAACTAAAAATAAAATATTCAAAAAAAAATAAAGCGACCAACCTCTTCTCACTGCTATCTTCAGGCCTGAGGTCTCGAACAGTTTTTATCCAATGGGTATCAGCTCTCTACTGTAACTATAACTGTTAACATTTATTTATCTATCCTTTATTTTTTATCTCTTTCTGTACTGGCATAATTTGATGTATATGATTGTTGTGGGCATCTCTTACATAGCTACTTGGGTGCAGTAAGTAGGAATTTTGGTCCATCTATATGCTGTACACATGAGTATGACAATAAACTCATTGTCTTCATTATCATTTGATCTTCATTCCATTTGATCCTTGGTTCCACTGAAGTTCAAGTACACCTCAACTTCCAACTAATAAAAGTGTTGGAGGAACTCAGCAGGTATCACAGGATCCCTTCTTGAAGGAGGACTCAGGCCCGAAACGCTAGTTATATATCTGGATGCCACTAGGCTTGCTGAATTCCTCCAATATCTTTGTGTTTGCACTGCAATCACAGCTTCCGCAGGCTTTCATGTTTCATCCATCTAATCACTTTAGAGCCATCTCTCCTCAACAATTAAATGACAGTCTCTGACCACAAGTATTTTTATTTCAGATTTCCTAGCCTTGTTACTAATAATTACTATTTTATTTTTAAATAGCCATACAACACAGTAATAAGCCCTTTCAGTCCACGTGCCCGTGACGCCCAATCACACCCAATTAACCTACAACCCCGGTCCATTTCAAACGGTGGGAGGAAACTGGAGCCTCTGGGGAAAACTTTGCGGACACGGGGAGAATGTACAAACTCCTTCCATTCAGCGTGGGATTTGAACCCTGGCCCCGATCACTGGCACTGTAACAGCGCTGCACTAACCGCTAGGCTAAACGTGCCGTGAAGGAACCTGTTTGTCCCTTCCCCTCTAATGCCATCTCTTTCACCAGTTCATCTACCCCCATCCTCCCACCTTCCTTTCTCTCGGCCCCCTCTCTGCATCTTTAGACCTGTTCCAGCTCCAACGAGTTGCCTGGGCTGATGGAAGGTTAGTCACATGAAACACCACTCAGGTGCTGCCTGACCTCCCCCCCCAGGGTAATGCACTATTTAATTTTGAACTGCAATCCACACAATTGACAACAGAACTTTTTGTTCGAAAGGTTTAAACATGAAAGGAGAGTGTGGTGACTTGATGATGATGTAAACTCCAACTCTCCCAGGGATGGACATGAATACAGCAGTGACAACAACGGATGTTTTCATTTCTGCTTGTTCTTAGGAAACAACTGGAATAACATCCCTTACTGTCGATCCAGCACACACTGTGCTGACTTTGTCTGGAAAACAAGCGAGGAAGTGGGAGTGGGTCACATATTTAATTCGTAACTAATATTATACAAATTAGTAATTTAAACCAAACATAGCCAAGTCCACCACAGGTTCCGACCTCCCATCCACTGAATCCATCTATGGGAGGCACTGTCTCAAGAAGGCACCCAATATCATGAAGGACCCCTATCACCCTGGTCACAACCTCCTCTCAATACTACCTTTGGTCAGAAGGTACAGAAACTTGAAGTCCTGCACCTCTAGGTTCAAGAACAGATTTTCCTATCTATCTTTTATTTTATTATTTCTTTCCATTCAAGAGTAATCTGATTGTAGTTGGTGTATCTAACGGATCTGTTTGGATGCAGGAAGTGAAAACTTCAATCCATCTGCACATTGTACCAATGTGTATGACAGTAAATTCAGTGTCATCATCAAAAAGCACTGAAGTTCAAAGTCCAGCACCTCCAGGTTCAAGAACAGTTTTTATCCAACAGCTATATCCTCCTCTCAGTACCTTAACCATAAACTACTCCAGGGCATCTAAAAGGTCTGTCTGAAACATCTTTTTTTTCTTGCAACCGTAATTTTTTAAAAAAATTTCCATCTCCATTATCTTTTACATGTTGTGGCAATTTACCCTATTGTGGTTGGTGTATCTTATGTACTTGTGTAGCTGCAGAAAGCAAGCATTTTGGAGCATGTATACACTGTGCTGAAGCGTATGACAATAAGCTCTCATCTCACTTTGCTGGAAGGTGCAAGGAAGGCATGAATTTCAAGCTTACACTTTCATTGTAGTTCTGTTCAGTTCGCTGCCGGTACTGTTGCATCTCAGCATTGTTTGCCGCGCGGATTTTCCTCAGCATTTCCATGGCACCGCCATCCTCCACGCTTGCCCTTCTCAACTTTACTTCCAGCTCCTGGATCAAAGCCTCTGCCTCGGCAGCCTTCTCCCTCGTGCACGCCATGTCCTGACAACACAGAGGAAAGGGTTTTTTTTTTTAACCATAGCCACCAGACATTCACTACGAGTTCCGGACTCTTACCTGGCAATGGTTGCATTTCCAAACACAGCTCATTGGGAAGTTGATGGGTAACTGGGTGCTTTGAATGTTGCACTAGCCCATTAGTAGTCTGTATATTTAAGAGATCAGATAGAAAGGAAGGAAAGGCACTCAAATCACCAAAGCATAGAAGTCTAGCGGGCCAAGAGTGCTGGATTAATATAGGTCAGTATTGATGTGGGGGGATGAAGGGCCTGTTTCTGTGCTGTGCTCGATGATCACTGAAGAACATAAGAAACAGGAGCAGGAGTCAACCATCTGGCCCATAATGCTCGTTCTGCAATCCAGTAGGATCGTGGCTGATCTGGCTGTGGATTCAGCTCCACTTACCCACCTGTTCTCCACAACCCTGAAGTCCTCTATCATTGAAAAATATATCTACATGTCTCTTAAATACATTTAATGAGGCAGCCTCCACTTCCTCGCTTCTTTTCCAGGCAAAAATGGGTCACATATTTAATTAGTAACTGATACTATACAAATTAGTAATTTAAACCAAACATAGTCAAGTCCACCACGGGTTCCAACCTCCCTCCACTGCTTCCTTGGGCAGAGAATTCCACTACAGATTCACTACTCTCTGCGAGAAAAAGTTCCTCTTCATTTCTCTCTACTCTCTCGAAACTTGAGACTATGTCCCCTAGCTCTCGTCTCACCTGCCTGCCTCAACCTTATCTGTTCTTTTAATAAACGTATCCATTTCTATAAGATACATCTCATTCTTCTAAAGCAATCCCAATCAATTTTTCCTCAGAGGATAACACTCTCATTTCCAGAATCAACTCTGGTGAACCTCCTCTGCATCTTCTCCAAAGCCAATATATCCTTTCACAAGTAAGGAGACCAGAACTCCAGGGGCAGCTTCACCCATACCTTGCACAGTTCCAGCAGAACCTCCCTGCTCTCAAATGCCATCCCTCCAGCAACGAAGGCCAGCATCCTATTTGCCTTCAAGATCACCTTTCATAACGTGTTCCCAAGGATACAATACTTATTTCAAACGTTACCAATTCCTTTAACAGAAAAATTCTTTAATGAACTAAAGAGAATAATAAGGAAATTCTTGTGGAAAGGGAGGAAACCGAGGGTAGCGTTAGATAAATTAGTAGAGAGGTACAATCAAGGTGGTTTGCAGTTACCAAATTTTAGAAATTATTATAGAGCCGCACAATTAAGGTATTTATCAGATTTTTACCAGACAAGGGAAAAACCAGACTGGACTAAGATAGAACTAGATAAAATAGGGGAGAAGGTACCGGAACATATACTTTATAAGTGGGATGAAAAGCTGGTGCATTATAAAAGCTCACCAGTACTGGATCATTTACTCAATATATGGAAGAAGATCCACTTAGAAAGGAAATAAATGAATTACCAAATACCAAAATTACTATTGACGCAAAATCTGTTAATCCCTTTTGCAATAGATAACCTTTCCTTTAGAGAATGGGAGAGAAAAGGAATCAAAAGAATAGAAAATTGTTTTTTTGGAAATAATTTATTAACATTTGAACAGTTGAAGTACAAATGTGGATTAACTCATGGTACAATGTTTGCATATCATCAATTGAAAGCTTATTTAAAGGATAAATTGAAACAGCTTGAGATTACCTGAAGGAAGCTTTGAATATGTGATTACAGACACAATGATAATTAAAAGATTTATAACCAACATGTACATTAAGCTGCAAGATAAGGAAAATGAAATAAACTATAAACCTAAGCAGAAGTGGGAAAAGGATCTAAACATAAAGATAAAAAATGAAGTTTGGGAAAAGTTAAGTTCTGGAACTATGAAGAATACAATAAACACAAGGTTACACATGATACAGTATAATTGGTTACACAGGGTATGTATCACTTCTCAAAAATTTTTTTAAAATGGGATTCAACATTATCAGATAGATGTTTTTACAGAAAGAAAGAAATGGGAACAACGTTACATGCAACTTGGGCATGTACGAAAGTGAATACGTTTTGGGAAGAACTAAATCAGATACTAAATAAAATAACACACCAAAAAAACTAGAGATATTTCTTTTAAGTAACATAAGAAGTCGAGAATTAGGCCTCAAATTGGATAAAGTGCAAAAAAAAATTCATTATGATAGCCTTAGCGATAGCAAAAAAATATATAATGTCAACTTGGAAAATGGAAGAGAGCCTGAGTATACAGCAATGGTACATGGAAATGAATAAATGTATTCCATTGGAAAAAAATAACATATAATTTAAAAAATAAAGTCACAAGGTTTGAACAAATTTGGGAACCATACATGGAATGTATCAGAGAGAGCTTGTCTACGACCTCCATCCCCTAAAATGAGAATGAAAATGATAAGACAAAACCACTAGATTCAGTGAGTAATAAATAGATGATGCATTTTTCTTATTTATTTTCCTTTGTGTGAAGATATTGTTTTATGGTTTTATTGTACTGTATATGTTGAATATTTATGGGTTTTGGTGGGGGTGGGTAGAGAGGAGGGAGGGAGGGAAAGGGGAAAAAATGGGAGAAAAGAACACTAAATTTAACGAGAAACGTTTGTACATATTTTGGTTGATATGGTTCATAGTGTGAAAAATAAAAAATTATTTAAAAAAAAATCACCTTTCATTTCTCACAGGTTCCATTTAAGTTTAGCCCTTCGTTCCCCATTTTCCCCTTCCGATTTTATGACCACACCGAACTGGTAGCACCCAGCTTCTGAATCATAATGTTGAAGGTCCAAGACCTACCCCGCCCAGGATGTTGGATTGAGGGAATGCCGCACTGTTAAGAGGTGGTGCCACTATTGAATTGGTAACCTAGGCCTGCATTCAAATGCCATCATGCCAACTGTCAATCACAGAAGAGTCATTCAGCCCCTACCATCCCAGTAGGACACTGAGTAGCACATGGTGCAGGGAGGAAAGGGTCATTAGAATCATAGAAGCGCAGTAATGGTATGGAACAAATCAGCAGCTGCCACACCAGTGTGACTTGTCGCTGCAGTGATAACCAGTGTGACTTGTCGCTGCAGTGATAACCAGTGTGACTTGTCGCTGCAGTGATAACCAGTGTGACTTGTCGCTGCAGTGATAACCAGTGTGACTTGTCGCTGCAGTGATAACCAGTGTGACTTGTCGCTGCAGTGATAACCAGTGTGACTTGTCGCTGCAGTGATAACCAGTGTGACTTGTCGCTGCAGTGATAACCAGTGTGACTTGTCGCTGCAGTGATAACCAGTGTGACTTGTCGCTGCAGTGATAAGTCACACTGGTGTGAGTTGTGCAAGATGACAACATATTTGAATAGCCCTAGCATCTACATTAAACGATATATTAACTCCACGCCCAGCCACGCCTCATCCTGGAAAGCTTGTGTGTTCTATGGCCATCCATAAGATAAATGTTGGTGGTAGCTGAGCACTGCTAATACACTTTCCTTTGGCCTCACTGCCATTGACCAAATTTAATTTATTTTAAATTAAATGGTAACAAGCCCTTCCAGCCCAAACACAACCATTGTGAAATAATTTGACTCTCAAGCACATTCTTCCACATTGCACATGATGCCTGGTACAGTTGGTTGCAGCCGAGGTATCGAAAATGAAAGGATGAGGTGACCTTGGAAATGCTTTGGAATGAACTTCCCTGGAATCTCATTGGCCTGAAAAGTTAGCCCTTATAACAGATTACCAATCTGATCAACGTTATTCAATATATCGCTCATAGATTGATGCTGGCGGTGGCTACAAAACTGATCAGTCACCACCCATCTCCTTTTTAAACTTATTTTTTCTAACTTTTCTATCCCCACTCCTAACCCTTTCCATCAAACATTTCCTCCCTCCACCTGTGTGTCTGCATCTCGCACCTTTAAACCTACACTCCACCACCTCTTTCCCCCCTCCCATCTTCTCTCCCCCTTTATCCATTTAATTTCCCCTGTTCTATATTAATCTTGATAAAGGGTCTCAACCCAAAACGCTGACTGACTGTTTCTGCCCATGGATGCTGTCTGACCCGCTGAGTTCCTATAATAATCCTTGGTCTGCTCAAGATTCCACTATCTGCAGCCTTTGTGTTTCTCAGCCTACCATCCACGTGGAACCAGAGGGTTCAGGATTTCGACCTGATTTGGGGAAAGTCCACTTTGTACAGTTCTAGTCAAGCGTACTCACTGGGAAATACAGGATTATAATACAGTCGGTTTTTGGGACATTTTACTAACATCTCGGCATACTGGGTTGGAGTTAAGGACTGCAGCATTGAAAGGGCGCTTGGCTTGTCTTCTCTGCTTGGAGACTGTGGGTAACTCCCTTCCTTCACCTGCTGCTCTCCTTGTTTCATCCAATGCAGCGCAGAACAAGGAAGTCTTGACATGTGTTTGGTGTTCACCGAAGGACTCCCCACGCCCCACCCCATCCCCCTGCCTTGGAACTGACGGCATTCCCCCCTATTATCCCAGTACTTGGTGTCTTCCAGGGCTGTTGAGGTGTGTGAGCAGGGAGTTAGCCTTTGTCCTTCATTGTTCTCCTCTGGTTACTAAAGATGGCAGGTGATATGGATATCCTTGGGAGTCATGGAAGCTTCCAAGCATTCATGGCATTCCCAAGCAAAGTTGACCCGACAACAATGAGGGTCTCAGGCCCAAGAAATGTCAACTGCCATTTGGTTCCTGGCTGCATGACCTGGTGAGTTCCTCCACCATTTTTAAGGGCAGAGAATATTACAGTACAGAACAGAGCCTTCAGCTCATGACAGTGTGCCTACCTACATAAACCCACCCATCCCAAGCTAACCCTCCCCGACCACACCCCCATAACCCTCCATTTTCTTTTTGCGGTTAAACAAGAAAGTCAGAAGATGCTGGGGTCAAATGCAATACTCAAAAGTGCTGGAGAAACTCAGCAGGTCAGGCAACATCCATAGGAAGTAAAGGGTAACCAATGGTTTGGACCTTAGCCTTTCATCAGATGTGATTTGATGAAGGAACCAGGCCTGAAACGTTGGTTATCTTTTAATTCTTATGACCTGAATGACATTTACGTATTGCATTTTTCTTTTCTGAACTGCTTACAGCCCCCTGCATCGTGAGGGAGAGGAAACTGGAAGAAAATGTCCATGATATTAATCAGAGGCCTTGTAGGGAGATGGGTGCACTACCAGCAGCTCCCAGTGCCTAAGATGCCACTGGTTCCTCATTGTTAAGGTAAGTGCTTCCTTTGTCCCAGGCAACCTTTGAATGCAGAGGGCCAGTTTGCTTGAAAAGACTCCATGGCACAGGAGCTGACCTTGTCCTCCGCGGAAAGAGCACCTAGCCACAAGAGCACACCCGAGGGTCTTCCCACAGAACACCGGAGACACGGGAAACCTGAGGTTGCATGGACAGGGTTCACCGGAGAGGTCTAGGTTGGGTGCAGATGGGTGTGTGTGTGGTGTGCCTCCTATCCCAAGGGTCCTGACCCATCCTGTAAGCAGACACAGTCTCAATGATGTTTCCAGAAATGGAGAGCAACCAATGAGGTACCTGTTGGCCGAGAATCTCAAGCAGCTACACGTCAGAGACAATATTTCTGATTAGCTTTTGAACACCCCTCGGGCTTTGACCTGACAAAGCTCCTGTGGGCACCTGAAGGCATCAGCTAGAGTGACATGTGGGTTCTGGAGCTCTATCCTTTGCTGGTTTGGGAGTGAGTTGGATGCATCATTAGTTGTGCGCCTGATATCTGGAAGATGATCACAGGCCCATTAATGCGAATTTATGGTTCAATGTGCCTGGTCCGGTTTTACCAGTTGTGCAATTTCACCTGCAAAGGATTGTGACTCCTTGGGCAGATTGAGATCCAAACACGCAGTGTGGAGAAACAATTTCCAGACACATAACAAAATTAAGTGCATCCAGAGACTTTGAACTGCAATGAAATGTCTTCCACAAACACCTGAAGTGGCTGACCTGGCAATGATTATCTTGCTGCAGGGCCAGTTTGCATCTCAGTTGCTGAATGGTGGCTTGTAGTTCCAGGGTCTGCTTCTGCTCCTTCTCATACCTACACAAGACCAAATGCACGTTTTAAAACCACACCACATGATTACAGCCACATTTTCACCGTCAAAATATATGCACTACGAACCTGAACGAGACAATGACAGGGAGGATGGATGAGGGAATGTTGTCCCTGTGGAATTTGGACAGGTACATGGATGGGAGAGGTCTGGAGGGCTATGGGCTGAGTGCCGGTCAGTGGGACTAGGAAAAGAGATGGTTCGTCACAGACTAGAGGGGCCAGCAAAGGGTCTTCCCGCAGAACACCGGAAGCACGGGAAACCTGGACAGGGTTCTCGGAGAGGTCTAGGTTGGGTGCAGTTTCTGAAACCATGGGGTGTGCTTCCTTTTCCGAAGGTCCTGACCCACCCCATAAGCAGACACAGCCTCAATGATGCTTCCAGTAATGGAGAGCAACCAGCGAGGTACTAAAATTGGGTTCAAAGTTGGCTTGGCCATGGAAGACAAACACTAGAAGTGCTTCTCTGATAGGAGGTCTGTGACCAGTGGTGTTCTGTTTTGATCCTTTTAGAGTTTCTATCACGTTGTAAGCCTTTCAACTAGGAAGGAAAGCTAGAAAGCTAGATCTACAGTTCTTGGACCTTGTGCAAATGAAGGGAGCTCTAATTTGCTATCAACCTTGGGAGTATTGGTTTCTCAGTTACTGGTTGAGAGTGACGTTTTGAGGAGTGATATACCGCATTTTGCCTTGTTATTGATGGTAAGCACCAAAGCAGAAACAAAGACTGCGATTGCAGCTTCAACGGAAGCAGAACCAACGATTTCCATAATGGAGAATCTACTGTACAACCATGTACCATTGGCAGGAGGACCCTAGACTGTGGTCCTTCTCCAGAAAGGCTTTGCCTTGGCTGCACCAAACTTCAGTGCATCCCTCAACACGTACCCCTGCAGCCCGGAAGGTGCCAGTCAGCAGCATCGCACACTTGTGGATGCTTGACACGTGAATCATTCATTGATTTTGTGTCCAGAAGATGGATGGATTCAGTACCTGCTCCCGAAACAGCTGCTCAGTGTTCATGGTTTCTCAATGACCCTTTTGTGAGCCATGTCCATACACACAAACAATACATATGCAGGAGAAGTATTTCATCAATCCAAATAAACATTGTTTCATGAATACGAGGGTCTCGGATGATTTGTGTGAGCAGTTCCTTTGGGTCATTCATCACTGCCTGTGGGAAGAAGCTGTTCCTCAGTCTGGTGGCGCTGGCTCTGATCCTCCTGAATCTCTTCCCCGATGGGAGCAGCTGCAATATGCTGTGTGCGGGGTGGAAGGGGGCCTCAAAGATTTTGCCCACCCTCTTCAGACAATGATCCCGGTAGATCACATTGATGAGGTGGGGGGGGGAAGAAGGAGAATCCAGTTATCCTCTCTGCCACTCTTATGGTGTGGCCGAGAGAAAAAGGTGGGGAGCTGGAAGAAAGAAGGCAGAGGAATAGTGAAAGAGAAGGTTCGATGGAAATTGGACATCGACATTGATACTGTCAAGAGTTTTCAGAGGTTTGGCGTGACATCGGCAAATTTCCACAGTTGTGTGGTGGAAAGTGCACTGATCGGAAGCATCGCAGTCTAGTATGGGGACACTAATGCCTCTGAGTCTAAAGCCCTGCAAAAGATACTGGTCACACCCCAGGACATCACAAGTAAAACCCTCCCCACCATGGAGAACGTCTACAGGGAGCGCTGCCGTCAGAGACCAGCAGCCATCGTCAAGGATCCGCGCCACCCAGCACACGCTCTGAAGCCATCAGGAAAGAGGTATCGGTGCCACAAGACTTGCCCCACCAGGTTCAGGAACAGCTGCTCCCCCTCCACCATCAGACTCCTCAACGACAAACTCAATCAGGAACCTATTTAAGGAGTCTTACTTTTGCACTTTATTGATTTGTTTCTCTCTCCTTGTATTGCAGTCAGTTTGTTTACATTTCTTTATTTGTCTACATGTGGACGTTGAGTCAGTTTTTTTTTGCACAGCCAGTAAGTGGTAATTCTGCCTCGCCTGCAGGGAAAAGAATCTCAGGGTTGTTTGTAATGTCACGTGTGTACTCATAAATCTGAATCTGGTTGGACAGTGCCAAAGCAGAAATATAAAGTGTTTCTCCAATTTGTGGGTGGCCTCGATTTACCAGTACACAAGGCCAAGGACAAACATGTCAGTGTGGCAACGGCATGGACAATAGAGACTGTAGATGTAGGAAAACTGGAACTGGAGGAACTCAGCGGGTTAAGCTGCATTGATGGAAGGCCACAGACAGTCAACGATTTGGGCTAAAACCCTTCATCAAGAATAGCCTGAATAAGAGGGGAGGGGGGAGCAGCATGGGTTGGCAGGTGATAGATGAATGCAGGTAAGAGGCAGGAAGAAATGGGTTTTAAAATAAATAAGTAGCTACGATGTGATAGAAGATGCAGTCTGAATTGGAGGAATGGAAGGGGGAGCTGGAGGAAGGAAGGTGTGGTTGACGGGTAGGTAGGGAGGGCAAGGAGGGGAAAAGAGATGGAGGATCAGGGGCAAGGAGATCAGGGAAAGCGAGGGGTGAGGAGGGGGTTAGGAAAACAAGGGGGAGGTTGTCAGTAATTGGAGAAGATGTAGTCGGCCGAGCGACCGTGCGGTTAGACGGGCCGCCAGTCGGTTGAGACAAGATGGTGTGGGGCCCTCCCTTCCCTTGTCAGGAGGATCCCGCATTTGGCGACACGCATGGCCCAGGAGATATCGCCACTTGCTGGTTGCGCGTCGCTGGGCAGGCAGCGACTCCACAACATGCTGCTGTCACTCCCTTCGACCAGCGTGCCCTAGACAGGAAGTGGGTCATCCCCTTAAAAGCAGCGCGAGAGACTCAAATAAAGTTCAGTTACTGGTTCACCCTCGCACTGTGTGGATGGGCTTTTTTTTAGTAGCGCTGCCGGGAGCAGCTGCTACAAAGCTATATTTTTGCTGCAGGATGTCTCACACCCGCACAACACCGATTGATCGTTTTAATTTGCTCCTGGCCTCTGCCGTACAGTGGGAGACACAGCCTGTGCAATTTTCATTGCTACGTTCAAGTTCAAGTTGACTGCACATACACAACCCAACCAAACAACATTTCTCCAGACAACGGTGCACACTCATACATACAACACACAGCTTGGAATTATCACATATAAACCGTACACAAAGATCTTATTTTAACTAAATATATATACATAATTAGGAATGATTTACCTGGTTACAGGATACTATTCACCTGTGGCATCTTTATTCCCTGGAGCACAGGAAGCTGAGGAATGACCTTACAGAGGCTTTTAAAGCCATGAGAGGCATGGATAAAGTGAACACTGACAGTCTTTTGTTCAGGGTAGATGATTCGAGGGCAGAGGTTTAAGGTGAGAGGGGAGAGATTTAAGAGGTTCCTGAGAGGGTGGTCCATATCTGGAACAAGCTTCCAGAGAGACATATAGAAACGAGCACAGCTTTGACATTCACAAGAGATTTGGTCAGATTTATGGTCAGACAGGACATAGAAGGACATGGACCAAATGCAGGCAAATCGGACTATCCCAGAATGATTACATGGCCAGGGAGGACGAATTGGGCTGAAGGACCTGTTCTGTGCTGTATGACTCTGTAACTTGAAGGGATAACATCCTATACATTCTGGCTGCTTCCTTCATTACCAGATTTGTATGATAAACTATCCTCAGTATTTTGGATCAAGTCAACAAGCCAGCCTGACAATATCCAATGCCCTAGGTATGACTCAAGAAACTGGGCTGCGTCCTCAACGCCCATCAGATACAAAGTCCCCAGGTCTCACACAGAGGCAAATGCTCCAGGCCCAGATTCTCGCCTCATCTGGAATTCAGCTACTTGAGTGCATCTACAAAGAGGGTTGAGTAGGGGTTTTCAGGCAGAATAGGAACTCCACTAGTTTTGGTGAGAGAATGTCGAATAACAAGAAAATCTGCAGGTCCTGGGGTTGAGTGCAATACACAAAAGTGGTGAAGAAACTCAGCAGATCACCTTGAGGGAAAAAGGCAGTTGACGTTTTGGACCTGAGTCCTCTGTCAGGAATCTGGTGAGAGAATGCCAATTTGAAGATGCTGATTGCTTCGCTGGCGATTGAGGCTGCAAGGGTTTGAATGTCCCTGACTGGGATGTGCACAGGCATGTCCCCACACTGTTGGATACAGGTCAGCATTGTTGGAATGACTTGTCTAGGAACAAGGCAGGTTCCAGAAGTCCAATGTCAGGTAATGCAATCCCACATAATGACTGCTACATCAAGTGCCATCAGTTATTTCTAGACTATATGTGAAAGAAAATAAAATGGATGAAAACTAACTTCTGTAACAGGGAGGGAAGCCCAAGCACTGGCAGAGATGGACAATAGACAAGCAAAATAGCTGCTAATGGTGAAATCTCGATCAGGTCATGGGTAGAAATCGTCATTCAAGGTTTTGGGTGAAGACTAAAGTATGATGTTATATCGATGAAGAGGATAAGAAGCTGTGGTGGGGTCCAGGGGTGAAAGGCACAGGGTCTTTCTCACAGATGTGAGAAGGTAGGGAAACAGGTCGAGGAGAGAGAGAGAAGGGGGAGGGGGTTCGGAGCAAGAGAGAGGAAAATACAGGAGTGGGTGAAGAGATGGAAATAATGGGACTGGATAGAGGTGGCGGGGTTACCTAAAATCAAGCTGAACACAATCTGCTGGGGAACTCAGTGGGGATGAGCAACAGCAGTGGGAGAGAAAGGATGGTTGATGAAAACCTGACCCCTTGGTTTCTCTTGCCTCTCACCTTCGTCAATCCCTGCTTCGGTCCTTCATGATTCACCTCTGTTTGGTCCTCCAGTCCCACACAGGGCCCTCTGCCCCTCTCCTTCCACCCTGCCCTCTTTACACCGGCTTCTCCACTGCATTTAGCTGGTGTCCGGCCCAAAACGGGGACCATTCTTCTTCTCCCACTGACGCCGCTTGGCCTGCTGAGTTTCTCCGGCAGATTGTGCTTGGCTTTGGATTCCAATGTCTGCATTCTCCACTCTGCTCCTCATTCTGGCTTCGATTCACTTTCCAAGTAGAAGTGTTTCGTGAGGAGCAAGTGTAGAGACTCGTGCAGCTAAAGGACCAGCTTGACCTGTACGGTAGAAGGCCCTTCCAGCCCATGAAACCTATGCCATTCGATTATACACAATCTAATAACCAACCCTGTACGATTTGGAATGTGGGAGGAAACGGGAGCGCCTGGGTCAAATCCACACAGGTCACAAGGAGAATGTACAAGCTTTTTACAGACAGCACCAGATCCGAATCTGGCACTCTAATAGCTAACCGTTCTGCCCCATTGCCCTTTGAGTGAGGTATACTTCAGAGAGATGCCTCCCTGAGATCGAAGATGAATGATAAATCATGTTTCTGTCCTACCCTGATCATTCTGGTGAATGGCTTCAATCACAAACCAGCAAACGCAGATCTGCAACTGAATTATGTAGGCAAGGACAGGTGTGGTACAAGAGTGGGGAGAGTGGATAAATAGAGATGGGGATTTGTACTCCAATGCGAGCTGACTTGCCTGTAAAATGGGCAAAACGAGGCTTTTCCCTGTATTTTGGTGCGCATGACAACCAATTGGTCGGCGTGGGTGAGGTGGACCGAATAGCCTGTTTACCACTCAATAACGACTAGATGCTACCTCCAGCAAGGCCTGCACCTGTGACAGCTCCACCAGGAGCAATGCCCTCGGGTTCCATTCTCCTCATCTTGGTGTGGCTGCCCCCTAGGGATTCCGACTCTCCCAGTGGCAGCGGGAGGGAAGGAGAGAGATGCAGGGTGGGGACAGACAGACTAGAATCAATGCCCACACCCACCCTGTTCAACTGCAGAACCATATTAAAAATTTGTTCAAAGTTCTAGAGGCTTCAACCTACCTCTTCTGGACTTCTTCAAGGCAGGAGTGCAGTCTCTGAACCTCTCGACGGAGCTCGTCCAGCTCCTTGGCGGGCTTTCCCACACTCATCTGCACCTCCTTAAGTTCAGTTTCCCTCTGGCCCAGCATCAGCTCCAGGCATTTCTTCTCCTCTTCCTTCTGCAGTATGGCCGTGTTGAGTGCCAGGACACTGGGGCAATAAGGAGAGCACATCAAGACCCCTGCACTTACTCCGCAGTACATCAACCTGCTAGGGAAACTCAGCAGACATACAGCATTCAAAGGGTAAGCAACATTTCGGGCTTGGGCCCCTCATCAGGAAGCTGGAAAAATAGGTAGACGTCCGAATAAAAGGAGGAGGAGTGGGCAGGGGGTGAAGGGAAGAGGGAGGACAGGGGAGTAGCACAGGCTAATGACCAAGTGGATCCAGGTGGGATGGTAGAAGAGAAAAAAGCTGAGGTGGCAGGGGAGAGGGAAGAGGGTAGCTTTCTGATAGGAGAAGGAAGGGAGGGGGGTGGGAGCTGGTCTGAAGGAGACAGGGGTAGGGAAAGAGAGAGACATGCGGGGAGGGAGTTAAAGCAAATTGAAGGGCTCAGGCAAGGAATGTTTACGGTAGATGTCAGAGGTAAGTTCTTTTAAGCGGAGAACAGCATTGTATTGCCAGGGATTGTGCTGGAGACTGGTACAATAGGGACATTCAAAAGGCTCTTAGATAGTCAAAATGAATGCAAGAATTACAAGCTACTGTTTTAGTAAAATGGGATTATCACTGTAAGGGATAGTATAGACAGGAGGGACTGAATGGTCACATTTAACACAAGGACAACACAAGTCATAGCCCAGCAACAATTCAATACATTGGAAGAACTGAGGGAAGGTTTGTCGCAGTCTGTTCCAGAATTTGATACATTTGCAAAGACACTGTGATTTTGCAGGGGGGAACCATTCTGGCTGCTGAAGAGAAAGCAACTTTTTGAAGCAGCTTTTGTGGCCAACCATTTTTTGTGGAATTCAGGGCAAAGCACCCTCTGGGAATGGCTGGGCCTTTTCGGTGGATTGACCTGCAACAGGAGGGTCTTTTTGGGAAGCAAAGAGCTTCATTTTAAGTGTGACTAATAGTGAAGGTCACTTGGAAAGACCAGGGTCTTGGAAGCTTCGTGGATATGGCCAGTTCAAATCTCACCTACAAAAGGACATGGGGTGTCATGATCACAGCTTGTGTGGATGGACATTTCTTCAAAGGCAACACAAGGAGTAGCAGTAGCAGCTGTTATAGAGTCAGGATAATGTGAACTATTTTGTAACTGTGTAAGAATACATCCTTCTCACTGTAGTAACTGTAGTGCACCACTGTGGGGTGTATGTGTATGTATATATATGCGTGTGTGAACAGTTTCCCAAGATGGTGGAAGACATCAGTAAGTAAATTCTATTCTGTTATTTGAATCTTGCATCTCAGTAAGTTATTTAAGAAGCCTCCCAAGTAACTCCAGAGACATAACAGCAGCTACAACTCCAGTCTTCCCATCAGTTTAACATTAATTCTGGGCATCAAATTTCAAAGGCCTTCACTTCAACTCTGAATTTGAAAGACTGAACTTTTTAGATTTTGGACTGAACTGTAATGGTTTGCGTATAACACACACACACATATACCCCAGAACACCTGCGCATAGTTGGAGATAGATTTAATGTTAATGATATTTTAATAAGAGTTAGAAATTAGTGTTTTAAAATTAAACACTGTCTGCTCATTGCCTATTGCTGCTCGTCATGTGTGTTTTGTAACACAATAAAAATAAAGGGTAATAGTTGTGAGGTAGAGAAGGATTTCAGGGGTGTGCAACCTTTTTTAAAACTCACATTAAGTACTCTGCAGGGTTGGTGCCAGAATGTACATTAGAATGGGGCATTAGTGATTTTGTGGGGGCGAGGAGTGCTAGCAGGTACCTGTCAATAGGGAGAGAGTATTGCTGGCTGGGACCTACCAGTCATTAACACCATCCGCCCCTCTGACATGGGGCATGAAGACGCTCTTTTTATTCCATCAAGCAGCATGAGAAGCTACTGATGCTTGACGCACACTAATGATGCAGCCGGGGGCGGGTGGAGAATCGCTAATGTGCGTCAACCTAGATGCTAGTGACACGGGAGGGAGTGGGGGTGGGTCTGTCAGCCAGGGATGGCCGCGACCATATGGAGGGAACAACACCTCATTTGGGGAAGGCAATGCCTGCCGATGCCCTCCCTTGGTGCCGACCCTGGTGCTCTGTGATTAGTAAGGGATTGTGGGTGGGAAGAAAAAGTTTGAAAACACTGTTTTAATCGTACCTCATTGACTCGTTATGGGCACAGTTTCATAACTCCAAAGGAAATGGGCCAATGACAATTTTTCTCAAGCAAAATATTTCAGTAACAATTGGGTCTTGAGCAGTGATTCTCAACTTTCCCTTCCCACTCACACACCACCTTAACCAAACCCTTACTAATCACAGAGCCCCAATGGCATAGGGATTACTTAAAGTGGTATGTAAGTTTTTTTTTTAAAAGGTTGCCCACCCCCGGGTTAGACTGTTGTGGAGAAAGTTTACATAGCTTGGCACAACATCGTGGGCTGAGGGCCTGTATTGTGCTGTAATGTTCTATGTTCTAGATCCACCTCAGAAACAAGCCCTTAAGCTGGTCAAGCCCGTGCCAACCATCAATTAACACACAAATTTATCATTAACCCCATTTCCTTTATTCTCACCAACTTGGCCTGGATTCTACCACTCATCTAAGCACTGGGGGTAATTTATCAATCTGCATGGTGGTGGAAAATCTCAAAGCATTGCATATAACGTGCAAGGCGATAAGCCAGGTTAAGAGCGAGGTCCATCAGGCAACCAAAGGAGTCATCTGTGCATGGAGCCATAGGATATCTTGGCAAGTTTGTAAATTAATTTTTGTTATCGAGTATTCACCAAGGACAGGGATATTGCAGGAGAATATTTTGAATGAATTTTTAGAGGATATTAGGATTTAAAAGGTTTTAACTGTCTAGGCATTCATACAGGTGGAGGCATCCAAGGTTGCTATGGGAGGCAATAGATCACTGGGGCTCTGTCAGATATCTAAACCTCTGCTGGCCACAGATGAGGTGACAGAAGATTGGAGGATAGCACAAGATGGCTTTATTCAAGAAGGGCAGCGGAGACAAGCCAGGTAATTACAGGCCAGGAAGGCCAACGACAGTGGTAGGGAAAATATTGGAATATTTACAGGGAAAGGTTGTGCAGACTAGGGCTTTTTTCTCTGGAGCGTAGAAGATTGAGGGGGGACTTGATAGAGGTGTTTAAAATTTTAAAAGGGACAGACAGAGTAAATGTGGATAGGCTTCTTCAATTAAGAGTCGGGGAGATTCAAACTAGAGGACATGGTTTAAGGTTGAAGGGGGAGAATTATAAAGGGAACATGAGGGGAAATTTCTTTACGCAAAGGATGGTGGGGATGTGGAATGAGCTTCCGACAGACGTGGTCGAGGCGGGATCATTGGTTACATTTAAGGAAAGACTGGATAGTTACATGGATAGGAGAGGACTGGAGGGGTATGGACAGGGTGCTGGTCAGTGGGACTAGGAGGGTGGGGATTTGTTACGGCATGGACTGGTAGGGCCGAACTGGCCTGTTCTGTGCTGTAAGTGGTTATATGGTTTCATGGTTATATCTTGAATGACAGAATTAATCTGCTCTTGGAAAGGCAGGGATTGACCAGGGATTAATCAGGGTTAGCAGGGATAGCATTAATTGATCAGGCACAGCAGGGATTGATCGGGCAGCGGGGGGTTGACCGGGGATAGTGGGGGTTGATCGGGGACTGTGGGGGTTGACTGGGGATAGTGGGGGTTGATCGGGGACAGCAGGGATTGATCGGGGACAGCGGGAGTTGACTGGGAATAGCGGGGGTTGATCGGGGATTGACTGGGGATACCGGGGGTTCATCGAGGACAGTGGGGGTTGACTGGGGATAGCGGGGGTTGATCTGGGATAGCGGGGATTGATCGGGGACAGCAGGGATTGATCGGGGACAGCGGGAGTTGACTGGGAATAGCGGGGGTTGATCGGGGATTGACTGGGGATACCGGGGGTTCATCGAGGACAGTGGGGGTTGACTGGGGATAGCGGGGGTTGATCTGGGATAGCGGGGATTGATCGGGGACAGCGGGGATTGATCGGGGACAGCGGGGATTGATCAGGGACAGCGGGGGTTGACTGGGAATAGCGGGGGTTGATCGGGGATAGCGGGGGTTGATCGAGGACAGTAGGGGTTGACTGGGGATAGCGGGGGTTGATTGGGGATAGCGGGGATTGATCGGGGACAGCGGGGGTTGACTGGGAATAGTGGGGGTTGATCGGGGATAGCGGGGGTTGATCGAGGACAGTGGGGGTTGACTGGGGATAGCGGGGGTTGATTGGGGATAGCGGGGATTGATCGGGGACAGCGGGGGTTGACCAGGGACAGCGGGGATTGATCAGGGACAGCTGGGGTTGATCGGGGATAGCGGGGGTTGATCAGGGACAGTGGGGGTTGACCGGGGACAATATGGTAAAATGTGATGTATTTTTGGAACCTGTTAAGTACAGGGAGTATTGAGCAACAAAGGGTCACCAGTGCAAAGATCCCTGAAGGAAGCTGTACAGGTGAACAAGGTGTTAAGAAGATACATGAGGTACTTCCCTTAACTGGGGCACAGGATGCAAGACAAGGCAGAACTTAGTGCCTCCCCTGGTTAGGCCACAGCTGGAATACTTGGTGCAGTCCAGGTCACCACACGACGGGAAGGATGGCATTGGGGGTCGGTGCAAAGGAAATTCATGAGGATGTGGCAGGGATGGAGTACTCAGTTGTGAGGAGAGACATGATTCCAGGGGTTTTCCTTCCTTGCAGCACAGGAGGAGTAGAGGGATGTTCAAAATTATGGCAGAGGCATCAAAGACCAGACAACATAGGTAAGCGGTGAGGAGCATGAGGTTTAGAGGAAATCTGAGAATGAATCATTTCACCCAGAGGGCATTTGCATTCTGAAGCATACCACCTGAGAAGGTAGTGGAGGCAGACACTCCAGAACATTTCAGATAGAAGTAGGAATGGAGATAGATAAATACCTTGATGAAGGGCTCAAGCACGAAACGTTGGTTATGTTAGTTTACCTTTGCTATATAGAGCACACTGAGTTTCTCCAGCATTGTGTTTTCACTCTACATCTGTGCACTGGTTCCTCTTTATCCAAGCTGTTTGCTTAGTTCTCAAAGAGCAGCAGCAAATTTGTCAAAGATGATTTTCCTTCGATAAAACCGTCAATGATTACGATTTTATAAATCCCTCACTTCTGCCCCCTCCATAAAAGTTTCCAGCATTTTCCCAGTGACATAGCCCAAAGTTTATCTCTTTCTGTCTCCCTCCTAGTTTGAAGAATCGAGTTATACTTGTATTTCCAATCTTTCTGGGATCTCTGCAGAACCCAGGGAAATATTGGTAGTTTATGACCAATGCATCAATCATCTTTACAAGCCTTCACTCTGCTTCTTGTGGATGCTGCGTGACCTGCTAGGTTTCTCCAGCACGTTTGCGTACGGGCGTACCCCGCTTTACGAATGCTCGAATTACCAGAATTCACTTTTTTATGAAGAAAACCGTGCTCAGGTTTGAATGGATTTTTCGCTTTTATGAAAATAGTCTCCAATAGCAGTCAATGGGTCTTCGCTTTACGCCATTTCGGCTTACGAAAGAAAGGTTTCCTAGGAACGCTCTAGTTTCATAAAGCGGGGTATACCAGTATTGCACTCAACCCCAGTATCTGCAGACTTTCCCGTTTAACTCCATGCTTGTTTGACATTGGTTAATGTGTTAATTCTGTAGTATTGTCGCTTTATTCCCTGTACCTCCTGTGTATAACAATTGAAAACAGAAACCCTGTAAACAGACCTTCCTTTATTTGTGGAAACATACCAAGTAGGATCAGGATAGTTTTAGCCAGGATTTTGCTGAGTCATGGAGTTCTACATCATAGTTCAACTCGACTACGCCTCCATTTGGCCCATCTCCCTCAAAACCATTCCTATCCATCTCAAGGTTACTTTTATTGTCATGTAAAGAACAAAATTGCCTGCTTTAAGGCAGAGTTGTCATTAATGTTGTCCGGCACCCCTTACTGTAAGAGAGAAAGGAGGCTGAAACCTGACAAAGAGCCTAGGCTTGAAACGCTGTTTACCCTTTGCTTCCCATGGATGGTGTGTGACCTGCTGAGTTTCTCTGGCCTGTTTGTATTCTGCACTTAAACAAGCATGGGCAGCAAGTTTTTACACTGCAACTTGAGCTGAATTGGAGGATGTAGTCGATGAGGCATGGAATCCTTCATCATGAAGACAAGGCCCACAGCCCAAATCACATCCATGCTGACCTTTCTACATTTGGCCCAGACCGTTTCTATTCTCTTCCAATCCATGAACCTGTTCCAATACTTTTAAATGCTGTGACACACCTACCCCTATTACCTCCTCTGGAAGCTCATTCCACCAAACCAACTACCCAAAAAATTTCTCAACTCCCTTTAAATATTTCCCCTCTCATCTTATACTCACGTCCTCCAGTTTTGGACTCCCCTACTTCAGAAAACACCGTTCACCCTTTCTGCACACCTCATAATTTCATAAACCTCAATAAAGCCCCACATCCTTCAGCCCCCTGAACGCCAATAAGCCCAATCCCAGCCATCCAATTTCTCCCTGCAATTAATGCCTTCCAATCCAGGCTCCATCCCAACAAATCTGTTCCACACTCTCCTTTCCAGTAGTGAGCTGGAAAGGTTTTTGAAAAAGATGCTAAATTTAGATTTAAAGTGGGCACATCCTCCACCCACCAGGCTGCTTTTTGCTCACACCTTGACAAAGGGCCCAAGCCCAAAGTGTTGGTTTTAGATCTTTATCTTTGCTGTTTGAATTGCTGAGTTTCTCCAGCATTTTTGTGTAAGCTACAATCACAGCGTCTGCAGACACTAAATTTAGTTGCATTGATCCAGATTTATAAAACGTAACATTAGCAAGAATAGCCCAACCATACTATTTCCTGACTACATTATGAACACATTATGGGGACAGAAACTCTTTGACAGTATTAATTATTGCTGCAAATGCACAATGAAAAAAAAGTTTACAGTTTAATTCAGTATAGAGTTTTGAACCTTCACTGTTAAAGCCTGCCTTCAGTTCAAGAAAATGTGGATAAAAGTCCAATAATCTGCCATTCTTAGGGATTTGGTAGTGCCAGCCCAAATTTCCAGATCACTGGATGCCATCCGTAATATCCATACATACTTTAATTTCATTGATTTAGTTTGAATGTTAGTTAGTAAGTACCATAAATGTCTAAGTGAACCCTGTGAGTTTACAGGTAGCAGGACATAAACGAGCAGGCTGCAGATGCTGGGGTCGAGTGCAGTACAGAAACTCAGCAGGTCGTACAGTGTCCACGGAAAGTGATAGGCAGTTGACGATTTGGCCCTGACATACACCTGAAGAAGGGCTCAGATGTGAAACATCGACTTGCCTATTGCTCTCCATGGGTACTGTGTGACCTGTTGAGTTTTTCCAGGTAATCACAAAATTCTGCAGACACCGTGGTTGAAGTAAAAACACAAGCTGCTGGAGGAGCTCAGCAGGTCAGTCTCCTTTATGTAGCAAAGGTAAAGATACCGAACCAACGTTTTGGGTTTGTGGTTACGACCACCAGCCTACTGCAGGGGGAGATCTATGTACCTGCAGGAAGACCCCCTAGGTGGCTGTCTCCACCTGGCTGGCTGTAAACCAGCCGACCCGAATATAATTCTGAGCCGGCCCTTCCTGAGCCAGTCACATGAGGAGCCACCAAGGCATGAATTGGTGTTCAGACTTTTACTCGATAAAGTCTTGTACAGTCTTTTGAGTTTTGTTCTTGCTTTCTGCTTCCTCAGCGCACCACAGGGTTTGAGCCCTTCATCAAAGTATGAGAAAATGCCAGCAGTGTCTGAACAAACAGGCCTTTCACGTGAAGCAACGCTTCACTTGTACATCCAGAGAACCTTATTTACTGCATCCACAAATCCTGGAAACCTACCCAGATGACAGGTAGAAAGAAAAAAGTGCTAACTTAAGAGTAGCTGTTTGGTGGGGGTTGGGGGTGGGGGGTGACTTTTATCCTCTTATTTACAGGCTGGAGTCAAACAAAAAGCCATTAACCTTTCCCTGAAATCCGCGATCAGCTGTGAATTTTTGAGGTTGTTGACTTCGATCTGCATTCGTTCTTTGCAGTTCGCGTCCAGCTGATCATGTAAAGCCTGGATTTCCTTGTTGTACAAATTACGAGCAGCTACCATTTCATCTTCCAATTCTTGAATCCGTTTCAAATCATTTGAATTATCATTCTGGGCAAAATAAAAGTAAACGTGCCCTTAGTTAAACCTGGCAGATCCACTCGGTTGACGCCACAAAGAGGTGGGGACTGAAGGAGTTGGGATGTGGTGGTGAAGTCACATAAGACACTGGTGAGGCCAGATTTAGAGCATTGTGTGCGGTTTTGGTCACCGAACTGCAGAAGAGATATCAATGAGATTGAAAGAGGAGATTTTTTGGGATCTTCGTGAGACTTGAGGAACTGTGTTCCTGGGAAAATTTAGACAAGTTAGGACTTTATTCCCTCGAGGTAGAATAAGGAGAGATTTGACAAAAGTATGTAAGATAGAGTAAATGCAATTGAAGTTGGTTGATACAAGAACTCAAGGTCATGGGCTAAGGGTGAAAAGGGGAAGTGTTTCAAGGGAACATCTGGAGTAATTTCTTCACACAGAGAGAGGTGAGAGTGTGGAACAAGCTACTGGCTGAAGTGGTAAATGTAGTCTTGATTATGAAATTTAAGACAGGTGCATGCACAGGAGGGATATGGAGGACCATGGTCTGGGTGCAAGTCTTAGGGACTAGGCAGAATAAAACTTTGACACAAACTAGATGGGCTGAAGGGCCTGCTTCTATGCTGTGGCATTCTATGGTTCCATTTATTCAGGTGTAAGAGATGGGGTTATATTGTTCTCATTGCAGGCATGGAAATCACCTCTTTGTTTTCCCAGCAGTGTCTTGATTTGAAAATACTCGCCCTGGTATTCAAATCTCTCCTTCCCTCACAACCCCCCACCCCCATAATCTCATGTTACTCCAGTCTTGGTTTTTTGCACATCCGTCCTTCAGCAGGGGGAAGAAAGTGTTGGTGAGTTGCTATAGAGAGTGCTCCTGGTGGTCAAGGCCAAGAGCCCGGCTCCAGGTGCTTTAAGGAGTTGAGTTACTTCACATGAATGGCGGATATTAGCAAAAGCCAATTCATATCCCACATCCTCCCACGGACCCACACACTGCTAATTTCTTACTGGACAATTCTCTGTTGGACATGAGTAACCATACATTTAACTGCTATCCCCACCACCTCCTCAGCCGTGCCCCACCTCTTCCAATCGCCGCCAGCTTTTCAACCATCCCCAAAATAGGTCAAGTTTCACTGAGATACCTCCCTCTCTCCTGCAGGCAAGCTGAAACGTGACTGAGAGCAGTATGAACTAATTTGAGGGGCACGTGCAGTACTAATCCAAACAGCCATGTAGAAAGGGTGGAGCAATTACTGAGGTGACACGAGTTGTGGTGGAGCAGAACCTCATCAAATGAAAGTTAAACATGAAAATCCGCAGAGGCTGGGGTCAAGTGCAATGTACAAATATACTGGAGAAACTCAGCAGGTCACGCAGCATCCATGGGAAGTTAAGGGATAACCAACGTTTTGGGCCTGGACCCTTTGTCAGGTATAAGCAGAAAAAGGCAGGTGCCTACCTAAATACGTCTATCCATGTCCTCAGCACTGCCAAACTGAGGCCACCCACAAATTGGAGGAACAACATCTTGTATTCTGCCTTGGCAGCCTCCAACCAGATGGCATCAACATCAACTTTCTATTTTCATTAATCCTAATCCACAGGCCTCTCTCTCTCTCTCTCTTACCCTATCCCCTTTCCTCCATCCCCTTCCCTTCCTTCTCCTATCAGAGAGTTACTGCAACCCCCTACCCCATCACCTCAGCTTTTCCACTCTCCCACGTGACCTCTCCCCCTCCGCCAGTCCCTACCTCTCTCCTCTCCTGCAATGTGGATTGTGGGGGTCATGTGACCTCTCTGTCTGGAGCCTTGTTGGTAGTCAGCTCACCTATCAATCAAAGTCAAGGCCTGCCCACAGGTCAGTGCACACCTTCTAGTGGCCTCATCAATACCCAGGCTGGACTCTTGAGCTGATGGCACTATAAAGCTCACTACATGTGAGCCATCTGCCTCTTTCTCTTCTGGGATGAACCTGAGCTCCACTCCAGATTGGGAAACATGGGCAATGCTGAAGAGTCATGGCTAAGGTGTGCGCTGGAAAAGGATTGGGAGCTGTAGTATTATGTGTCCAGAAATTACTGTCCTTAGTTTAATTAATAGTCGTGCCTGCTAGAGATATCAAGGGGTGCCGGGTATCGTATGTATAACTTGATTGTAAAGCTTTCTATCTGTGAGTGGTTGCAAGTGTGTTGTTAATCGCACGTGTGTGAGTGTGTGCGCGAGAGCGCACGTGTGCTTGTGTGTCTTTTACCCCTGATGGGACATCCCTACACATGTAAATAAAAACCACTGTTCAACCAGCCTATGTTCAAATTTGTTGCCTTTGGGACCCGTCAAATCGGTTTCATACACACACCTCCTCTCTCCCCCCTCCCATCTTTTTTTAACATTTTAAAAAATTTTAGACATACGGCACAGTAACAAGCCATTTCAACCCACGAGCCGATGCTGCCCAATTTACGCCCCGCATTAACCAACAACCCCCAGTATGTTTTGAACGGTGGGAGGAAAGTGGAGCCCCGGGGAAACCCCATGCAGACACAGGGAGAACATACAAACTCCTTCCGTACAGCGTGGGATTCGAACCCTGGTCCTGATCGCTGGTGCTGTAAAGACGTTGCACCAGCTGCTACACCAACCGGGCTGCCCAACCAACTACTTGTTTTTACTTATACCTGACGAGGGATCCAAGCCAGAAACGTTGGTGACCCTTTACTTCATATGGATGCAGCGTGACCTGCTGGGATTCTCCAGCCCGTTTATATATGCCACTCAGCATATGTAATCCTCCTTCTTAAATCCACTCCTCCAACACAGGCTCTATTCTGAGCCATAAACTTCAGAAGGTGCATGCCTTCCTGCCTTGGTGCAACCTTATTCTTGACCCTTTCTCTGTAACTTGGCAAGGAGATAGAGGGAACCTCACGAAGACAGTGTTGATGAAACCTCACAAACCTCAAGATTCAACTTCCTCCACACATTTCCAATGGGCATTCTGCTTGGTGTATGTGGGCAACAATTCCCTCGCCTAATGGTACCATTCAGCCACGAATGGGGGCACCTTCTTAAGACATTTACATGGGAGTACATGGGAGCCACTGATCCAAACTTCCCACAAGGTTTCAGTAGCCTCACACAAGGCTAAAACGCGAAAGTCTGCAGACACCGTGATTGAAATAAAAACACAACGTTGGAGAAACTAAGCGGGTCAAACAGTGTCCTTTATACAGTGAAGATAAAGATACAGAACAAACGTTTCGGGCTTGAGCCCTTCATCAGGTATGGAAAATGTCGACAGGTACCTGCTTAAGCCTGAAACATCGGTTGTGCATCTTTATCTTTGCTATATGAAGTACACTCTTTGACCCGCTGAGTTTCTCCAGCATTGAGTTTATACTTTTTCCACGTAAAAGTGGTTCCTTGCAGCTTCAGTGCAACTGCTGCCCATCATGACCTAAGCTGAGGGGGTTCACAAGCTCTTCAAGAATGGGGTGGGCCGGGGAGATTCTCTGCAGCTCCAACCTCCAACGCAGCAGGGGAGCCGCAGAGGTGCAAACACTGCGACTGTTGTGCAACCGGGATCTTTGTTTATTCCAGACAAGCCAGGGTGAGGGAGCTTTCAGCCGCAGCTCCAGTATCAGGAGGCAGAGAAATGCAGGCCCCAGCACTTAACTGAGTGAAAACATTCCTTGACAACCAGACTGACCTTTCAATAGGAAAACAGGATACAAGACAATGGGAGGAAATGCTCGACATTTTAAAGTCTTAGCGTACATTCTGAAGCATACGTGGAACAACAAAGTTTGCCACAGAAATGGCTTAAAAAGGTGAGAGTCAATGATGAAATTCTTTTAACATTCTCACAGAAAATCAACTTTTTTCTCTCTCTCTCACCATGTTTTTGTTGCTGTAAAGCTGTGCAAGATAGCTCCAAATCCCAGTAGGGAAACATATTCACATTACAGCATAAATTAGACAGATGATTCTGTTTTAAGCCACTGCTCTCAAACATCGAGCTATTAATTCCAAATTGGTACTTTGCCCAAGCGGACTTATAAAACAAACATCTGTCAGGAGCCTAAAGAACCGTCTTAAGAACCTCTCAGTCATCCATCGATAATATCCATGCTGCAGAAGTGAAGAGAGTAATTAAGTGAACATGGAATGAAGGCCACTTAGACTGGCATCTTCAACAGAGCAGTGCATGTAGCATCTGGCAATCTGACTGGATTTTTGACGGGTTTCATGTTTTAGATGATTATCTTCCAAATGAGCAAATCCTGAACTGCACCCCAAGCTAAATGAATGGGTTGATTTGAGTCATCACATTGAACATAGCCATTTGGCCCTCGATGTTGTGTTGACCCATATATTCCTTAAAAAAATTATACCCTCAACCCTCAATTTTTCTTCCATCCTGTCTGTCTAAGGGTCTCTTAAACATCCCTAATGTTTACCCTCCACCACCATCCCTGGCAAGGCATTCCAGGCACCCACAACTCTCTGTGTGAAAATACCTTACCGCCTTCCCTCCTTTTACTTTGTACATAGGTCCTCTCGTGTTTGCTGATCCTGCCCTGAGAAAAAGGCCCTGGCTGTCCACTCTGTCTATGCCTCTCAGAATCACTATTAAGTCTTCTCTCATCCTTCTTCGCTCCAAAGAGAGAAAAGTCCCAGCTCTGTTAACCTCGCCTCATAAGGTGACTGGAGCTGAACACAATAAGTGCGGTCTCACCAGAGATTTAGAGAATGGAATACAAGTTTCAGGTAACAAGTCAGCACAGTTAGTGTAGCGGTTAGTTCAACACTATTACAGCTGTGACAGATTATGTAATATTTTATATTGTATATAGATGTTTCAAACGAGCTAAATTGTGGCAGGTTACAAACAAACACATCAGCACAAACCTCATTTAAAATGCCAGAGCTCTGCTCAAGCCAGAGAGTCCAGGCTTCGAGTGCCTTTACAGAAACTTTGAGAATGCCTATAGAGACTTCACAAGTAGGTGTTAACTGGATATGCTGTGGAATAATGGATTATTGCTTTGGGACAGATGAATGGACTTGGAAGATTGGGTCCAGTCAGAGAGAGAGAGAGAGAGAGAGAGAGAGAGAGAGAGAGAGAGAGAGTGAGTGAAAGAGAGAGAGAGAGAGAGAATTCAGTTCTACAGTTCAGTACCAGCAACATGACTAGAACATGACAAGCTGGCAAGCTTGTGGAAAAACTCCATTTTGAAGATGAGTTGTGAGTTCTTAGTTCAGCCTGTTCAAAGCCATTGTGGTCCATTGTGAGATGGCTGGCTGAATAATGTTTCACTTGAAATAAGGAAAACAAAAAGGAACTCTGTAGTGACCTGGATGAAAGAGGTCATCATCTGGAAAACCCTGATGAGGCAAGTTTCTTTGGCAAGACACTGAAGTGGCTCAATGGAAGGAATCAGTTTGTGTCCAACGAGCAACAAATCTCTCTCTCTCTGAAAACCGACAAGAACCTTCCTGAGTGGTAACCATTTACCTTTCAAGCCCAAAGCCTGGTGAACTTCATAAATGTTAAATTCTGTGCACAGTATAAGAATTGCCTGATACCGGTGAACTTGGAGGAGTGAGAAGTGAGACTGTGAATCAAAGAACTTACACACACATTACATACACGTGCGCTTAGAATTAGAAGGGGGTTAAGTTAATAGTAATAAGTTAGAGTTTGATTCTGTTTTAATGTTTAAAGATAATTAAAAGCAACATTTGTTTAAGTAACCATTTGTCTTGGTGAATATCTATTGTTGGTGGGGTGTGGGGTACTCTGGGCCCGTAACACATAGCCTCCAAAGAGACAGTGTGAATTTCCTCCGGCCTCTCCAGTTTCCTCCCACCCTTCAAAACATACAGGGGTTGTACATTAATTGGGGTATTTGGGCGGCACAGGCTCATGGGCAGGAAGGGCCTGTTACTGTGCTGTATGCCTAAATTTTAGTCTAAATTCAATTTTAATTCGAACAGCAGAGAGGTTTGGCTTTTTATACCTACTGCCGTCCTTATGCTGGGACTTCTGCGTACAGTTCTGGTCGTCCAGCTATGGGAAGGATGTCAATAAGTTGGAAGGGGTGCAGAGGAGATACAACATCATGTTGACGGGATTGCGTGACCCATTTGAGTTAATAGGAAGAGGTTGGACAGGCGGGGACTTTATTCCACGGAGGCTAAAAGATGTCCTTACAGAAGTATTCAAAATCATGAGGGGCATGGATAAAATAAATGCTCACAGCCCTTTCCCCCCCTCCCCCCCAAGGTAGACAATTCAAGAACTAGAGGGCATAGGTTTTGGGTGAGAGGAAAAGACCAGAGGAGCAAAGTTTTCACTCAGAGAGTGGTCCTTATCTGGAATGAGCTGTCAGAGGATGCTGTAAAATGGATACAATGATGATGTAAATGAAACATTTGGAAGATACATCGGTTGGGATCACACAGGGACCCCAATACAGTAAACGAAAGGAATAGAAATGCTGATATTATACATACCCAAGGTGATTTCCCTATTTAAAAGGCATGTAAGCATAGACTGTGTGCAGATCTGTCAGTATAAAGGAGGGAGGAAGGGAGTGTTTTGTCTTTGTTGTTTGTAAGAAAAGTTTAATATATTGTGTTATTGAAGATTCTATTATGTACACTTTTGAAAAAAAAATTCAAAAAAAGAATGTTGGCAAATGGGAATGCCACTTGGTTGGCATGAACAAGTTCAGGTTTATTTATGCACAAGTACAACTGGTCAAACCAGCATTCTCCCTCCTCAGTGCAAAACAAGCAAACACACAACTAGACATAACACGTGCAAACAAGCAATACATGTGCTGGACAAATAGACATACATAAAAATAAATAAATATCGTTTAAATAACTAGCAAGAGTCTAAGATGGTTAGGCTGAGCAGTTCCTTTGGTCGTCAAGCAATCTCACTGCTTGTGGGAAGAAGTTGTTTCTCAGCCTGGTGTGCTGGCACTGATATTCTGCATCTCTTCACCGATGGGAGCAGCTGAAAGATGCAGTGTGAAGGGTGGAAGAGGGTCCTCAATGATTTTGCGCGCCCTCCTCAGACAATGATCCTGGTAGATCACGTCGATGGGAGGGAGGGAGGGAGGGAGACTCCAGTGTTCCTCTCTGCCACTCTTATGGTCCTGTGGATTGACCTACGATCTATTTGTCTGCAGCAACCGAACCACACTGTGATGCAGCCAGCCAGGACGCTCTCAATAGAGCTCCTCTAGAAGGTTGGCTTGATGGTGGTCAGTAAGCGCAGTCCCTGTTGCACCTTCCTGACAAGTGAAGAGATGCTGTGTTCAGGTCACTTGTTAAGTGGACTCTGAGGAACTTGGTGCTCTCCAGTCTCTCTACTATAGAATTGTTGATGTGTAGTGGAGAGTGGACATTCCTGGTCCTCCTGAAGACCATGATCATCTCCTTTTTGGTAAAAGTCTCCAGACACCATGATGAAGTAAAAACACAATGCTGGAGAAACTCAGCAGGTCACACAGTGTATGTTTTAGAGCAAAGATAAAGATACATCAGTATTCCGGGCTTGAGCCCTTCATCAAGGTATCTTTGCTCTGGAAAGTACGTTATCTCCTTTGTCTTGTCCACATTGAGACTCAGGTTGTTACTCTTGCACCATAATCACGAGATTTTCCACCTCTTTTCACACTGCAACTCATCATTGTTGTTGATGAGGCCGATTGTTGTGTCATCTGCAACCTTGATGACACTGTTGGAGCTGGATCAGGCGATGTAGTCATGGGTCAGTAGTCTGAACAGGAGAGGGCTGAGCCCACAGCCCTGAGGTGTGCCAGTGCTTAGTGTGATGGTGCTCGACATTCTGCTCCTGACCAGGACAGACATAGAACTTTGCAACATAGTTCAGGCCCTTCAGCCCTCGATGTTGTGCTGACCTGCATACAGTATTTCTACCAAAAAAAAATACTAACCCCTTCCTACTTCGTAGCCCTCTATTTTTGTTCCATCCATGTGCCTCTGTAAGAGTCTCTTAAATGCCCCTAATGTTTCAGGCTCCACCACCACCCCTGGCATCTGCACCTCGCTATGTAAAAAATGTACTGCTGATGTTTCCCCTATACTTTTGTCCCTTCTCTTTTTTACAGATGTCCTCTGGTATTTGCTACTCTCGCCCTAAGCAAAAGGTGCTTGCTGTTACTTTATCTATGGCTCAATTAATATTGTAAACCTCAATTAAATCACCTCTCATCCTTCTTCGCTCTAAAAAGAAAAACCTTACCTCTACTAACCTTGCCTCATAAGACAAATGTTCCAATATAGGCAACATCCTGGTAAATCTCCCCTTCACCCTCTCCATAGCTTCCACATCTTTCCTGTAATGAGGTGACCAGAACTGAACACAATATTCGAGCTCCAACATTACCTCATGACTCCTGAACTCAGTTCCCCGACAAATGAAACTCAGCATACCGAAGGGCTTCTCAGCTATCCCATCAGCCTACATGGCAATCTTAAGAGATCTATGGATTTTAATCCCAAGGCCCCTTTGTTCTTCCTCACTGTTAAGTACCTACCATTAACTATGTACTCTGCCCTCAGCGTGACCTTCCAGAATGCACACACTTATCTGGATTGAACTCCACCTGCCAGTTTTCCATCCAACTCTGCATCCTGTCTATATCCTGTTGTAACCTAAGGCAATCTTCAATATTATCCACAACACCTCTAACCTTCATATCATCTGCAAACTTACTGACTCACTTTACCCCTTTGTCTAGGTCATTGATAAAAATCACAAAGAGCAGGGGTCCCAGAACAGATCCCTGTGGAATTCCACTAGTCACTGACCTCCAGACAGAATACTTTCCGTCCACTACTACTCTCTGCTCCCTACAGACAGGCCAGTTCTGAATCCACACAGCAGAGGTTCAATGGATCACATGGGGGGGAACCTTATCGAGTGCCTTACTAAAATCCATATAGACCACATCTACTGACCTAGCTTCTTTAAAAAAAACTCAATTAAGCTTGTGAGGCATGATCTTCCTCTCAACAAAGCCATTCTGATGATCCCTGAGAAGAATGTTCTTTTCAAAATGGTCTTAGATCCTGTCTTTAAGAATCCTCCAATAGTTTGCCCACCACTGATGTAGGACTTATTGGTCTATAATTCCCAGGATTCTCCCTATTACCTTTTTTAAACAAGGTAACAACATTTGCCATTCTCCTATCCTCAGCACTCCCCTGTGGCCAAAGAGGACACCAATGTCCCAGCTATCTCTTCCCTCCATTCCCATAGAAACCTAGGGTATATCTCATCCAGTCCCTGGGGACTGTCAATCCTGTTTTTAAGAAGATCCAGCATTTCCTCTTTCTTAATCTCAACAGGGTCCAGCACATAAACTTGTTCTATTCTGACCTCGCCTTGACCAATGTCCTTTATCTAGTAAACTCTGTAAAAAGTATTAATTTTAGTCCTCCCCAACCTCCTCTGCCTCCAGGCACATGTTGCCTCCTTTATCCTTAAGCAGGTCCACCTTCACTCTCTTCGGCCTTCATTTCTTCATGAATGCATAGAACGCCTCAGGGTTTTCCTTAATCCTACTTGCCATCATCTTCTAGGTCTCCTAAGTCCTTTCTTAAGTTACTTCCTGGCTAATTCTCATGAGCCCTTCCTGATTTTTGCTTCCTAAATCCAATGCCTGCTTCCTTCTTCCTCTTAACCAGCTGCCTCACCTCTTTTGTCAACCACCGTTCCCTTTTCCCTATCTTTTCCCTGTCTCAGTGGGACGAACTTATCTGGAAACCCACACGTGGTCCCTAAACAACTTACACATTGCTTCAGGGCTTTCTCCCATGGTCTTTCTGTTAGGAAGTCCGGAATCCAGTTACAGAGAGGGGTGTTGAGTCCCAGTGAGGACAGCTTCTCCACCAGCCATATTAAATGCTGAGCTGAAGTCCATGAACAGCAGCCTGGAGTATGAGGCATCATTCTCAAGGTGGGCCAGGAGGGAGTGGAGGGTCAAAGATATAGTATCATCAGTGGAATGGTTATGTCCATAGGAGAATTAAAATTGGTCCAGTGTCTCTGGAAGGTGTGCTTTGATGCATTCCATCACCAGATGCTTGAAGCATTTCATAATGTTGGAGGTCAATGCCACAGGGTAATAGTCATTGAGGCCTGTTACTGTCACCCTCTTTGGTACCAGGATGATGGTGGCTGCCTTGAAACCCATGGGGACGATGGACTGCAGCAGTGACGTGTTGAAGATGTCCGTAAATACCTCTGTCAGTTGATCTCCACAGTCCTTCAGTCCGACCAGGTATGTTGTCTGGTCCTGCTGCCTTGTGTGTGCTCACCGTAGACAGCATTCAAAAGACATTTGGGCAGATATACCCTAACTTCCAGTTTTCTTTGAAGTAGCGACAATCTGAAAGTGCATGTTGGGCCCACATCTCATCCAGAATACACATGCCGCAGGGCAGCTTTCCCTCAGCATCGCAATGGAGTGCCCACGTGATCCGTGAACTTGAACCCACAAACTTTCAGCTCAGATAGTAGCTCTTAAACATACTGGAGGAATTTAGCAGGTCACGTGTCATCCATGGAAAACCACTCAGGCTTCAGCCCTTCTTAAGGTAGGTCAAAAATCAAGTAGATGATCCTTTATATTCGGACGTCTGCCTGATTTTTCAGCCCAGCTGAAAAAGGGCTCAGGCTCGAAACGCCGACTGCCTATAGCGTCCAATGGTTGCTGCCGTGACAGGCTGAGTTTCTCCAGCACCTTTGCGTATTGCACTTGACCTCAGTATCTGCACTTCACTTAAGTTTTAACCTTGTGTTCCTTGGAATTTAAATGATTTGTGTGATGTCAATCAAGTATTCAAGATTTTGAGGGGAAGGAATTTAGTAGATAGATATTGCGAAGGTGTGGAGGAATTTACTTGATTTACCTGGAAGCAGTATTCATTTTCAATGCAATATTGATATTTGCCACCTGAGGTATTAATGATGACCACAAAAACTGCTGATAGGTTTGAAACTAAACGATATATTAGCCATACTAAATATTAAAACAGACTTAATGGACTGATTAGCCTCTGCTATCCAGCTGTCTAAAAGGCTTGGTTGAAATTAGTCTTCGAGTCAGACAGCATGGAACAGGCCCTTTGGTCCAACAGGTCCATGCCGACCAAGTTGGCGTTCTGGGCTGCAGTTTGGCCCATATCCTTCTTGACCTTTCTTGTCTATATATCTGTCCAGCGTACAAAAGCGAAGGAGAAACTCAGCAGGCCACCCAAGAAGTAAAAGGCAGTCGACGTTTCTGGCCTGAGCCCCACCTTTTGTTGGCGATGGGTGCCGCGCCACCCGCTGAGTTTATCCAGCACTTTGGTGTGCTGCACTCGACTCCAGCAACTGCAGATTTTCTTGTTTACCTCTGTGGGTCCGTCCAAATGTCTCATGAACATCACAATTGTACCTGATTCTTCTGCTTCCTCTGGCAGCTTATTCCAAATATCAGCCACACTCCGGGTGTAAAGGTTGCCTGGCACCTGCCTCTTCAACTTCTCCCCTCTCACCTTAAACTGCAATAATGAAAGGGCAGAACTCCTTCGCCTCAGCTCTACGACTCAGTAGCTAGCTGTCTGTGTAACTCTAGTCGAAGGGAGTCAGCGTATCAAATAACTAAAAGGCCTTGTCTTGAAAGGGAGCTTCTCACAACCATGGGGTGCTGCAGAACAGGAAGAGCAGGTAAAGTGTTGTTTGCAATACTGTACCGTTCCCTGCTGATCTGTCAGACATTTCATATTTTGTATATAATGACAGAAACGCTCGTTTAGCTCCCGTAGCTGTGCTTTCTCCGAAATTCGATCATTTGATTCACAATTTGCCATCTTGTTATCTGCAGAAAACAAATTATTCTGTGTATTAAATGACATTTCAAATTACAGGAACAATAGTACATATCAGAGTACAGTTCAACTTTATGGTTGGCCTGGACACAACGGGTTGTAGTTTGGTGTGGTGTGAAGGTCTCTGTGGGAGGGGGAACCTGGTGGTCTCTCTGAGTGTGGACTGGTGGTCTCTGTGGGTGGGGGGCCTGGTGGTCTCTCTGAGTGTGGACTGGTGGTCTCTGTGGGAGGGGGGCCTGGTGATCTCTCTGGGTGAGAGAGGCTGGAGCTCTTTGCGAGGGGAGGGGGTCGCGGAGACGATGGAACATTTCAGCAACCGGCGATCGCAGGAAAAACCAAGCGAGACCGAACTCTAGCGGGTGGCTCCTTCGACGGGCATCCGTGGTGTTGGGGCTGAGCACAACACCCATCTCCTCTACACCCTCGCCCTGTCCCTCCTCTGCGCGTTACGAGGAGCCCCAGCCCTTAGGGAACCACCCCGTCCTCGCCCGCTCCGCGGCACCGTGTGTTCACTGTTGCCCTGGAGCTGCGGCGGAGGGAGGAGGAACGGGAGGGGAGGGGAGGAATGAGGGGAGGGGAGGGAAAGAGAGTGGGGTGGGGGGGGGAAGGGGTGAAGAAATGGAGTGGGAGGAGGAGGAGAGGATGGAGGAAAACCAGATCATCACCCAATACAATCCCCACCGGTCCATCTAATCATCTTGCGAAGGTCACACATTCTTTGGTACTTCTCTGTCCACAAAACTATCCTTTACAAAAATGGCTTCTTGCATTCAAAAGATTTTTTCTATATATTTATAATTATTTTATACTATTGCTGGAGATAAGAGAACATTGCTTATTAACACAAAATATTCACAGTGAATTCCTCCTTAAAATTGTGGGAAAACACACACAAATGCTGGAGAAACTCAACAGGTCAAACAGTGTCTTTATGTAGCAAAGGGGAAGATACAAAACCAACGTTTCGGGCTGGAGCCCTTCATCAAAGTGCTTCAAGTTTTTGATCAAAGGCGGATTGCACAGTAGACACACAAAAGTATACACACACAGACACACACATGTACACACACACGTATATGCACACATACAAACACATGTATAAATACACACACATATAGGTATCTTGGCGCCTCACAGTTCGACAGGCAGCAACCTCCTTTGAAGAAGATCGCAGAGCCCACCTCACTGACAAAAGACAAAGGAGGAAAAACCCAACACCCAACCCATCAATTTTCCCCTGCAACCACTGCAACCGTGCCTGCCTGTCCCGCATCGGACTTGTCAGTCATCAACGAGCCTGCAGCAGACGTGGACATAAATCTTCGTCCGCGAAGCCAAACCAAAGAAAGATAGGTATTGTAGAGCTCGTCGAAAGAATCAAAGACTTGTTGATCCAAACCAAGGCTTTTATTAGCAAAAGACAGGAGCTCTTCACAGGTGGCCGACCAGTAGGAATGATCCGACCTGGCTAGGGACACAACCCTTTAAGGCCCAGACAGTAGGCGTGGCTTAGCTCTCAGCCAATCGCTGTAAGCACAGTCTAGATACTGTAACATATACACTATGTACATTGGTGATAGATCTGTACTATCACATTCACCCCTTCTTGGAGAACTGACCCTGGAAAAAAAAAACAAAAAAACGAGGGAGAGAATGAAAGGAAGGGGTAGGTTAAGGACTGTAGCGGTCAGGGGGTCTGACCATCCGGCGTGACCGCCGTGGTGCCGGGATTGGGGTCGCTGGAGTGGTGTCGCCAGCGGGCTCGTCGGGTGCGACCGCTCCTTCGCTCAATTCCCCAGTCGTGTTGTCGGCAGGGTGGCCCGGGTCGTTGGGGTGCTGTTGGTCCTTCTGTTGCGGCATGGGGCCTGGGGAATAAAGGGTTGGGGAAGGTTGGGTTGGGGGGGTTTGCTGGGTCTACCGCGTCCTGAGCTAGGTCCCGCACCGAAACAGTGTCCTCCCGCCCATCTGGG
Source organism: Narcine bancroftii (assembly GCF_036971445.1). Taxonomy (NCBI): domain Eukaryota; kingdom Metazoa; phylum Chordata; class Chondrichthyes; order Torpediniformes; family Narcinidae; genus Narcine; species Narcine bancroftii. The sequence continues at coordinate 34,765,824 of NC_091481.1, forward strand.
AACTCAACGTAGGCGTAATGCGGGTTCGCGTGGAGTAGAGTCATTCGGTCGACCAAGGGGTCGTTCTTTGAGTGCCGGACGTGGCGTCGCAAAAGGACGGGGCCAGGGATGGTGAGCCATGCAAGTACAGTGGTTCCTGATTCGGATTTCCTTGGAAAAAGGAACATCCTTTCGTGGGGGGTGGCATTTGTTGCAGTACATAGGAGGGAGCGGATGGAGTGTAAGGCACTAGTGAGAACCTCCTGCCAGTGAGAGGTGGGGAGACCTTTAGACTGGAGAGCCAGTGTAACCGCTCTCCATATGGTGGCATTCTCCCTCTCGACCTGGCTGTAACCGTGTGGGTTATAGCTCGTGGTCCTGCTTGAAGCGTCGGCCCCGGGGGTGTCTGTGACGGCGGCAGCAGCAGTGGTTGCCACAGTCGGGACCGAGGCCGGGTCGAGTGTTCCGCACGGGGGCGAGAGGCGGGCCAACATCATGGTTGCGAGGGTGGGCTGCCTCTTCCGGGTTCGGCGTCTCCGTGACGTCAGGCGTTGCCGTGCAGGGGAGCCCTCACTCTCATTGGACGAGAGCTCTGGGGAAGAAGATTTTGAATGGGATAGTGGCAGTTGGGCTTCACACGAGGCACTGTGTTTGCCGGCGGCCATTTTAGACCTACAGACTGCAGCAAAGTGGCCCTTTTTAAGGCACTTCTGGCACCTGGCTTTTCTTGCTGGGCACTGGGTCCTGCTGTGCTTGTCCCTCCCGCAGAAATAACATTTTGGGTTCGCACGGGGCAGTGTAGCAGCAGCCGACAGGCCGTCAGTATCTCGGGGGGTGGTAGGGTAGAAGGGCACTCTACTCACATCAGAACGAGGGGTCCAGACCCTAGAGAACTCGGTGGACTTTAAGGCTGCATCCTCCATTGTGATTGCAATCCGGGCCACGTCCTCTAGTTTTTCTACCCCTTGCTCGAGCAAGCGCAGCCTCACTTCGTTCGATCAGAGCCCGGCCACATAGACATCACGGACGAGATCGTTTGTGATCTCAGCAGCAGTTTTGTCCACACAGTTACAGTCCTTGCCCAACGCCTTTAATACTTGTAAATATGCCCTGCTGGACTTGCCGGGCTGTTGCTTCCTCGACGCAAGCATGAACCGGGCATGAACTCTGTTCACCGGTTGATCATACAGTCCTTTCAGTACCTTTATGGCTGGGGTGTAAGTGGTCTCATCCTGGATGTTCTCGTAGACTCTCAAGGACACCATAGACAGCAATGCTGTTAGACGCTGGTTATCCTCCTCTACCTGAATGAATCTCAGGAAGTTTTCAAAGTTCAGCAGCCAGAACTTAAAGGCTTTGAAGGCTGTAGCTGACTGTGGGTCGATATCAAGTTTTTCTGGCTGAGTTAAACGCTCCATCCCTTTCAAAAAATTCTTTTTGCTAATAAAATTGTAGAGCTCGTCGAAAGAATCAAAGACTTGTTGATCCAAACCAAGGCTTTTATTAGCAAAAGGCAGGAGCTCTTCACAGGTGGCCGACCAGTCCGGAATGATCTGACCTGGCTAGGGACACAACCCTTTAAGGCCCAGACAGTAGGCGTGGCTTAGCTCTCAGTCAATCCCTGTAAGCACATTCTAGATACTGTAACTATATACACTATACACATTGGTGATAGATCTGTACTATCACAGGTATACAAACATGTATATGCACACGTATGCACACACACACACCTTCAGTGACTTTATTCAGGACTGCTCCACCTAGAGGTATCGTAGAACATGGGACAGTAGAACACAAAAAAGACCCTTCAGCCCACCTAGTCTGTTCCATGCATGATGCCAATGTAACTCACCATCTACCAGTATTTGTATGGGTGAGGTAGGGAGTGTTTATAATGTCATGTTCCACAGCTATGTGGGATAGAGAGCATGGTCCCATGTCTGCCAGGGTTTCTTTCCCATTAATGCCAAGCTACCATTTGCTGCTTTGCACTTTGACCCTCTGTGAGTAGGGTCCTCCTTACATTGCTCCAATTCTGAATATATTTCACCAACTACTATTGAAATTTGATTTCGCTTTTCACCAAGTCTTCAAAAAATACAGCCTCTCCCAACCTACCACTGTTTGGAGATATGTACTTGAATCAGAGGTGGTATAAATGGCTCTAATATATGGGATGAAAAATCTTTCTGGATCATTTGGGGTGTAAGGTTTTGATTTCCAAGTGAATCTACATGAAGTGATACCTCCTATAGAAGAGGAAACAAAATGTAATTTTAGAAAAAAATTAGTGATAAGGGCCCTTCCAGCCCTCGAGCCCGCGACACTCAAATATACCCATCTGACCAATTAACCTACTAATCCCGTACTTTGATGCAATGTGGAAGGAAACTGGTGCACCCGGAGGAAACTCATATGGTCACGGGGAGAGAGTCCAAGTTTCTTACAGATAGCAGCGGATTCAAACTTGGTTGCTGGTGCTGTATCAGCGTCACAAGAACCGTGCCACTCTTTAGTTCCAGTAAAGTGCAAATGCTGAGGGTCATGTATCAAAATTTCACTCAGGAAATGGGCATGGGAGGTCATGGAACCTACACAGATTAAAGAGGAGGAAGTGCTTGCTGTCTTAAAGCAAATAAGGGTGTATAAATCCCCAGGTCTTGACAAGATATTTCCTCAGACCTGGAGGGAGGCTCGTGTAGATATTACAGTTCCACAGTGGATATTGCAGAAATATTTGACTTGTCCTTAGACATGGGTGTGGTTCCGGAGGATTGGAGGGGAGCTCATGTTTTTCCATTGCTTAAAAGAGGCTCCAAAACTAACCCTGGAAATTATAGGCCAGTGAGCCTGACACCAGTAGTAGATAAAATATTGGAAGGTGTTCTAAGAGATTGGATATACAATTATTTGGATAGCCAGGGACTGATTTGGGATAGTCAACATGGCTTTGTGCAGGGTAACTAATCTTACAGAATTTTTCAATGAGGTTTGCAGGGAAGTTGACAAGGGAGAGGCTGTGAATAATGTCTACATGGATTTTGGTAAGGCCCTTGACAGAGTCCCACATGGGAGGTTAGTCAGGAAGGTTCAGATGCTCGATATTCATGGTGAAATAGTGAACTGAATTCAACAATAGCTGGGTGAGAGAAGCCAGAGAGTAGTGGTGGATGGTTGCTTCTCAGACTGGAAGCCTGTGACTAGTGGTGGGCCTCAGGGATTGGTACTGGGACCATTGTTGTTTGTCATCTGTATCAGTGATCTGGAAGATAATGTAGTAAATTTGACTAGTAAATTTGCAGATGATACTAAGATTGGAAGTGTTGTGGACACTAAAGAAGGTTTTCAAAATTTTCAGAGGGATCTGGACCAGCTGGTAAAATGGGTTGAAAAATGGCAGATGGAATTTAATGCAGACAAGTGTGAGGTGCTGCATTTTTGAAGGACAAACCAAGAAAGGAGATACACAGTAAATGGTAGGGCACTGAGGAGAGAGGTAGAACAGTGATCTGGGAATTCCCTGAAATTCCCTGAAAGTGGTATCACAGATGGATAGAGTTGTAAAGAAAGCTTTTGACATATTGGCCTTCATCAATCAAAGTATTGAGTATTAAGTACAGGAGCTGGGATATTATGGTGAAGTTGTATAAGACACTGGTAAGGCCAATTTTGGAGTATTGCGTGCAGTTTGGTTGCCTAACTGCAGGAAGGATATCAATAAGATAGAGAGAGACCAGAGAAGATTTATGAGGATGTTGCCCAGACTTATGGGACGGAGTTACAGGGAAAGGTCAAACAGGTTAGGACCTTTATTCCCTGGAGCGTAGAAGAATGAGGGAAGATTCGATAGAGCTAATTAAAATTATGAGGGGGATAGACAGAATAAACGTAGGGAGGCTTTTTCCCCTGAGGGTGGGTGAGATACAAACCAGAGGACATTGGTTAAGGGTGAAAGGGGAAATGTTTAGGGAAAACGTGAGAGGGACCATCTTCGTTCAGAGAGTGGTGGGAGTGTGGAACGAGCTTGCAGCTGAAGTGGTAGATGCGGGCTTGATTTTAAAATTTAAGGGAAATTTGGACAGGTATCAGGATGGGAGAGGTATGGAGGGCTATGGACTGAGTGCACGTCAGTGGGATTGGGCAAGAGAAAGTGGTTCGGCACAGAGTAGAGGTCCGAGCTGGCTTGTTCCTGTGCTGTAATTGTACTATGGTTCTATCATTCGTGGCTAGTCCAGTAACTTAGCTTTAAATGATTCCTTCAGTCTGCAAAAATATAAATGATTCCTTCAGTCTGCAAAAATATAAACATGTTTTGACCACTTCTGCATTTCCAGTGTATACCATTGTCTCTTTCAGCATTCACCTTCTGCAAATTCTCCTTGTTCTTTCCACTCTGTTGCACAGTTGGGTTTAATGGTGTTTCTTGTCCGACTTCAAAGGCAAGAGCACTTCTTTCCAATAAATTCACAAAGTCTGTGAGCCCAAATCTTTGATGCTCCAATCATTGTCATTTTTTTTCAAAAATAAACTTTATTCACAATAAATTATTTACTATACAATGCCCCAAGTCCTTTCTCACCCTTAGCAGCAAACACTAGAGGACATGTGTACAAAGTGAAAGAAGGGAAGTTTAGGGGAGACAACCGGGGTAAGTTTTTTTACACAGAGAGTTGTGGGTGCTTGCCAGGGATGGTGGTGGAGGCTGAAACATTGGGGGCATTTAAGAGATTCTGTCTATGAATGGAATAAAAATAGAGGGTTAAAAGGTAAGGAGGGTTTAGTGCTTTCTTTTTAAAGGAAGAAATATATGGGTCGGTCAGCACAACATTGAGGGTCGAATGGCCTGTACTGTGCTGCATTGTTCTCTGTATCTATGTCATATTCATACATTGTTACATTTGTACTTTCAATGGCTGCATTGCCACCACCTTGTTGTTACTCCCCCTTCTTGTTGTCTGAGGGACTTCCCCTCGGGTTCTACCCCTCAGTGCCTGGTGACAGAAACGTTCCATTGCCAGATTCAAATCCTTGATTTTTTTTAACTAAAAATAGATTTTAATCACAATAAATTATTTACAAAAGGAAAACCATTCAAAGTCTCTTCCCACCCTTAGCTTCACATTTCCAGCATGGGTCATTGTTACATTAATTTCTATTTACACCATTACTGTCACTGTGGCATCTTGTCGTTACTCCCCCCTCCCCCCCACACTGTTGTTTGAGGGGCTTCCCCTCAGTTTCAACCCCTCAGTGCCCAGTAATGGGAGGATTCTAGTCTGTGGTCCATCCCCACTGTGCCCTCATGTTGGCTATGTAAAGCCTCAAAGTGTACTTCAGCACGTACTTCTGCAGCCTGAAATGTGCGAGTTGGCAGCACTCCCCCACTGATATCTCCAGGTGCTGGCAGACCAAAATGCGTGAGGAGAGGAAATGTGGTCTCCCTGCCTGTCTGGAATACGTGTATTGTGGGTGGTCGTGTCCTCCTTGTCTGGAACTTATTGGAAAGTCACATCACCTATCAATCAAGATTGGACTCCAGCCATCTATTAGTGCACACCTTGCCATTGGCTAATTTAAACCACCTAGGGTCATTATTGGCTAGATGCCTAGATCAGAACTATATAAAACATCGATGCATAGCACATTCTTTCTCTCTGCCTTGTGTTCCAAGCCCTGGACATCGCTCCACACCAGGTTGCTACTGCAGACATTGCTGGAAATGTCACAGTTAAGGTGTGCACTACACTGAACCTGAGCTGTATAGATCAATACTTGCAGAAAGCCGCTCGCCCCATTGGCACAGGGAACCAGATCTGTGTGTAAGAGTCCCTGTTTGTAGTGTGTGTACTCAAGTGTGTGAGTGTATCAAATACTGGTTCACTATTGTCGGAGTTCAACCGAAGTCCGAGGTGAATGTCTATAAAGTTGCTTAAGTGAAATAGTAATAGAGTACTGTTTAATGTTCTCCCCTGTTTGTTTCTCGTGTGTTAATTAAAGTTATGTATGATCGTAAAACTTGTGTCCAGACTCGTCTCTCTGTGAACCCACCAAACCTGATACTCTTCCCAACACGGTAGTCTTTAACCGAGTTGATGGTCTTCCAGCAGTTCTGGATGTCTGACTCTGTGTAAGTTACCGGGAACAGCCTGTAGATCAGAAAATCCTGGGGGATGAACCATGACAAGGACTCTTGTGAATCTGCATTCAGCAAAGAGGTGGGCGACTGTCTCCTCTCCATCACAATCATCTTGGGGACAATGCGCATTGTGGATGATGTGCCGAACGATTGATCATGGTTAACCTAGCTGTTAGCACACCGCTACTCTTCCTTCTGATGACGGTTCCTTTCAGGCAGTTTGTGGGGTTTGATATGTGCTGATATCAGAAAGGAACAGCATGTGCGTGAATGGATTTTAGGTGAGTAGGGGGTTGCACAGGTCCAGACCCACCCTATCGACATCCCCTCCCTGGATCCAGCAGCACGGTGAGTTCCAAGATGGCTGGGGGAAGTTCTGTTGCAGTGAATGGCCCAGACTAGGCTTCGAGGCAAGGGAGGCCCTTTCCGTACTTCACGGCACGTGTCTGCTAGACGGTCGTTGATTGTATGAGAGGGTTCATCCGCTCTTTGGCAGGTTTTGTTTTTCATCCTGCAGGGTGTCTAGCCACCCTCCGCACCAGGCAAGCCTGGGGGTGGGGGGGAGGGGGAGCCAGTTTAGTCACCCACCACCCAACAATGCTATTACAGCACCAGTGTCCGGGGATGGAATCTGCTGCTGGCTGTAAGGAGTTTCTGTGTTCTCCCTGTGGCTTTTGTGTGCTTCCTCCAGGTGCTGCAATTTCTTCCCATGTTGTAAAGACGTGCAGGGTTGGTAGGTTAATTGTTCACACTGGTGTGTTTGGGCAGCACAGCTTGTGGCCGGGTCTGTATCTCTAAAACAAAATTTACAGCAACCAACCCACCCACAGCAATGTGAATCTGAACCAGATTATCTGTTTAGATGAAGTAAAACGATCGACTAGAACATCAGACAGAATGTCTTCTTCCTCCATCAAAGGTTTGGCACCTTCACATTGACCAGCCAGAGCAAATGAGGCCCTGATCTCATGCCACACCTGACATCTGCCGAGGCAGCACTCTCTCAGTGTCACGAAGAAGTGTCAGTGCAGACTAGATCTTCCGAGAGCACACAAGAGGTAGACTGGGGACAGTGTTGGACCACTTGGTCCCACAGTCTGCTCTACCACACTGTAAAGGATCATACTGGTTTCCAGCCTTTGTTCCAGAGCCCATAATTACATTATTGGGAGTTATGGGATGTGACATTGGGGAGGGTTAGATTGATGCTGGTTAGGTTTATGTAAGCAGTACAACATTGTGGGCTGAAGGGCCTCCTTTACTATTGTAGATAACTAAACTTCACCTCAGCAGTTAATGATTCCTGACATTCACAGCCTGTGGAGCAGAGTATTCCAGATTTCTTGTACAGGTTGGAAGGAAACCCTTCCTGATTTCCCTCTGCTCTTACTTAAATATTTTTTTCCTTAGTTCTTGAATCTCTCAACAGAGTTTTTCCTTTCTCTAAATCTACTAAATCATATCATTGAACATTACAGCACAGTATAGGCCCTTCAACCCATGAGGTTGTGTCAACCTTCAAAACCTCCTCCTCTCCACCCTTCCCTCCCTCACACCCATAAGACTCTATTTTTCATGCATCCATGTGTATGCCTACTTGTCTTTTGAATAACTCTATTGCTCTAGCCTCCACCACCACCTCCAGCAACGCATTCAAAGCACCCACCACTCGCTAATAAAAATACCCCTGGCATCCCCCCAGTCTTTTCCTCCACTCAATTAGATGTCCTCCAGTATTTGCTATTGATCTTTGGATAAAGATGCTGTCTGTCCACCCCTTCTATGCCCTATCTATGCCTTTCTATGCCCCTCATAATTTAATACACCTCTATTAAGTTGCCTCTCATCTTCCGTTAATCCAAAGAGAAAAACCTTAGCTCATTCTACCTTTCCTCATAAGATATACTTTCTAATCCAGAAAACTTCAAACACCTTAACCAGAGCATCCTTCAGTCTCATTACTCAGCATTAATAGAACATCTTTCAGAAATACTCTCCAGTGTGGTCCGGTAAAGTGCAGACGCGGTGTTAATTTAGAAGAAGGGGCAATCAATATCTGCTGTTGGAGATAATGCATCAGTGTCCAGATGATCTGATTAGTTCTATCCTGGCCTGTAGGTACATGACTGGAAAGTAATGGCTTGTTGCCATTGAACAGAGAGATTTGGGAAGGACAGGTGCTGATGCTTGAACTATAATGAAATGTTAGCACAGCTGCAGAAAATGACATCACTTTATAGGAGAGGTGAGTCTTATTTTCAGTGATTTAAAAAGCATGATTTAGGTAACTATTTAGTATTAATGTCAGGTAGAAATGCAAAGAAACAGTGAGAGAAAGCCAAATCCACTTCCCTCTGTCTCACAAGAGAGGAAGTAACTCTTGGGCTTTACCACGATCAGCTTGGAAAACCAAACCCTAACCATCATTGTCAATGTGCCTCTGTTCAAAACTAGAAAAGGATCATCTGGGCCAGGATAAGCTTTATTGTTAATGACTGTAAAAACATTACAGCACAGTACAGGCCCCTCAGCCAAATGTGGAAACCTACTCCACAATCTAACTTTCCCTACATATCCCTCTATTTTACTTACGATACAACCAGGTGCCTCAGAGTCTTTTTCCAGGCACCTGCTGCTCTCTAAGTAAAACAAAACTTACCCCTAAACTTTCCTCTGCTCACCTTAAACCAGTGGTTTTCAAACATTTTCTTTTCACTCACATTCCACCTTACTCCATAGGTGCTCCGTGATTAGTAAGGGATTACTAATGCGTTAATAATCCTTGTAGTGGGGTGGGGGGGGGGGGGTGTCATAACTTGGATTCCATTCCTCAAAATGACCCCTTTCTTACCATTTACAAATCTGTTCTTTTCCGTCCTCTTTCAGAATTAGATGACTTCACAATCGGCCAAATTCAACTCTACTTTCTGAAGCTCTGCCCACTCACTGATACTGTTGAGGCAATTTCTACCTCCTGTCGCTACCAGTCAACTTCTACCACTGGTGTTCCTCAGTGGTCTAGTTTGAGACCTCAAAATTCACCTGAATTGGATGAGAGTCTGTCTCCAAGTTTACAGATGGCACTGAAGTAAATAAATCAAATTAGACCAGTGAGGAACACCAGTAGTCACTTCTCATGAACCAGGTTACTACCCTCTAGTATCACTCTCCTACTGTACAGATATGCCCAGAAATGAGTTGTACGTTCCCCAAAGTTAGAAGCGCAAGCACAACGATCTAGATTGACCTCCTCCCATTCGATCAGAGGCACCTTTAAACCAAGGCCCTGTCTACTTTCTCAGGTGGATGAGAAAGATCTGAAGAAATAGAATGCTCCCTGGTCTATTGTCCAGTAATTGCCTGTCTCTTAACATCATCCTTGGCCCTATCACTGTCACAAACTGTTTTCTGGGATCCTGCTGTGCATAACTCAGCTGCCAGGTTTCGAGTTTACATTTCAAAGTATTCCACTGCCTGTTTCTTGAACATTCTGAAATTATGAAAGGTGTTTGTTTACTTTCTTTCCAACCCGAACGAAGGATTACCTCCAATTGCAAATCACTGTCATATTTAACCTGCTGTCCTGCAAATCTTTATTGTAAGTCCATAAAAATTCAAATATTGCAGTCTCCATCCCCCGACTCATGCTCTCTTCTCTCTGCTACCTTCAGACCTGAAGTCTGGCACCTCTAAGTTCAAGAACAGTCTCTTTTTCTCCATCAACCTCCAGGCTCTTGAACCTCCCCACAATACCCTAGCCATAAACAACACCAGGCCTATCAAAAATACAAGGAAGTTCACTTTGTCCCCTCTGCCCCTCAATAACTGTGTGGTTCTGAGGTTGCTCTGCTCAAGATCGGAAGAGGCTGCAGAAGGGAGTGAATGTCGCTCAGAACGTTACGCAAATGTTCTTCCCCTCCATGGACTCCATCTACATCCCCTGCTGCCTAGGAAAGGCGGCCAATGGACCGAAGAACTCATCACGCCCCGAGCCACGCCCTCCTCTTTCACTGTGCTAGGTATGCGATGACTTAAACTAAACTAACAACAGTTCTTGCATTAGATGCAACAGTGAATATTTATCTAGTCTTTTACATTCATTATCTTTTTTATTGTTTGTGTATTTTATGTAACTTTGTAGCAGGAGAAAGTGGGAATTTCAGAGCATTTATACAATATACTTGTACGTATTGGCAATAATCTCTCATCATCGTTGCCCATGACAATTCCAAATGTGGATTCATCCCTTACCCAAATGTCTAAGAGTGTCACCAAATGTCACCTGGACAGTATATTTGATGCAGTGTGTAACAGGGAAGTGTAACTGCACTGTATACTATGGTTGGGCTTGGATTGGAGGGAAGAAATCCAGGGTACTGGAAGAAATCTTTAATTAAGTGGCAGGGTTGGCGTAGCAACACCTTTACCGCACCAGTGATCGGGAACAGGGTTCGAATCCCGCGCTGTCTGTAAGGAGTTTGTACGTTCTCCACGGCGTCTGCGTGGGTTTTCCCCAGGGGCTCCAGTTTCCTCCCACCCTTCAAAATGTATTGGGGGTGTAGGTTAATTGGGTGTAAATTGGGCGGCAGGAACTCGTGGGCCGAAAGGGCCTGTTACCGTGCTGTTTGCCTACATTTAAAATTTAAATTTAAACATTTAAAATGATTCCTCCAATCAAACCAACATCGGCAAGCAACGACTCACTGGCTTCCTAAAAGATTGGCAATTTCTTAACCCAAAGGTTCCAATATACAATTTAATATCTGCATATTATCATTTATTTCTCATCTGATAAGCTGCAGGAGATGCCACTGGATTTGAAATGTAGTACAGTCTATCAAATATTCTTGGCATGGAATTAAATCAGTGAGAATCAAAATGACCTTCAATTGCAGGAATTTTTTTGTATGCTCCTCAGGCTTATTTGTCTGAAACAGTTCAATGATCCAGGGATTCCCAAAAGCAAAGATAATAAGCACTCTGTATGCCAATCAGTTAAATGGACCTTCAGCTATGAGAGCCACTCCAGTTAGTCTGACGCTGATTACAAGCGAACTCCACCAACTTGCAGCTGAGTCGTGGAGATGGTGATAATGATAACGTGTCAGGGGAGTGGTATGCAGAGTTTTCCCATCTATTACGGAGTCTTGGGGTGCCAGTCCTGATAATAGGGTTTAAAGGTAAAGCAGGGTTGGCACCAATAAAAAAATAAACCACCAACAGGTCTTTCAGCCCCTGGAGCCTGGCTCTGCCATTCACTGCATTACAATAGGGTACAGTACTGGTGAGGACAGGTCTGACCCTGTATAACACTGGTGTACAGTACTGGTGAGGACGAGTCTGTCCCAGTGTAACACTGGAGGACAGTACAGTGGAGGATAGGTCTGTCCCAGTGTAACACTGGGGTACAGTACTGGTGAGAATGAGTCTGTTCCTGTATAACACTGGAGTACAGTACAGGTGAGGATATGTCTGTCCCTATGTAACACTGGAGTACAGTACTGGTGAGGACAGGTCTGTCCCTGTATAACACAGGGTTATAGTACTGGTAAGGACAGGTCTGTCCCTGTATAACACTGGAGTACAGTACTGGTGAGGACGGGTCTGTCCCTGTATAACACTGGGATATAATACTGGTGCGGACGGGTCTGTCCCTGTATAACACTGGAGTACAGTACTGGTAAGGACGGGTCTGTTACTGTATAACATTGGAATAGAATAAATACAAATTGGACAAGCTTAGGTTTGCATGGACAAGATGGGCCAAAAGGCCTTTTTCCAGGTGGTAAAACTCTAATACTCTACAAGCAAATACAACCATGCTTTAAAGCAGTCCTTTGCCATGGAGGTAACCATGAAATCTGCAGATGCTTGGGTCTCGTGCAGCTCTCAAAGGTGCCGGGGAAACTCAGCAGGTCACGGCAGCATCCATGGGAAGCAAAAGATGACCAATGTTTCAGGCCTGAGCCCTTCATCAGGAGGGACAAAATGCCCAAATATAAGGATGGGAAGGAGAAGATGGGGAAAGAGGGAAGGAGCACGGGCTAACAGCTGAGAGGGGGAAGATAAAAAAAGAAGCTGAGAAGTGACGGGGGAGAGAACCGAGGGGTAGGAAGGATAGCTCACTAATAGGAGAAGGAAGGGAAAGGGGTGGGGAGCTTGAGGGAGAGAGAGAGAAGGTGAGGGAAAGAGAGAGGCCAGGGAAGGGTGTTAACAGAGATTGGAGAAGACAATATTGATGCTATTTGGATAGAAACTGCTGAGATGGAAATATAAGGTAAGCCAGTGGCCTCAACCTGGTACTTGAGATCACGGACAGGCAGTGAGGGGTGGAATTGAAGTAGTCAGAATTTGTTCTAACATTTGGTTGTTGACAAATTTCCCCCAGGGCTCCAACAGAACTCTGTTTTTTTAAAAAAGCTATTGGGGCATTACAGTTGGCATAGCAATCGGGACCTGGGTTCGAAGCCTGCGCTGTCTGTAAGGAGTTTGCACATTCTTCCTGTGTCTGTGTGGGTTTTCTCCGGGGGCTCCGGTTTCCTCCCACCATTCAAAACATACTAAGGGTTGCAGATTAATTGGGTGTAAATTGGGCAGGACAGACCAGTGGGCCAAAGTGGTCTGTACCATGCTGTTTGTCTAATTTAAAAAGAAATTGGCAGGATTATTTATATGGATTATCATCGGAGACCCCAATCATTAGTTGAAAGTGGGAAGCCTGTGAGAGTCGTCAGCAGTGGTTCAGCTCTTCCTCAGAAAATAACTGAGGTCAAGGCATCTGTGTACTAATCAGACCAAGTTCAGAGGACTCAGACGAGAGTTGCGAAAGCTCGGCCAATTATTCTGCACCAGCACTTGCCTCAGAGTCTGAATCTCATTATCTTTGAGAACATCCTGGGTCTCGTCTTTGGCATTTTTTAAATCACAAAAAAATTAGGCAAAATATACTAAACTGGACACAATGTAAATATAGAACATGACAGCACAGTACAGGCCCTTCACCCCACGATGTTGTGCCAACTTATTTTAACCTACACCACAGCAATCTAATTTTTCTCTCCCTCATGCCCATAACCCTCTTTTCTTTTTACATCCATGTGCCAATCCAAGAGTGTTTTGAACATCCCTATTATACCAGCCTCCACCACCGCCTTGGGCAATGCATTCTAGGTACCCACCATTCTGTAAAAAACGTAAACTTTCCACCACTCACCTCAAACAAATAATGTCTAGTGTTTGCTATTGTCTCCGGAAAGAGATGTTGTCTGTCCTTATACCACTTGATTAAGTCCTCATGCACTTTATTGTATCACCTCTCACCCTTTGTTGTAAACACACAGGAGATTGCAGACGCTGGAACCCAGAGCAACAAGCAATCTGCTGGTTGACATTTCGGGTCCGAACCCTTCAAATATTCTCATTCACTTTTCACACATTGTTCGTTTACTTGTTCTGCACCACCCCAATGACAGACCTTTATTCTTCATTTCCTTTCTCCCCTTCCATTTTACCTTGACAAATTTTATCTTTAACTTACTTTTTTTCAGTTTTAAAGAAACTTCATTATTCTGAAAACTCGGCTCCGTTTTTCATTCCCCACCCCCAACACAGATGCCAGACCTGCTGTTCATTCCAGCACTGACTCCTTCACTGTAAAAACACAAAACGCTGGAGAAACTCAGCAGGTCAAACAGTGTCCTTTATGTAGCAAAGAAAAAGATACATAACTGATCTTTTGGACTTGAGCCCTTAGTATTTTGATGAAGGCCTCTGTGCTGGTATACCACTGGCCTACTGCAGGAGTGTAAGGGGACAGGACAACACCTGGCCGGCTGTCAATCAGTCGGCCTGAATGGATCAAGCCCCACCTGGTCAGGTGTCAATCACCCTCCAGGATATAAGCCTGCGACGGCCTCCCTCCTGAGGCCTCACTCAGAGTTGCTGCCGTCTTTGTGGATACAGTCTTTACCTTGTATGTGTCTGATTCTGTCTAACAGCGCACCACAGGCTCAAGCCCGAAATGTCAGTTATGTATCTTTATCTTTGCTACATAAAAGACACTGCTTGACCTGCTGAGTTTCTCCAGCATTTTGCGTTTTTACTTTATCCACAGTATTTTGTATTTTACTCCTTTACTGTAAAACCTCAGGGCTCCTATTTAATAGCTGTTTTCAGCATTGCAGTTATTTTTAGTTTAAGGTAATGAACCTCTCTGGGCTGGAATTTTATATATTTAAAAAAATTTAGACATACAGCATGGTAACAGGCCATTTCAGTCCACGAGTCTGTGTTGCCCAATTTACACCCCATTAAACTACATCCCCTGATATGTTTTGAAAGGTGGGAGGAAACTGTAGCCCCACCGAAAACCCACGTAGACATGGGGAGGACATGCAAACTCCTTACAGACAGCGTGAGATTCGAATCCCAGTCCAGTCCCAATCACTGGCGCAGTAAAGGCTGTCCCATATATTACATTTAATATAACAGTTACTCCTTAATCCCATTTTTCAAACATTTACATCTCATTTTCTTTACTTTCTTGCATCCTTTCTCTCTCTCTCTCTCTCTCTCACACACACACACTCTCATATCTAACCTCTTGTGTTTTGTTTTCTGTTACCTGCTTAGATTCTAGTTCACTTCCTTTCTGTTTCTTGCTTAATTCCCAAGATCAGTTGTTGAGGAGGTACATTAGTTGGTACCATAATTCAAGGCAAGACCTAGAATTATATTTGACCTGGCAGGTGCAGGAGAGATACTTACTCCAGCAAAATTTCACCCATTGCATTTCATACATAATTAAACAGTATCATACCATACCTGTGGATGCTGAACCAATAGGAAACCTCTATTTTGGTCATGTGCTCACAGTTTAATCTAAAACAAAGTTAGAGGTAAAGTTGATCAATGATATCACAATGAGATCAGTGTTGGTCAAATAAACGCTCCAGGCTCTGATTGGTTAAGTGGCTATTGCATCATAAAATTCTCAGTCCATTGATTTTACAGTTCACCCCAAGCATAACTTGTAAGAAACAAAGAAAGAAGTTGCACATAATATATAAAAGTGTTGGAGAACCTCGGCAGCTCCTGAGAGGACTAGAGTCACTGAGAAACCTCCTGAGTTTTTCCAGCACTTTTGTGTATTAACTACAATCACAGCATTCTTGTTTGACCCCCAGAAGTTGCATTTATAGAGTGCCTACCCTGCGCTCCAGGGTGCTTTGTTTTTTTCACTCTAATTTATTTTGTGGAATGGATACAATCATTGCCCTATTTCCCCCCCAGAGAAGATGGTGATGAGCCTCCTTCTTGCTCAGGTCAAGTGTCTGGTGAAGGTGCTTAAAAGTGCTTTAGGGCAGGCATTTAGACTAAGCGACGATCATACCTGACGAAGAGAATGGGCTCCTTTATTTCCTATGGATGCTGTGTGATCAGCTGAGTTTCTCCAGCACATTGGTGCATTGTAAGCAATCCAAGTCAATCTGCCCGCAGGAAGGTCCCAAAATTAGCGATGTATTAAGGCTGCATTTAATGTAGTTGGTTGAGGAATGATTCAACTTCTAGGCTCCTTGAACAACTCCATGGATGTGGTGAACCATGGTTGTGCTATGATTGGCTGCTGCCAGCTGGACACGCCTCCCGAGACCGATCCTACCCATAGCCCTTTACCTGCTCCCCATTCCGCTCTGCCTGGATGAGGCTGATGGCTGTTCCAGTCTATAGTTAATAAAAGCCTATCAGTTTCACAACTCCAGTGATTATTGACATCAATGGGACTTTTAACACTGGTTTAATGGCTCATACCAAAATGATGCAGCCAATCACTGCACCCACTGCATATATTTAAATCAGAGTTTTAGCATGGTGACAGACCCTTCCAGCCCAGGAGCCCATGCCACCCAAATACACCAATTAACCTACAAACCCAGAACATATTTGAAGGTTGGGAGAAACCGGAAGAAACCCATACAGACACAAGGAGAACATACAAACAGATAGCACCAGATTTGAACTGAGGTCATTGGCACAGTAATAGCACTGAGCTAACTGTGCCCTGTGAAAATGTCCATTCATTCACCAATATTTAATCGAGTGGCTTTCAGGCAGTGGAGGAACCGGCAAGCTCTGGGAGGGGGCCGTGATCTGCAGTTTCAGGTGGTTAAGGAGCTTTGTCAAGCCTTCAATTCGTGACCCAATGAACCACTTTGGGCAGTTCCGCACAAACCGAGAGGACATTACCTGCTTCCAATCTCTCTACTCGGAGTAGAGTAACTCAGAGAGTTATTTGAAGTGAGCAGGTTGGGAGATCAGCCACAAACTTTCTCCTCTTTAATCAACAGAAGATTATCTATCCACTTGGGATATTATGTACAGTTCTGGCCACCTCGTTACAGAAAAGAGGTTGATGCTACAGAGGGGGATACAAGAAAAGATTCACAAGGATGCTGTCCAGATTGAAGAGGGGTCCCTATGAGGATAGGTTGAACGAACTTGATCTTTTCTTCTTGGAGTGACAGAGGACAAAGGGTGACCTGGTTGAGGTGTACAAGATGATGAGAGACATTGATCGTGTGGATGGCCAGAGTCTTTTTCCCCAGGGCTGAAGTGGCGAATGTGAGGGGGCATAGTTTTAAGATGTTTGGGAGTAAGTGCAGGGAGGTTGTACTGGGTAAATTCTTCTTCACACAGAGTTTTGGGTGCCTGGAATACGCTGCTGGCAACAGTCTTTTAAGAGACTATTAGATAGGTTTTTACGAGGCTCTAAAGGCAGTGTACGGCCCCTCACCCCAAGTCCAAAGCCCGCTGCGCAGCTCAGACGGCAAAGTCCTCCTCAGCGACAAGATCTCCATCCTCAACCGATGGTCAGAACACTTCCAATCTCTTTTCAGTGCCAACCGCTCAGTCCAAGATTCCGCCCTGCTCCAGCTCCCTCAACAGCCCCTAAGGCTAGAGCTGGATGAGGTCCTCACCCGGGAAGAGACATATAAGGCAACTGAACAATTGAAAAGTGGCAAAGCAGCAGGTATGAATGGAATCCCCCCCAGAGGTCTGGAAGGTTGGCGGCAAAACTCTACATGCCAAACTGCATGAGTTTTTCAAGCTCTGCTGGAACCAAGGAAAGCTGCCTCAGGACCTTCGTGATGCCATCATCATCACCCTGTACAAAAACAAAGGCGAGAAATCAGACTGCTCAAACTACAGGGGAACCACGCTACTCTCTATTGCAGGCAAAATCTTCGCTAGGATTCTCCTAAATAGAATAATACCTAGTGTCACCGAGAATATTCTCCCAGAATCTCAGTGCGGCTTTCGCGCAAACAGAGGAACTACTGACATGGTCTTTGCCCTCAGACAGCTCCAAGAAAAGTGCAGAGAACAAAACAAAGGACTCTACATCACCTTTGTTGACCTCACCAAAGCCTTCGACACCGTGAGCAGGAAAGGGTTTTGGCAAATACTAGAGCGCATCGGATGCCCCCCAAAGTTCCTCAACATGGTTATCCAACTGCATGAAAACCAACAAGGTCGGGTCAGATACAGCAATGAGCTCTCTGAACCCTTCTCCATTAACAATGGCGTGAAGCAAGGCTACGTTCTCGCACCAACCCTCTTTTCAATCTTCTTCATGACTTGAACCAAGTCATGAAAGACCTCAACAATGAAGACGCTGTTTACATCCGGTACCGCACGGATGGCAGTCTCTTCAATCTGAGGCTCCTGCAAGCTCACACCAAGACACAAGAGCAACTTGTCCGTGAACTACTCTTTGCAGACGATGCCACTTTAGTTGCCCATTCAGAGCCAGCTCTTCAGAGCTTGACGTCCTGTTTTGCGGAAACTGCCAAAATGTTTGGCCTGGAAGTCAGCCTGAAGAAAACTGAGGTCCTCCATCAGCCAGCACCCCACCATGACTACCAGCCCCCCCACATCTCCATCGGGCACACAAAACTCAAAACGGTCAACCAGTTTACCTATCTCGGCTGCACCATTTCATCAGATGCAAGGATCGACAACAAGATAGACAACAGACTCGCCAAGGCAAATAGCGCCTTTGGAAGACTACACAAAAGAGTCTGGAAAAACAACCAACTGAAAAACCTCACAAAGATAAGCGTATACAGAGCCGTTGTCATACCCACACTCCTGTTCGGCTCCGAATCATGGGTCCTCTACCGGCATCACCTACGGCTCCTAGAACGCTTCCACCAGTGTTGTCTCCGCTCCATCCTCAACATTCATTGGAGCGACTTCATCCCTAACATTGAAGTACTCGAGATGACAGAGGCCGACAGCATCGAATCCACGCTGCTGAAGATCCAAATGCGCTGGGTAGGTCACGTCTCCAGAATGGAGGACCATCGCCTTCCCAAGATCGTGTTATATGGCGAGCTCTCCACTGGCCACCGAGACAGAGGTGCACCAAAGAAGAGGTACAAGGACTGCCTAAAGAAATCTCTTGGTGCCTGCCACATTGACCACCGCCAGTGGGCTGATCTCGCCTCAAACCGTGCATCTTGGCGCCTCACAGTTCGGCGGGCAGCAACCTCCTTTGAAGAAGACCGCAGAGCCCACCTCACTGACAAAAGACAAAGGAGGAAAAACCCAACACCCAACCCCAACCCTCCAATTTTCCCCTGCAACCGCTGCAACCGTGTCTGCCTGTCCCGCCACAAACGAGCCTGCAGCTGACGTGGACATTTTACCCCCTCCATAAATCTTCGTCCGCGAAGCCAAGCCAAAGATAGGTAGTGGAACTTAAAACCATGGAGGGTTATGCCATAGGGAAATTCAAGGGAGTTGTAGTTTATTAAAGTCAGCATCACACTGAAGGCTAAAGGGATTGTACTATGCTGTTCTATTCATCCCTTTGCACTTGAGAGCCCACCTTTCAACAATGATGACACCATTCATTAGCTGAAAAACATTTTATAGAATCATAGTGTCCTGCAGTGTGGAAACAGGCCTTTTGGTCCAACCTGCCCATGCTGACCAAAGTGCTCCACCCACACCTATACCTGCTTGCAATTGGATCATCCTGGGCTAAGATGCAAAAACACATTACCAAAATGCAAGATTGGTTGCTGTTAGAAGGACTGCCAGGGTCTTGGGGCTTCAGTGCTGTACTGTGAAAGCTGGTTATTGTGAGACGCGATTCTTAACACAACATCATTAGAACATATCAATAGCAACACCCTCGGCTTGGAAAGGTTGTCCCATCGGCCATCATGTGCACGACCAGGAGGGGAATAAGCTTTGTACCGAGGGTTCCATGGGCACGGACTGCAGCAAATCTGAACTTTGTCCTCGGGACGGCTTCGGTGGAGTGGTGACTGTCACCCACCTCTTTGTGGAATGCAGATTCGCAAAGAGTGTGTGGAGAAGGAGTGCAGGGGGGCATTGTCATGGTTTATCCCCAGTGGATACATTTCAACTTGGTGAAAGATGCTCTTTGGTCAGCCCGAAAACTCTTGGTCTTTCAACACACGGCGATGTCGTTGAGGGAATGCTGTCAACTGGCGCTGCTGAGGGACGCACTGAGGCTTGGTGCAGTCATTGTGAGGGTGCTGTGGGGAAGTCTAGTCCTCCCATTACCGGGCACTGAAGGGAAGCTCCTAAACTCCTCAACCAACAGTGGGGGGGGGGGGGGGAGTGAAAGAAACAACAAGGAGCCACAGTGGTGGTAACAGGGTATTGAGAGAACAATGTAAAATGTACATTGATGAGAATGTATCAATATGACTGATGCTATGAGAATGTAAAAAGTCTTGATAGGTTTTCTTATTTTGTATATAATTTATTGTGAATAAAGTATATTTTTTGAAAAAAATCTGAACGTAGAATTGAGGTCTCAGGGCGAGCTACACCATCCAAATTATTCACTGAAGCATTTGTGCTGCATTATCCTCAGTCCCGCTTCACTTGTTTTGTACCATTAACCTTGGTGAAGAATATCAAGGAAACACAAGAAACTGCTGATGGTGGAACATGGGGCGAACAACGAGCTCAGTGGGTCAGGAAGCAGCTGTGGAAGTGAAGGGCTGCTGGACGTTAAGGTTAGAGGCCCTGCGTGGTCTGGTTTGTGTGCATGGCAACTGGTGGCTCGTCCTCTGGTGGGAAAGGACAGTGATTGATGGGGGGGGGGGGGGGGCAAACATTTAATCCCATATAAACAGGAGAATTTGCGGAAAGGGCTAGGTTAGAGTATGAAAACAAAATCTGGCAACTGCCTCTTGGGGTTTAAGCCTGCTGTAAATGGACATCGTTCTTTGAAAATGGGAGTAAACATCTGCTTGTTACCAGTGTAATCTTACTAACGAGACTGCCGGCCCCAGACTGAATCAGTACCACAAATGGAACCCTGACCAATCAACTCAACCTTCACCTCTCACTGCCTTGGGAATGCAACCAATAGTATATCTTGCCCTCGTCATACTCTCTTCCCTTCCTGACAGGCAGTGGATCCATGGGTTTAAAAGCACCAACATCCAGATTTCTTTCCTGTTGTTATCAGACTCTTGAATAGACCCAGGCTCATGCCTAAAACATCGATTACCTTTTACTTCCTATGTATGCTGCGTGGCCCACTGAGTTTCTCCAGCTCTTGTGTGTACTTCACTGACCCCAGCAACTGTGGACCTTCTTGTTTAACTCAGTACTAAGATGATGCCTTGCACCACTCTAACTGTACTTTCTCTTGAACACCCGACCCAGCACTTCTGTCTCAGTGTTACGCTCTGTATCCTTTTGCACTACTGGTTGAACTACTGGTAGAAATTGATTTACAATTTAATTAAAATGAGTGGGAGCCTGCTGTTTCCAGGAGGCAACTCGACAGGATGCCTATGCGTCGTTGACGCACTTCAGGATGGTAGGGCTGAATCTGAGGAATTTAGAAGTATCAAGTTCTAAAGCATGAAAAGCGGCCTTTGGCCCAACTTGTCCATGCTAACTAAGCTAGTCCCATTTGCATACATTCGGCCCATTCACCTCTAAACGTTTCCAATCAACCGACCTGTCTAAATATCTTTTGAGCGTTACAATTGTCCCCACTTCTTCTAGCAGGCTCATAAACCCACCACCCTCTGTATATGAAGGAGGTGCCCCTCAGGCCCCTTTTAAATATTTCCCCTCAAATCTGGACCCTGTAGATTCCATGACCATGGGAACAAAGACAATGACTATTTACCTTGCCCGTGCCCCTCATAAGTTTATAAATCTCTATAAGGTCCGCCCTCAGCCTCTTGTATTCCAGGGAGAAACTGCTAGCCTATTCAGCCCACACCCCAGTTCCAATTACATTCTTGTGAATCTTTCCTGCACCACTTCCTGGAGCTGGGTGAGCAGAACTGCACATAAAGTGTGGGCTTACCAACCAACGGCTTTTCTGCTCCTGTACTCAGTGCCCTGACCAATGAGGGCAAGTGTGCCCCCCCCAATGCCTTCTTCACCGCTCTGTCTACCTGCATCGCCACTTTCATGGATATATGTACCTGTACCCTTTCAGCTCTCTGCCGTAGAACATTCCCCTTGGCCTTACCATTCGGAGTGCAAGTTCTGCCCTACCAAAGTGCAACACCTCACACTTGTCCGAGTTAAATTCCATCTGCCATTTCCCAGTTCACAGGCACCCAGTGGTAATCTTAGACCACCTTCTCTGCTGTCCATTACACCACCAATTTGGGACTGTCTGCAAACTTACTAACCATGCCAACTACCTAGAATCAGCACCAAATCCCTATGACACACTACTGGTCACAGGCCTCCCATCTAAGTAACGACCACCCTCTGTCTCCTACCATCAAGCTAATTCTTTGTCCAGTTGGGCAGCTAACTCTGGATCCCATGTACTCTGACCTTTCAAACCAGACCATCATGTGGGACCTTCCCATTTTCCTAACTCTCCCTTGGATATGGGCTGACAACAGGAACAGGACAATCGTTGAGTATGTTTCATGTCTATTCAAATAATATGAGTATTTCTTCTCCTTTGGGTGTTGTCTCCTCCATATATCCAAAAGTTGCATTTCCTGCATTGATTTAACCATAAATTTGGCTACTTTGTTCTTTCTTCTAGTCTTTTGTCCAGTTTTATCTAACATTGGATCCAAATTAAGGTTAAAGTTCCATCCTATCAATATATTCCCCAGCGTATCTACAATCTTCAAAAAAATATCTTGCATAAACTTTTGATTCTCTTCATTAGGTGCATATATATTGACCAAATTCCAGAGTTCTGAATATATCTGACATTTTAACATTACGTATCTCCCTGCTGGATCTATTATTTCCTCCTCTATTTTGATTGGTACATTTTTATTGATTAATATAGCTACACCTCTGGCTTTTGAGTTATATGATGCTGCCATTACGTGCCCTACCCAGTCTCTCCTTAATATCTTGTGTTCCACTTCAGTTAGATGTGTTTCCTGCACGAATGCCATATCTATTTTTTCTTTTTTCAGTAAATTTAATAGCCTCTTCCTTTTGATTTGGTTATGTATTCTGTTAATATTTATAGTCATATAGTTCAACATGGCCATCTCATACTTTGTTTACATCTCATTTCCACTTCCTCACCACCACCTTTCCCCTTTTCCCCATTTCCATTTCTCAGTTTTCTTTTTTTGAATGCACTGTATGACAACACTTCTAAAACATAAAATATTTCAACCATTCCCACATCTAAAATTCCCTTAACCCCATGTGTCGCCCCTCCCTCTCTGAGTCGCCCCTTGTCCCTTGCCAGGCAACCACAACTGCCCTCTCCATTCGGACTGCGATCCTGTTCGCAAGTGTCAACTGATTTCGCAGTGACTGTTATTCTCTCCCACCCAACCCCCTCCAGAAAAGACCTTTATTATCTTCACATTACAACAAAGCTCCCTGTCTTTTCTTTTTATTATCTATCTATTTATTTATTTAATTAATTTCTCTCTCTCTCTCTCTCCCCCTCCTCTTTTTTCCCCCTTCTCCCTTACTTCCCTTTTCTTCCCTCCTTTAGTTCTTACCTATACATTATTTTTACTTCCTTATATGTAGTTTGTCATCATTCTTTGTTCTTGTTACATCTCTTCATCTCTCTTTCTGTCTTGCTGCGTTCGGCAAATTCTCGTGCTTTCTCCGGATCTGAGAACAGTCTGTTTTGCTGCCCCGGGATAACTATTTTGGATATCTTAACATAAATTTATAGCCTTTCTTTCATAGGATCGATTTTGCTGCGTTAAACTCCTTCCTCTTCTTTAGGAGCTCAAAACTTGAGTCTGGGTAGAAAAATTTTTTTTGACTTTTGTATTCCAGTGGTTTTTTGTCTTCTCTCATTTTATTCATTGCCTTCTCCAATATATTTTCTCTTGTTGTGTATCTCAGAAATTTTACTAAAACGGATCTTGGTTTTTGTTGTGACTGTGGTTTCGGGGCTAATGTTCTGTGTGCCCTTTCTATTTCCATTCCTTCCTGCATTTCTGGCATTCCCAGGACTTTTGCGATCCATTATTTTATAAATTCTTTCATATCTTTGCCTTCTTCTTCATCCTTAAGGCCCACTATCTTTATATTGTTTCGCCTACTATAGTTTTCCATGATATCCATCTTCTGAGCTAACAACTCCTGTGTTTCTTTAACTTTTTTGTCACTTTCTTCTAATTTTCTTTTTAAGTCGTTCACTTCCATTTCTATCACCATTACACGTTCTTCCACATTTTCTAATCTTTTCCCTACATCTGTTATGACCAGCTCTATTCTACTCACTTTTTCTTCTGTACTTTTCATTTCACTAAATTCTAGTGTCAGCCATTCTCTTAATGCATTCATTTGTTCTTGAAATTTTTTAAAATCTATGTACTGTCCATTCATTTTACCTCCTATTCCTCTGTGCAGAGCTTGGTGTTCTTCTTCTTCTGTGTCTGCTCTTGGGTTTGTGTCTTCTATTTCTCTTCCTTGTATCTGTGTCTCTTCTGACTTTCTTGTTGAGCTGCTTGTCTCAGTTTGTTGGATTTTTTTTTTACATGGTTTCTTGATGTTGGTCCTCTTCTTCTGGGCTGGTTATCTGTTGTGTCTCTAGTTTCTGTTTTTCTTTCTCACCCCTCCCGTTCCCATTGCTTTCTTTATCTTCCAGCTGGGAGCCCTGCTGTCGGGCCTCTCTCAGCTGTTCGTGCTGTGGAGTTTCAATCCACAGCTGGTCCCCCCTCCAATCGGTGTTCTCCTTGTCAGGCGCAGTTGCGCACTCTTGTTTGGCTCCGTGAGCCATTTTTGCAGTCCTGCGGTCATGACCCTGCGGGGTCTCCACTAATCTCAGAGAGCGGGCTCCTCTTTCCACGGCGGGTCCCTGCTTTTTCGTGCAGGTAAGGCCTTCACCTTTCTCTTCCGGCGTCTTTCTTTCTTCTTTTCTTCCCGTTGTTTTTGGATTTTCTTTCTCCACACCTTTATTTTTAATTTGTTGTGATTTGTGTGTCTCGGGCTTTGCTTTTTCTTCACTTATATCTTCTTTTCTGGAGAGGGCTGGTATTCTCCTACCAGCCACTACTCCATCACATGACTCCTAATCCTATCATGTGGGACCTTCCCAAAGTCCATATAGACAATGTCTGCTACCCTGCCCTCATCAGTTTTCTTGGTCACCCCCATCAAGTTAGTGAGACAAGATTTCCCACACACAAAGCCATACTGACTAACCAGTCCTTGACTTTCTGTGCTGATATGACTACCAGCCTACTGCAGGGTGCGATCTCTGTACCTGAAGGAAGACCACTTAAGTGGCTGACTCCACCTGGCCAGCTGTCAATCAGCCATCCTGAATAGGCCCCCTAGATGGCTGACTCCACCTGGCCGCCTGTCAATCAGCCGACCTGAATATAGACCTGAGCTGACCCTTCCTGAGCCATTCACACGGAGAGGCACCAAGGCCTGAAATGGTGTTCAGATTTTTAGTTGTACAGTCTTTTGAGTTTTGAGCTTGCTTGCTGCTACCTCAGTGCACCACACTTTCCAAATACCTTTCGATCCTGTCTCTCAGAATCCCTTCTAATAACTTACCCATG
Source organism: Narcine bancroftii (assembly GCF_036971445.1). NCBI lineage: Eukaryota > Metazoa > Chordata > Chondrichthyes > Torpediniformes > Narcinidae > Narcine > Narcine bancroftii. The sequence goes on from NC_091481.1 coordinate 34,790,985, forward strand.
GCTGACGTTAAACTCCGGCCCCCGAATTGCCCTTGACGCCTTTTTCAAATAAAGGCACAGCCTTCGCCGCCCTCCATTTTCCTCATCCATGTTCAGTTTCTCTGCCAGAGAATTTCCTCCCCAGCTTCCCACAATGTCCAAGGATACACTTGATCAGGTCCAAGGGATTCATCTACCTTTTCCTCTGTGACATGAACTCCCTTCAAGACATTGATATTTACTTCTCGATTTCCGTAGCCTCCGTGTCTTTCTTCACAGGAAATGCAAATGAGAAATACTCACCGATTTAGGCATCAAAGAGGGGATCACTCAGTACTCATGTGCTTTAAATTGCAAGCTGACTGAGCACAAAACTCATTACGGCCTATAATTTCATTTTGTTGTAAGTGGTCTCTCACTAATGAATCCAGGTAAGTCTGGTGCCTGCTTAAAATGAAGGCAGCAGGAAGCCAACATTTAAATAAACATAGCCTGAACAGTGCTTATTACACAGAATGTATTGCGTGGGCTTCAGTAAATTGCATCTGCCCTCAAGATGTGGCTGGGTGTTAAATTGTCACTCCTTTTCATCAGCGTGAGTTGGGTGCTGTCATTAATATCATGTCGACAAAGGGAATGAATAATGAGAAAAGACAAAGGATAAAATTTACCATCATGAAAGAAAACAGAAGTGACGTGACAATAGTGATGGCGGAGCAGTCCATGATTATTCTGGTAAGGAGAGGTCCTGGTTTTCAGGCTCTGGATGTTCTGCCTGAAGGAGGCAGTGAGAAGAGGTTGTGACCAGGGCGTTGGGGGTCCTCTATGATATTGGAGCGAATCCACACGAAGAGTTAGATGAGTCATTAATTATGTTGCACTTGTCCCATGCTTAAATGTGGAGGGAGACAAATCAGTAATGACCTCCCAGTCAACACCTGAAAGGAACTTCACTTGTATAGCAAGCTGCCTTAAAGAATGAAGGCATCACTCAGGGTAGTTTGGGGTCACCTCGAAAAGGACCTTCAAATTATTCCAACCTTTGTCCCTGCATCATTCTGGTGACGACTCTCACAGAGAAAAAAAAATCTCAGAATACCCAAGGTACCATTTGAGGATCCCCACACGTTACGGTAAATTCGAGAGGGGAACTACCTTTTGGCTGAAGGAACTCATTAATTTTGGTCTGAGGGCAGACACAAAATAATGATGAACAGTCAAGGAAAGGGTTGAGGCTGGAAGCCTTGAGAGCGTCACCAAGCTTTGAACTTTACATGGCCTGGGCTTGTGTTCTACCAAATTTCTGATGGACTTTGCAATGGTCTTGTCAAGAAGGAAGGTGAATGGGTGATGTGGGTGGGGGGGGGGGGGGGAAGGGGGTTCATTTGGAAGGAACATGGGCCCCAATGTGGGGGAAGTGGACTAAAGCAGTTCACCATGGACAAGCTGGGCTTGTTTCTATGCTCTATGAATTGGTAAAAGGTCGAGCTGACAGGGAAAAGCAAAAAGAAAATATGACCTGTTGCCTAGGTGACTCCCAATGACCGTCTGAACTACAGAAAAATCTTTCTAACATTGCCCATTATAGTCACAGAAGACGCCCAGAAAAGATCATTCAAGCAATCACTTAATAAATTGTTTTTGAGCTGCATCTCTCTGGTTACAATTTTATCCACTAATGGAGAAAATGTTGAACAGACAAGAAGCTGGAGGGATTAAACAGATAAGTCGAGATTAGTGGAGAAAATAGTCGGAAGGTCTTTTGTGTTGGGACTTGATAAAGGGGCCCAGCCTATGGTGATACAACCACCAGCCTACAGCAGGGGGCGATCTTTATACCTGCAGGAAGACTATCTTTTGGCATCTTGGCCTTCATAAATCAAAGTATTTAGTACAGGAGTTGGGATATTGTGGTCATGTTTTAGAAGACATTGGTGAGGTCAAATTTGGAGATATATGTGAAAGTTTAGTCATCAAAATACAGGAAAGATTGAAGAGAAGATTTAGTAGGATATGGCCGGACTTCAGGATCTGAATTACAGGGAAAGGTTAAACAGGTTAGGACTTTATTCCCTGAAGCATATTAAATGAGAGAGATTTGATCAAGGTTTTTTAAATGATGAGGGGAATAGACAGAGTAAATGTAGGTAGGATATTTCCACTGAGGGTAGGTGAGATAGAGACCAGAGGACATGGGTCAAGAGTGAATGGGAAAAGGTTTTGGGGAAAAATTTTCACACAGAAAGTGGTTGGAGTGTGGAATGAGGTGAAGTGGAGAATGGGGCTCCATGTTCACATTTAAGAAGAATTTGGAAAGGGCTAACTCCACCTGGCTGGCTGTCAATCAGCTGACCTGAATATAGACCTTTTTTTTAGCCGGCCCCTCCTGAGCCAGTCACACAGGAGCCACTGAAACATGAACTGGTGTTCAGACTTTTACTGGAATAAAACCTGTTGTCTTTTGAGTTTTGTGCTTGCTTGCAGCTACCTCAGGGCACCACACACAGTCTGAAACGTTGACCAACTCCACGGATGTTGCCTGACTCGCTGAGCATCTCTCTGTTTGCTCAAGATTCCAGCCTTCACAGTTCTTTATGTGCTTCTCGATGTGAAAATAACATTATCCTGCAGCCAAGGTGAAGTTTCTGCCATCATTCGTGCACTGATCCAGTTGTCCTCCTTCCAATCCTGCAGAGCAATGATGGTCACAAAGCTTGTGTCTTTTTCTGTCTTTTCTTCTCCCCTGTCAACCCTGAGAGAATAAATACCATGAAGAAGAAATAAACCATTATCTATTTATATAAGCGGGGAAGTCTGTAGATGCTGGGACTGTGGTGCAATGCATAAACGTGCTGGAGAAACACAGCATCTAGAGCAGGGGTGTCAAACTCAAATTCACGGAGGGCCAAAATTAAAAACTTGGACTAAGTCGAGGGCCGAACTAAATATTTATTGAAATTTTTCAACAACATCTGCATGTTTTCTCTTCTTTCAACATATGTAATGTTAAACTTTAGGATATAACTTTAGGAGGATAATGTTATAGGTCAGGAGTAGGTAGCTCAGGTTCACCCTTTGCTTGACCTGAGGGAAACCTATTTGGTCCCTGTGGAGATGTAGTCAGCATTCACAGGCTGTGTCCATTTTGGCCTGCATCAGGACTCAGCATTTCCTGCTCACTCCTCAGGCTCTAGGCCTCTATTCACCCTCGACCCACCATCCCTCTACCTGACCAGTCCTTTACCCAACCTCTACTCACCCCTCACTCCACTTGCTCTGCCTCTACCCACCCCATCCTATACACGCCCCTCTACTGCCTCTCCCCTCAACCTGTTCCTCCCTCTACCCATCTCTCACCCTCTAATCACCCCTCCCCTACTCGCCCTGCCCCTCCCATTTTACCTCTTCCCTATCCACCCCTCCTTCTACTCATCCCTCCCTCTAACTGCCCCTTGCACCACCATAACTTCCCCTGCCCATTACTCTTCACCTACACCCTCTGCCCACCCCTGCTTACCCACCCACTCAGGCCCAGCGCGCTGCCGATCAGCCTTTGCGGACAGCCACCATCTCTCTCTTCTCGTGCAGGGCCGAACCAGCCGTCCCTGGGGTCTGCGCGGGTGCAAGCGCTGAAGTCCGTGGCGACCGGGAGAAGTGCACTCGCGCTGTGGAAAGGCTGTCCGGTGCCAGTCGCGCGGGGCTCGCGCAGCCTGGGGCTGTGCGCAGCCTGCCATGCCCGTTGCGCCGACAGGAAATCACAGGCGCTCGCCAATCCGCCGCACCGCTCGACAGGTGGGAGAAGTGACTGGTTGTGTGGGGAACCTTCCAACTGGATTGCCGGCTGATGACATCGACAGACTTCTCGTGTTACAATGGGGAAGGATGTGCAATGAAGGGGGAGGATGGTGGGGGTGACATTACCAAAAAAACAGCATCGGCTCTCGCAGCAGGGCGGGCCACCTCTAATACATTTTTTAAATGATCTTGCAGGCCAAATATAATTTGAACCCGCGGGCCAGAGTTTGACATGTGTGATCTAGAGGAAATAAAGGGTAACTGACGTTTTGGGCCTGAGCCTTTCATCAAAGGTATGAGGGAAAAACAGACGGATGCCTGAATAAAAAGGTGGAGGCAGGTAGAGGAGGGAGGAAGGAGTGGAGCTGGAGTGCAGCTGGTGGGGGGGGGGGGGGGGGAAGAACAGGCCAACATGTAAAGAGGTCATAGATGCATATAGGTAGTAGGGTGGAAGAGATAAAAGTGAAGCGGTGATAGGGGAGGGGAAGCTCTCTGAATGAAGAAAGAAGAGAAGGTTTTAAAAAAATATTTAGATATACAGCATGATAACAGGACCTTTCAGCCCACGAACCCAATTGACCTACAATCCCGGTACACTTTTTTTGAATGGTGGGAGGAAACCAGAGACCCTGGGGGAAACCCATGCAGACTCAGGGAGGACGTCCTTAGTGATAGCACAGGATTTGAACCCAGGTCCTGATCGCTGACGCTGCAAAGGTGTTGCTCCAACTGCTACACCAACCCTGCCAGTTGGATAGCTGGAGGAAAGGAGAGAGATACGGTTTTTTTACATAGAATTTACAGTTTTTTTTTCCCGTTCAAAATTTCTTTTCCTTCCTGAGTGGTCGTTCATACACGAGCAACTAAAACTCGAAATCTCCGTTTCCTTCTGCATGTTTACACTGAATACTGGAAGGTGCGGTAAGTAAAGAGGCGGGACTTGCAAATACTTGCTATTTTTAAGCCCATTGTTGTGGACCACCTGCAGTTCAGTTCAGATGGCAGGCGGTCTGCAATAATGTCCAGGGTGCCGCAGGTAAAATTTCAGAACGGCAATGAGATGCTCATTTCTGTTCCAATCTTTCTACATAGAATTTGGGAATAATTTCCCAGAATGAAGCGGCCATGTAAAAAACATAAGAGTGATGGGGAAAGAGGTATACTCAAGGGAGGGGTTCAACAGAAAGTGGAGAGGTTGTTGTAATTACTGTCAGGTTGGAGACTGTCCAGATGAAGGTGTTGTTCCTCCAATTTGTGGGTAGCCTCGGTTTGTCAGTGCATGAGGCCATGGACTGACATGTTGGTGTGGGAATGGGATGTGGAATTAAAATAGTTGTCAACTGGGAGGTCTCTGTTATTCCAGAGGTCAGAGCGCACCATTTATCTTCTTGTCAACTTTTGGTGCTTTGCTTTGCTTCAGTAAACTATCCAGCAATCAGTTGTGTGGCTTACTTGGCCTTCTCATTGGATAATACATGCAAAGAAAATCAAGGATAATTTACAGCCATTCTAAACTTGGTCTGAACTGCCAAATGAAATCAGGAGATCTGGGCTACAAAGTGATGACCCACTAAAAACCTGAACCAACACTAATCCGTGACCACATTACAACTGGAAGAAAAAAATCTATAAATTATATGGAAGATGAAGTGTGTAGTTCATCTATTTCTATTCCAAGTCGCAGAACCAGTTGATATTTTCCTGGCTATAGGTTTACTCTAAATAGGTAATACTACATTTAGAACATAACATACAAGATATTTGCAAGGAAGACAGAGTCGCCGCTTTGTCCAGTGCCCCTCACAGAAATGAGGCCTCAGTGAGGAATGAACTCATGATCCCTGGTTTGCAAGACCAGTGCTCTAATTACTGAGCTACCAGACCTCAGACTTAATAGACTTAAACAAGGAAATCCACAGATGATGGGAACAGGTGCAGAACACAAAAGTGTTGGGGAAACTCAGCAAGTAAAAGGTAACCAACAGTTTCACAGAAATTATTAGTTTGTGCGAGGTAGATGTTATTACATGGTGAAGGGGGAAGGTTGGGAGTGGTGGCATGAGGATGCTGTCCATGGTAAAGGGAAGGGTTGGGATTGGAGGCATAGTGATGTTATCCCCATGGTGAAGGTGGAGGGTTGGGAGAGGTGGCATGGTAATGGTGTCTATGGTAAAGGGAAGGGTTGGGATTGGTGGCATAGTGATGTTATCCCCATGGTGAAGGGGGAGGGTTGGGAGAGGTGGCATGGTAATGGTGTCCCCATGGTGAAGGGAGAGGGTTGGGAGAAGTGGGATGGGGATGGTGTCTCCCAGGGCTGGTGCCAAGGGGGGGGGGCATTTGCGGGAATTGCCCCACAATGAGTTATTGTGCCCCTCTGCCTGTAGCACTAGCATCAGCATGTGTGTTCTGTTGGAGGGAGGGGGGAAGTGTGATGGCGACACTCTGTTCATAGCAAGTAAAGGCATCCGCAACCCCCCCCCCCCACTGACAGAGTTTTTCGAATGTCAGTTTGTGTCCCCCCACCCCCGGAGTTACCCGAATGTCCCTCTATTAGACTGAGTGGCGAGGACTTGCTGACCACCCAGGTCATCTGGTGGAACGCCTCATCGCCAGTACTCACAAACAAGCAGCACGTCAAATCTGTCAGAAGACCATCAACTCGGTGAAAAATGCACGGAACTCATTGGCATTTCAGCACATGGAGGTGTTGCTGCGGGAACGCAGTAGGGGTACGTGCTGAGGAACATACTGAGACTTGGGTGCAGCCAATGCAAGGGCGCTGTGGGGAAGGACCATAGACTCGCGTCCTTCCCTTACTGAGCATTCAGGGGATGAGTTCAAGGGGAAGCCCCTCAAGCAGCAGAGGGAAGTAACGACAAGGTGCAACAATGGGTGAATGTAACAATGTGGTGATGGAAATGTGTGGATACAAAACTACGTGTGCAAAGAGACTACGAACAGTTTTCTGTTTGATCTAATATATTGTGAGTAAAGTCTATTGCCATCCCTGTATTTAGCACAACATTGTACGTTTGTATATTCCTGCTTTTGTATTTGTGTATGCATGATGTACCAAAGGAACATAGAGCATGGCAACACAGTACAGGCCCATGATGTTGTGCCAACTTATGTAAACCTACTCTACAGCAATCTAATTTTCTCTCCCTCATGCCCATAACCCTCCATTTTTCTAACATCTATCTAAGAATCTTTTGCATCAGCCTCTGCCATCACCAGGCACCCAGCACTCTGTATTTCTTTAATGCCTATGTATGCCTATTGACTGACACCTAGCCATCCCCCTCCCCCCTCATTGCTACTGTTCTCTCCCTCCTTTCTCCACCTATCATCTTCCTCACTCCCCCCCAAAAGATTCTTTTGTTCGGACGCCTGTCAACATTTTCCCATACCTCGATGAAGGGCTCAAGCCCAGAACGTCGGCCATGTATCTTTAACTTTCCTCCACTGTTCGACCTGCTGAGTTTCTCCACTTTAACTACTACATGATGTATATTGTGTGTTCCTGACCTGTATTATGTGTTTGCAAATATTTATATCTCTCTGACTTGTTTGTGCTTGTGAATGAATTTTTTTTTGTATTTATAAATGCATGATGCCCGAGTATACATTCAGGACTTTATGCATGTATCTTTGAATTTTAATTCCATCTGCAATTATGAAGATATATTGTATTCCAGTTTCTACGTCAATGTGCAAGGTAGTTATCCATTTATGGAAAAATTAGGCATCAGTTTTGAATGTATGCCATCCTATCTGAAATGACAGAGTTGAAAGGAATGCAGGCATATGGTGTACACATGCGATACGTTTCAAGGAAACATGTCTGAAACATTGGTAATATATCTTTGTCTCTTCTGGAAAGCAACGAGACTGGCCGAGTTCCTCCAGCATTTCTATGTGTTCTAACTACAATCACAGCGCCTTCCACTCTGTATATGTGAGATGTCTGCGCGTTCCCAAATTACAGGTTCCTGTCTCTGATGCCTGTCTGTATTTCTGACTGTTTGATATCTTTGTGTTCCTGTCTGATTGCATTTGTGACTGAGTTTTATCTCAATTGGCTCCTGACTGCGAATCTTCCCTGGACGCTACAACCAGTGTTGTCTCTACGTTGCTGTCTGTTTGATCTGCCTGGTCACACCTGGAACAGTGACTTCACAGAGCCTTTGCAGAACGCCAAGTTATCTCAAAGCTTTTTAAAGAGCAGGAGCAGCAGAAATCCCGGAGTTAGGCTTTGTGGGGTGTTCATGAGAGCGTACTGTAATCTGACATTCCCAGAGGGTCTACACACTGCCTTGAGGAATACACAGCTCTCAGGGCACACTCATTTCCCCAGGGGGAGGTGTAGCTCCCCAGGAGTGGGGCGGAGAGATTGCATGCACTGACCCTGGGAAAAGCAGCTCCCAGGGTGAACACATTTTCCTGGGGAAGTTGAATCTCTAGGGGCTGTTCACATTGTTATGGAAGTGGAGGGGTGGAGGGGGGTGCACACATTGTCCTGGGGAAAGATGTAGTATCTTGGAGATATGTTAATCATTCCAGATGGAGACACAGGGGGTGCACACACTGTTCTGTGGGGGAGGTACAGTTCCCCAAAGATTCACACACTGTCCTGGATGGAAACACAGTTCCCAGGGAAAGATGCAGTTCCTGGAGATACACACACTGTCCTGGGGGCAGTTGTTACTCCCTGAGAGGGCAAACACTGTGCCGGTGGATGATGCGGTTCCCTGGGAATGCAACCTCTGTCCTGGGGAAGATGAAAGATAAAGAGGGCCTACCATTCTTTTCTGACGCTGCATTTTGGTAAATCGGATCACCTGGCTGAGACAGAGCCTAGAAAAGAGAGGCTCCAGAGATTTTGACAGCCAGAAGGTGGTGGTGGGTGGGTTACAGGACTGCCTCAAGTCAATGGATTGGGTGGTGTTCATGAACTCAGCTGAGGATCTGAATAATTGCACCAGGGTCATTTTGCTTTATCAAAATGGCTGTGGATGAGTATGTCCTCGCAAATTGCTCATGTTTTACCCAATCGGAAGCCTAGAATGAACAGTGAAATCCAGAACCTGCTGAGAGTCAGATCATTTAAGGCTGGAGATCCAGAAGGATGACCGATGAAAAGACATCTTCTGGCCCAGTGGAGATTTCAGACATGAATGAAAACAACAAAGGACACCCAACGGCTGTGGCATGGCAGGGTCTAAATCACATGGGTTGCTACAAAACCAAATCCGGTGGAGGAAGAGGCAGCAAAGCTTCACTCCCCGATGAACTCAATACCTTCTGCGCCTCTAGTGTCAGAATCTGGGGATAATGTGTGGCTGCCTTCAGGTGAGTGAAAGCATCCAGTCCGGATGGGGTACCCCGGCTGAGTACTGAAAATCTGTGCTGACCAACTGGCTGTTGTATCCATAGATATCTTCAGCATCTCACTCCGGTAGGGCATGGTACCCAGGTGTTTCAAACAGGCCTCAATTGTACCTTTGCCCAAGAAGTGTGTGGTAAACCTGTCTAAATGACTACCCACCAGTGGCACTCATATCCAGAGTCATGAAGTATTTCAAAAGGTTGAAGGATATCAGCTCAGATCTGAGCGGTGACATGGATCTGTCCCAATTTGCCTACTGCAGCAACAGGTCTACAGCAGATGCCCTCTCAATGGCTCTAAACAAAGCCCTGGAACATCTGGACAGCAATGACACAAACATCAGGATGCTCTTTATCAGCATTCAACACCATCATCCCCTAAACTCCAAGACCTGGGACTCAACATCCCATTGTGTAATTGGATTATGGATTTCCTCACCTCCAGACCACAATCAGTGAGGATTGGTAAGAACATCTCCTCCACAACCTCCATCAGTACATCGCGGGGCTGTTTTCTTAGCCCCCTCCTCTACTCACTTTACACCTATAACTGGGTGGCTCAGTACAACAACACCATCTACAAATTCGCTGATGATATCACAGTAGTGGGTTGTATAAAAGGGGGAGATTGAAAACTTGACTGAATGGTGCACTAACAACAACCTCACACTCAATGTCATCAAAACCAAGGAGATGATTGTGGATTTTAGGAGGGTAAAACCAGAGGTGTTCAATCCATTGATCATTGGGGTATCAGAGATGGAGAGGGTGAGCAAATTTGAATTTTTGGGAGTCATTATCTTGGGGGATCCTTCTGGACCCAACACATTAATGGCACAATGAAGAAAGCACATCGGTGCCTCTACTTCCTCAGGAGTTTCCAGAGGTTTGGTATGACACTAAAGATCAGATTAGGGGCCCAGGAGGGAGTTAATCCGGTACTGATTAACTCCCACCTGGGCCCCTAATCTGATCTTTAGTCAGGATCCCCCTGACCTTGCCCCTCTGCCTCACCCTTCGTTGAATAGAATTAAGTGACATTGTTACTTTAAGTAACATATTAGGAGTCTCCAAAGTGATCGATATTAACCTCTTGGGGTCGATGGAACTATCCAATGGGTCGAAAATTGCCAAGGGGGCGAAAGGAGGTCGATTAAGGCCAGGAGGCTGATTGAACTTTTGGGGTCAAAAGAATTGTAGAGCCCGACATCCCCACTCCCACCAGGTCCCCGTTCCTGCAGGGAACCCAAAGTCCCCAACATCCCTGCTCCTGCCCGGGAGCCTAACAACCCCACTCCTGCCGAGAGGCCAAGGTCCCAGTTCCTGTAGGGAACCCGAGGTCCCTGTTCCCGCCAGGAAGGCGAGTTCCCCGCTTCTGTTGGGCCCCTTCCCTTCCAGACCCTGAGGCTTAAGCCAGCTCAGCCTAATGGTTAATCCGCCACTGCCTAGAATCCTGCTGTCAGAGAGTAGGAGCAATCATCAAGAATCCACACCATCCAGCACACACTCTGTTCTCGCTGCAGCCATCAGGATAGAGGTATCGGTGCCACAAGACTCGCCCCATCAGGTTCAGGAACAGCTGCTGCCCCTCCACCTTCAGACTCTTCAATGACAAACTTAGTCAGAAATTCTTACTTTGATGGAATATTTATTTTCAGTATTGTACAGTCAGTTTGTTTGCATTTGTTTATTTGTTTACATTTGTCTCTTTTGTTTGGGTATCTTTTCTTGAATAAGATTTTTTTGCAAAATGGTTATTTGGCCTTGCCCGCAGGAGAAAGAATCTCAGGGTTGTGTATGATGTCATGTATGTACTCTGACAATAAATCTGAACTTTGAACATTGTTGGAGCTCTCCAAAAATGCACACACTATCCCAAGAGAAGATACTGTTCCTGTTGATACACACTCTGTCCAGGACAAGGTGCAGTTCCCGGGATACACACACTGTCCTGGGACAAGGTGCAGTTCCTAGGGATACAAACACTGTCCCGGGACAAGGTGCAGTTCCCGGGATACGCACACTGTCCAGGGGAAAAGATACAGTTCCCGGAGTACAAACATTGTCCCGGGACAAGGTGCAGTTCCCGGAGTTTCACACACTTTCCTGGGAGGATATGCAGTTCCCCAGGGTTACAACACTGTCCCGCGTGGAGATACAGTTCCCTGTGCGGGGGGGGGCGGGTATATGGAATTCCTCGGTGGTGTGAATACACAGTTGCAGGGTGATATGCAGTTCCACAGTGGTGTGCACACACTTTCCTGGGGAGGGGGGTGGGTAGATGCAGTTCCCCAGGGTACGCAAACCATCCCGAGCGGAGATACACTTCCTCGGGGTTACACACACCATCCCGGGGGGGGTGATATGAAGTTCCCTGGTGGTGTGCACACACTGTCCTAGAGGTGATATACAGTTCCCTGGGGTTACACACACTGTCCAGGGGTGAAATGCAGTTCCCCGGTGGTGTGCACACACTGACTGAGAGGTGATATGCAGTTCCCTGGGGTTACACACACTGTCCCGGGGTGACATACAGTTCCCCGGTGGTGTGCACACACTGACCGAGAGGTGATATGCAGTTCCCTGGGGTTACACACAATGTCCTAGAGGTGATATACAGTTCCCTGGGGTTACACACACTGTCCCGGGGTGAAATGCAGTTCCCCGGTGGTGTGCACACACTGACCGAGAGGTGATATGCAGTTCCCTGGGGTTACACACACTGTCCCGGGGTGACATACAGTTCCCCGGTGGTGTGCACACACTGACCGAGAGGTGATATGCAGTTCCCTGGGGTTACACACACTGTCCTAGAGGTGATATGCAGTTCCCCGGGGTTACACACACCGTCTTGAGAAGAAATGCCGTTCCACAGGGTTACACACTATCCTGGAGGTGAGATGAAATTCTCTGGTGGTGTGCACACTCTGTCCTGGGGTGGGGGGGGGGGGTGGGGGGTGGGGGGGGAGAGATGCCGTTACCCTGGAGGGTACACACACTGTTCCGGAGGTGATATGCAGTTCCCCGGGTTTACACACTGTCCTGGAGGTGAGATGCAGTTCTCTGGAGGTGTGCACAAACTGTCCTGGGGTGGGGAGATGCAGTTCCCCGGGGTTACACACTATCCTGGAGGTGAGATGCAGTTCTCCGGCGGTGTGCACACACTGTCCTGGGGTGGGAGATGCAGTTCCCCAGGGTTACACACTATCCTGGAGGTGAGATGCAGTTCTCCGGCGGTGTGCACACACTGTCCTGGGGTGGGGAGATGCAGTTCCCCGGGGTTACACACTATCCTGGAGGTGAGATGCAGTTCTCCGGCGGTGTGCACACACTGTCCCGGGGTGGGGAGATGCAGTTCCCCGGGGTTACGCACTATCCTGGAGGTGAGATGCAGTTCTCCGGCGGTGTGCACACAATGTCCCGGGGTGGGGGCGATGCATTTCCCCGGGGTTACACACTGTCCTGGAGGTGAGCTGCAGTTCTCCGGCGGTGTGCACACACTGTCCCGGGGGAGGGAGGTGCAGTTCCCCGGGGTTACACACTATCCTGGAGGTGAGATGCAGTTCTCCGGCGGTGTGCACACACTGTCCCGGGGAAGGGAGGTGCAGTTCCCCGGGGTTACACACTATCCTGGAGATGTGATGCAGTTCCCCGGGGTTACACACTATCCTGGAGGTGAGATGCAGTTCCCCGGGGTTACACACTATCCTGGAGGTGAGATGCAGTTCTCCGGCAGTGTACACACACTGTCCCGGGGTGGGGGAGATGCAGTTCCCCGGGGTTACACACTGTCCTGGAGGTGAGATGCAGTTCTCCGGCGGTGTGCACACACTGTCCCGGGGTGGGGGCGATGCAGTTCCCCAGGGTAACACACTGTCCTGGAGGTGAGATGCAGTTCTCCGGCGGTGTGCACACACTGTCCAGGGGTGGGGAGATGCAGTTCCCCGGGGTTACACACTATCCTGGAGGTGAGATGAAGTTCCCCGGGGTTGTGCACACACTGTCCCGGGGTGGGGGAGATGCAGTTCCCCGGGGTTACACACTATCCTGGAGGTGAGATGCAGTTCTCCGGCGGTGTGCACACACTGTCCTGGGGTGGCGAGATGCAGTTCCCCGGGGTTACACACTGTCCTGGAGGTGAGATGCAGTTCTCCGGCGGTGTGCACACACTGTCCTGGGGTGGGGAGATGCAGTTCCCCGGGGTTACACACTGTCCTGGAGGTGAGATGCAGTTCTCCGGCGGTGTGCACACACTGTCCTGGGGTGGGGAGATGCAGTTCCCCGGGGTTACACACTATCCTGGAGGTGAGATGAAGTTCCCCGGGGTTGTGCACACACTGTCCCGGAGTGGGGGAGATGCAGTTCCCCAGGGTTACACACTGACCTGGAGGTGAGATGCAGGTCTCCGGCGGTGTACACACACTGTCCCGGGATGGGGGCGATGCAGTTCCCTGGGGTTACACACTGACCTGGAGGTGAGCTGCAGTTCTCCGACGGTGTGCACACACTGTCCCGAGGTGGGGAGATGCAGTTCCCCGGGGTTACACACTGTCCTGGAGGTGAGCTGCAGTTCTCCGGCGGTGTGCACACACTGTCCCGAGGTGGGGAGATGCAGTTCCCCGGGGTTACACACTGTCCTGGAGGTGAGCTGCAGTTCTCCGGCGGTGTGCACGCACTGTCCCGAGGTGGGGAGATGCAGTTCCCCGGGGTTACACACTATCCTGGAGGTGAGATGAAGTTCCCCGGGGTTGTGCACACACTGTCCCGGAGTGGGGGAGATGCAGTTCCCCAGGGTTACACACTGACCTGGAGGTGAGCTGCAGTTCTCCGACGGTGTGCACACACTGTCCCGAGGTGGGGAGATGCAGTTCCCCGGGGTTACACACTGTCCTGGAGGTGAGATGCAGTTCTCCGGCGGTGTGCACACACTGTCCCGGGGGAGGGAGGTGCACTTCCCCGGGGATTCCACTTATGCGGAGCGTTGCAGAGTGCGAGTCGCCGGCCCCGGCCGTCCCGAGCTGGGCAGTGCGGGTGCTCTTTAAGGGATCCCGGCATGCTCGCGGGGAGGGCTGGGCTGGGCTGGGCTGGGCTGCGAGCCTGCAGTGGTGTTGCAGAGGGCAGAGGAGTTGGGTGCTCGGCCGGCCAAGGGGCAGCAGCCGCCGCGGGGGCTGAGCGAGGAAGAAGGTGGGTTGAGGCCCGTGCACCCCTCTGACGAGCGGCAGGAGCTGCCCGGGGCATCGGGACGTTCCCGCGGGCTGGAGCCGGTAAGTTGAATGCAAGTTTACTGAGCGCTTGCTTGGCTCATCTTGCGCCGCCCGCTGTCCGCTCCAGGCCAACAGGTGGGAGGACAACGGGGCCTACGGGAGAGCGGCCCCCACCACCCGGGTCCTGATTGACAGCCCCGGGGTCTTGATGAGCGAGCCCTGCTTTATTGATTGACAGCTGTCTTGATGGACAGCTGTGGCAGGGTCCCTTCGGCATGGCTCCTTTGAAGACGAGGGCTGTGTGCAGCCCACCGTCACGGTGGCGTTTGGGATATGTCCCGTCCTGGCTTGAGCAGGGAGTGCTGGTGCAAGTTGCATTCTCATAGTGCATTTCTCTACTATGGCCAACGTGGTGCTGGTATCGCAGTTGACATGGTAGTGGCTTTGTACAGAGCAAGACAATGAGGGGACTCTGAATGTGCGAGGGGTGGGGGGGGGGGTGGGTTAGCTGAGTCACAAATGGGCTCTTCTGCCCATCAGTCCATGATGCCCATTACACTAGTCCCATCTAGTCCCATTTACCTGGATTGTCGGGTCCATCTTGTATGACCCACCTCACCTTTACAGCGCCAGTGATTGGGACTGGGGTTTGAATCTGAGCTGTCTGTAAGGAGTTTGTATGTTGTCTCTGTGTCCCTGTGGGTTTTCTTTTCCGGGGGGGGGTCCAGTTTCCTTCCACCTTTCAAAACTTAGCGGGGGGGTGGTGTAGATCAGTGAGGTGTAAACTGGGTGGCATGGACTCGTGTGTTAAATGGCCTGTTACTGTGCTGTATGTTTAAATTTAATAAAAAATGAAATTGAACACAAATTGTCCCTGAGATAACTGCGGTGGAGAGATGGTAACCCACCTCTTTGCAGAATGTGCAATGTTACAGAGGAGACTGTGTGTGTAGAACAGCCCAGCTGCTGGAAGCTGATCAACTCAGTGAAAGACTCCCTTTGGCCTGCCTGAAATTCGTAGGTCATTCAGCACACAGTGATGTTGGTGAGGGGATGTTGGTGATTGGCACATTCCAGGCTGCAGGAGTACGCGCTGAGGGATGCACTGAGTCTTGATGCAGACAATGCAAGGGTGCATTGGGGAATGATCACAGTCTTGAGCCCTTCCACCACCTGGTATTGAGGGGCCGAGACCAAGGTGGGTGTGGGGAGGGGAAATGACAAGGTACCACAGTGGTGGCAATGTGTAAATAGAGAATGGATGTAACAATATACAGTGATGGAAAGGTATGAATATCACACTAAGGATGTGAAAATATTTTGAATGGTTCTCTTTTGTAACTAATTTTTAAATTTACACCTACAACCATTTTGGCTCAGGAGTCCGTGCCGCCCAATTTACACCCCATTCATCTTCACCCCAGGTTACGTTTTGAATGGTGGGGGAATGTTCTGAAAGCAGGCATCGACTCAATGTCTGAATGGCCTTGTATGTCTTAAGTATTTATGAAGAAATGAAAGGCAAACTATCTAACCAACCTCTCCAGGCTTCTCCACAGGGAGTGGTGGAATTTTCTATCGAACCTCTTCATTCACAGTTCCTCGAGCAGAAAACTGCAAACCTGCTGGGACCATTGTTGTTTGTCATTTCTATTGATGATGATGTGGGAAATTGATCGCAAGTTTGCAGATGATGCCAAGATTGGAGGCAGCGAAGAAGGTTTTCAAAGCTTGCATCTGGACCAGCTGGAAAATGGCAGATGGAATTGAATGCAGACAAGTGTGAAGTACTGCATTTTAGTAGGACGCACGAAGCATGGACATGCACGGCAAATGGTCGGGCACTGAGGAGTGCGATGGAGCAGAGGGATCTGGGAATACAGATACATACTTCGCTGGAAGTGGAGTCACAGGTCGTAAAGAAAGGTCACAGGTCATAAAGAAAGCTTTTGGCATCTTGGGCTTCATAAATCAAAGTATTGAATATAGGAGCTGGGAAGTTGTGGTAAAGTTGTATAAGGCATTGGTGAGACCAAATTTGGAGTATTGTGTGCAGTTTTGGTCACCTAACTACTGGAAAGATGGAAAGAGGGCAGAGAAGATTTACTAGGACGTTGCCCGGACGTCAGGAACCGAGTTACAGGGAAAGGTTCAAAAGATTAGGGCTTTGTTCCCTGGAGCGTAGAAGAATGAGGGGAGATTTAATACTTAAAATTATGAGGGGGACAGACAGAGTAAATATACGTAGGCTTTTTTCACTGAGGCTCATGGGCCGAAAGGGCCTACGTATCTTTAAAAAAATTTAAAAACTTAAAATGACTGAGATGAAGAGGAATTATTTTTCAGTGCAATGAATCTTTAAAATTCTGTTGGCAGAGAAAGTGAAATTATTGAATGTATTTAAAGCTGGGGTAAATTTTTGAACTGTGGAGAGTTATGAAGTTGAAGGTGAGATCTCCAATAATCTCGCTGAGCGGCAGGTCTTCGACCTGAAATGTTAACTCTGTTTTTCTTTCCACCAATGTTGAGGCTTTCTGCTATTTTCTGGTTTGGTTTCATGTTTTCAGCATCTGCCATTTTTTTTGTTGTTTATTTCATGCAGAGTTGGAGAATTCTTGACTTTCTTGTGTCGCTCAGTGAGCAATTGCTTGTCTTGCTCTCACTCAACGGTATGAAACAGTACCAAGTAAGAGGCAGTAAAAAAAAAAAGCATTGAATTTGGGAATTAAGTTGCTGTTCTTTAGATTAATTACATATCTTGCAGCAGGGGATCAGTAATCTGTCTTGACAAATTTAAATTGGGGACAACTAATCTCAAAGTTGCCTCAACATCTCCGACCACAGGAAGCTGGGGACCATGATTTTGGTTCTTGCAATCTCAGTAGGCCTCAAAGTTTCATATTGATGAGAAATTATTGCCATTATGTGTAGTCACTGTCCAACTGTGCAAAACCGTATACATGGCAAGATTCTGCAATGAATGTGAAAATGAAAGAAGACTGTTTTGTGTGATATAGATCGAGGGTTAATGCAATTGAAGGGCTTATTGTCATGTGCACCGAGTTACAAACTTGTTTTGCTTGCTATCCAGCCAAGTCATTCTCTATGCAGTGCAGTAAGTAGTACGAGAATGAAGATGTGGTGCGTCAAAGTTCACGGTCTAGAGTGACGCAAGTCAAATGTGGGGGAAAATGGTGTAGTGTTCGTTTATGGACCCGGGACAATTTTTGGACCAGGGACAGGACTGAACCTACGGTGGGAGAGAGAGGATCGTGCGCTGCATGGGAAGCACTGAAGTAGCGCTGGAGAAAAGCTGACAGCTGCGTGGGAGGCCGATAGCTGTCAGAAGCTTGAGAGCCATGCGCTGGAAGCCGGTGGGCTCGCTGAGAGTGCGCCCACTACTGTCAACCTCCCTCCACTAATTGGGAAAGCTGAAGGCGCACGGTGGGGCAGTTGTTGCCTGAAGTGCTGAGTTTTGAACAGGTTAGTCCAGTGGTTCTCCATCTTTTTCTCTCCACTCACATCCCATGTTAAGTAATCCCTATGAGTGGGAAGGGAAGGTTGAGAATCACTGTGTGGTGGCCCACAATTGCGGAGATTGGGCCGGCACATTGCGTGGCAGCAGACGTGGACAGTGATCACTAAAGCGTCTTCCAGGACAACGAACTGGTGGGGGTAGAAGCTGGGGCAGCATCAGACCAACAGCCCTAAAATGACATTGGTCAAGCTGCCCAGCTAACTCAGCAGAAACAGGCTGGGGAAGAAGGGCATTCATATGCATGGATGTTCCCGCCCGCTATTGTTATTCGTATGGATGACTCAGTCAATCACAAAAATGGCGGGAACTTGAACAGTATAAAAACAGCCTTTCCCAGCCCTAATAAAGGAGTGAGCTTAACCTGCCACACTGTGTGTGATTCTTTGTAGCAGTCGGCTACAACTGAAACATTTTGCTTGAGAAAAAATTGTCATTGGCCCATTTCCTTTGGAGTTCTGAAACCGTGCACATAACGAGTCAATGAGGTACGATTAAAACAGTGGTTTTCAACCTTTTTCTTTCCACCCACATCCTACCTTAAGCAATCCCTTACTGATCACAGAGCACCTATGGCATAGGGAATACTTAAAGTGGGATGTGAGTGAAAAGAAAAAGGTTGAGAACCACTGGGTTAGTGGTTGGTTGGAGGGCAGACAGACACTCGGACTGTGTATGTGTGCTCACCTGGCAGCTTCAACAAACAAGGCTGGATTTCTTCGTTCACGGATGCTATCTGTCAGTGTGCCCACCCAAACGTTTCAGCGGGAGAAAAGAGACTGAGCTACTTTGTCTGCAGATGCTGGTACTGTTGTTTGGACAGTAGTTTGATACTCAAGAGTGTATGCGTGTCCGACCTGGGCTTCCCCAGTCCCCTTCCAAGAAGAGGACTTTGTGTGACACGAATCACTTAATGACCCAAGACAGGGTGTTTAGAGGGGATGACGTGTGACAGAAGGTCACTTGTTAACCCTAAAGTGGGCTTCGGAGGCATGAACCTCATGCAGTGACTCGGAGGTCACTGGGTGAAAATTCCCGTGTGAATAAATCAAAGGTGGTCATTGCCACATAGCAAACTTGGGAATGTTGCAAGTCTACAGTGATCGTACATCTATAGTGATCACAGCCATCTGTCTCCATGTCCAACTAGAAGACCAGTGAGCAACTAAACTAAGAATCTCAAGCCTGGAGACCAGACTCTGTGAGCTGTTCCTTTTTGACTGATGTACTTGATGTGACTGACTTCAGGTTTTGTTTTGGGAGTTTTTGGGCATTTTGATCTTGGACTGTAATGGTCTGGGATTCCACCCCCCCCCCCCTCCCCCCACCCCCAACTACACCTTATAAATATCTGTTGTTAGTGTTTTCTTTTCTTTGGCTTGGCTTCGCGGACGAAGATTTATGGAGGGGTAAATGTCCACGTCAGCTGCAGGCTCGTTTGTGGCTGACAAGTCTGATGCGGGACAGGCAGACACGGTTGCAGCGGAAAATTGGTTGGTTGGGGTTGGGTGTTGGGTTTTTCCTCCTTTGCCTTTTGTCAGTGAGGTGGGCTCTGCGGTCTTCTTCAAAGGAGATTGCTGCCCGCCAAACTGTGAGGCGCCAAGATGCACGGTTTGAGGCGATATCAGCCCACTGGCGGTGGTCAATGTAGCAGGCACCAAGAGATTTCTTTAGGCAGTCCTTGTACCTTTTCTTTGGTGCACCTCTGTCACGGTGGCCAGTGGAGAGCTCGCCATATAACACGATCTTGGGAAGGCGATGGTCCTCCATTCTGGAGACGTGACCCACCCAGCGCAGCTGGATAAGTCTTAGTTCAGGAGTTAAGTTTATTGAGTTGATTCTCTTATTGACAACTGTTAATAAATTTTGAGTTCAACTTAACCCATCTGTTTATGTGTCTCTCAATTGCTATTGATGAGGCGTGCATGTTAAAGAGAAAAGTATCGTTAAACATTGAAAGATGTCGTTGTGTGTGTGTGTGTGTGTGTGTGTGTGTCCCTCCTCCCCCATCTCTGTGGGTCTCTCTCTCTCTCTCTCTCTCTCTCTCATTCATAGGCACACCAGGGTGATTAAGCGGGGTTTCTGTTTTGTGCGGTTTTCCCTTTTTGTGCAGTTCCAGTCCTTGGCCCACCTTCATGTTGTGGTCACTTCTGGCACATGTTTTTCATCTGCTCAAGCCTTTCCCTCCTCCAAGTTCCCGCAACCTCACGCCCATTGGCACGGACTTCAAAGAGAGTAAATCAAAAGAACCCGTGGTGGAGAACAAAAGCTCCATTTTCTCTTGCACCGAGCCCTTCCAGATGTTTTTGTTACATGCTGGCAAAAAATCAGCAAGCTAATGAGCAGCACTTTACCAGCTCCCCGGCAGACCACCTGGGATGGTTTACAGGTTACTTCTCCAACTGATTTCAAAGTGGCCAGGAATAATGAATGCAACATGCTTAAAAGCACAAGTCAGATTGACAGCGTGTGGAATTTGTGGCAAATTGACAAGCGAGGATTAGAGAGAGTTTGGTTTTAATGAAACAGGCACGTTGGCAGTTATTGCCTCTCTCAGGCTGGGCTGCCTACTTGAAGCAATTGTAGAACAGCTGGGTTACGCAGATTACATCAAAAGCTTTTAACATGAAACCGAATGGGTAGGCCAGACTGGGCCACAGCGGTCTATTACCAGGTCTAGTGATTGGTTTCATCACAGCCTGGTTTCAGAATTCGAGTGCCCAGGAACTTGGAAGGCCCCAGAAGGTAGTAAACGTAACCAGGTCTATTGCAGCCTACGATCTCCCACACACTGAATGCATCTGCGCGAGGCGCTGCCTCAAGGAAGGCCATTATCACCCTGCTCACGACCTCTTCTCACTGCTGCCTTCAGGTCGAAGGCCCAGCAGCCTGGAAGACCAGCACCCTCTCGGTTCAAGAACTGTATCTTTCCAACAGCTGCATATTCCTTGATGAAGGGCTCAAGGCCGAAACTGTGGCTATGTGTCTCTCTTTGCTTTACAAGTACATTGTTTAACCTGCTGAGCGTCTCCAGCATTGTGTTTTTTTCTTACTTTTTCTTTCTGACACCTATCAGGCTCTTGAGCCTCCCCTTGGTACACGAATCAGGGGCTGCTCCTTCACTATGTTTTGCAGAAGGGTAACTGTGTAGCGACAGCTACACTACTCCTGCAATAACACACACACAACCAGATGGGTTGAGCTCAGTGAGCAGACTAGTTTATTGCAGGCTGCTGGGCTACACTTATACTCCCAGCCTGGACCTGGCTGAGAACCGCACTGGAGGGCGCTGATGTCACCTGGGCATCACGTGGTCCCCCAGCGTGGGTTTCTGAGCCCCGTGCTGGAAGGAAGGGAAACCCCTGACATCGCTATTTTGGCTGGCCCACCGTGTGGCTTACAAGCGGGGCCGGTTCGTCTGCCTTGTGGTGAGCCGCCACACAGCCCCTCCCAGAACTAGTGTCAATGTCCTTGTCAAAGGACAATGTCCTTGTCAAAGGCCTCACTTGAGCTGGGCAATGTCTACGGGCTCGGTGGGATCGAGGTGCGCTGGCTTCAGCCTGTCCATCGTAAACAGCTCCCGCCTGCCACCAATGTCCAGCATGAACGTCTAGCTGGAACGTAATACAACCCTGTACGGCCCCTCGTACAGTCGCTGCAGAGGTGCCGCAGTCGGGCCCCGCCGAATGAAAACATACTCCGCGGAAAGCAGTTCGCTGGGAACGTGAGATGGGTGGGTGCCATGCCTGGGCAGCGGTGGGGGTTCAAACGAGTCCAAGCAAGCCCTGAGGTGAGGAAGTAGCTCGTGCGGCGACCGCTGGGGATTGTGAGATGCGTTGACGAACTCACCAGGTAGTGCCAGCAGCGCACCATAGACCAGCTCAGCTGATGATGCCTGCAGATTTTCCTTGGGAGTAGAGTGGATGCCCAGGAGTACCCAAGGCAGTTCGGCCGCCCAGTCAGGACTGGTGAGGCGGGCCATGAGCGCCGAATTAAGGTGGCGGTGCAGACGTTTGACCAGTCCATTGGCCTGCGGGTGGTAGGCCGTGGTGCTGCAATGACGCACCGCCAGGTGCATGCCCAGTAACTCACGGTCGAAGGCACTATACGCGTTCCGGTGGGCGGAGCAGGCGGCTGAAGAATGCTAGCGGCTTTCGATGTCCATTCACCTGCTGCACCAGGACGCCACCGACGGCTGTGGCAGAGGCATCGACAGAGAGTGCCATATGCAGGTCAGTGTGCGGGTGGGCGAGCATGGTGGCCTTCATGAGGGCATCCTTGGTGGCCTTGAATGCGGTGCAGGCTTCTGGGTTCCAAGGAAGCGTCTTGTGTTTGGCCGCGATGAGGGCGAATAGCGGCTGCATGATGTGCGCAGCTCCCGGGGTGAAGCAGTTATAAAAGTTGACCATACCCGTGAACTCCTGCAGCCCCTTAAGGCTGAATGGGCGTGGGAAATCACTGATAGCGGCGACCTTCGCAGCGGCGGGTGTGACTCTTTCGGCCGTGTTAGTATGGCCCAGGAACTGCATGGACTCTTTCCCGAACTGGCACTTGTCAGGGTTGATGGTAAGGCCGAAGTCGGCACGTAGTGGGCTTTGTGTTGCACCCGGTCCTTGCTGGCAACGAGGATATCATCCAAATAAATAAAAACAAAATCCAAGTCCCTGCTCACAGAGTCCATGAGGTGCTGGAAGGTCTGAGTGGCGTTCTTGAGCCTGAACGGCATGTGCAGGAATTTGAACAAGTCAAAGGGGGTGATGATGGCCGTCTTGGGTATGTCCTCAGGGTGCACCGGGTGATATCCGCGCACCGTGTCAACCTTGGAGAAAACCCTCGCACCGTGCAGGTTGGCCGTAAAGTCTTGGATGTGAGGAATGGAATAATGGTCAGGAACGGTTGTCTCATTGAGCCGTCAATAGTCTCCGTGGGTACGCCAGCCGCCAGAGGCTTTCGGGACCAGGTGGAGCAGCGAGGCCCATGGGCTGACGGACCGCCGAATAATCCCCAGCTCCACAGGTGCGAAAACTTCTTCTTCGCTACCTGGAGCTTGTCAGGCGGGAGCGGGTGTGCTTTGGTGTGAGCCGGTGGGGATGTGTTGGAACACACCGTGGTGCGGCGAGGCAGCGTAGAACTGTGGCTTGAGGAGTGTCAGGAACTCGTCGAGGATTCGCTGGAACTATCCTCTGGGTGTGCTGATCATGGCCATTTGCGGTCGCTCCAAGCGGGAGGCATCGAGGTGAACGGCCTGGAAAGTACGGGCATCCACCAGTTATCTACCTCGAATTTCCACCAGAAGTCCGTGTGCGAGGATGAAGTCTGCACCCAGAATGGCAGTTGGGAGGGACGAGACGGTGAACTTCCACGCGAAATTCTATTGGCCGATCTGGAAGTGGACTGACTTGTCTCCATATGTCTTGATTGCCATTGCATTGGCTGCACGGAGGGGAGTCCACGTGGTCTGTTCCTGGACTCGACGGCTGTGGCCAGGATGACGCTGATCTGGGCTCCAGTGTCAACGAGGAACCGCCGGCCACTGACTGAGTCCCACAGGTAGAGGAGGCTGTGCCGTTGGCTAGCCGCCACAGCCATTAACAGCGCCAGCTGGTTGTTTCCCTGGAATGATCAGGGCTGACAACACTTCCGAGCCTTGGCTCCCCAGCGCTGGTGGTAGGAGCAGAGGCCTGGAATGGATGCTGTGGCCTTGGTTATGCTCTTGGGGGCCCCTGCAGGGGCTGGGTACTCTGTGCCTCGTGACCTGCTGGACCACTGAGTCCTCTGGGAATGGTGCGAGCCATAGCTCTTGGGCCTTCAGGGTGACCTTCCTCGGGTCGGTGAAGCTCTCCTGGAGGAGCAGTGGCCTGATGTACCCGGGCATATGGTCAAGGAAGATGCGCTCGAAGAGTGGGCAGTTGGCGTGCTCACCCATGAGCGCGAGCATCTCGTCCATCAGCTCCATTGGAGACCTGTTCCCCAGGGCGTCGAGGTGCAGCATCTGGGCGGCACGCTGGTGTGTGCCGAGGGACACGCTGGATAGTCCGAGGGTCCCGGTAAGTACTCGCTTGATGGTCTTGTATTTGTCCTCGGCGGGTGGGTGCTGAACAAGGTGCAGCACGCGTCTTGCGGTGGCCTGGTCCAGGGCAGCGACAACATGGTAGAATTTGGTCGTGTCGGACGAAATGTGGCGGAGGTGAAAGTGAGCCTCCGCGTGGCTGAACCAGGTCTCCAGCTCCTGAACCCAGAATTCAGGCAGTTTCATGGCTATAGCGCTGTCCCAGGCTCGCTCATGATGGGTTCAGAGACGTTTGAACCAATCGGGGTCACCGATGGTAGCAGCACCTACACTACTCCTGCAATAACACACACACAACCAGACGGGTTGAGCTCAGTGAGCAGACTAGTTTATTGCAGGCTGCTGGGCTGCACTTATACTCCTAGCCCAGACCTGGCTGTGAACCGTGCTGGATGACGCTGACGTCACCTGGGCGACAAGTGGTTCCCCAGCACGGGTTTCTGAGCCCTGTGCTGGAAGGAAGGGAAACCCCCCCGATGGCGCCAATTTGGCCGGCTGCTCCGCCGCGTGGCTTACAAGCGGGGCCGGTTTGCCTGCCCTGTGTTGAGCTGCCACAACTGAATATTATCGATCTTGTAATTTAAGTTTTTTTTTTTATGCGTTCAACAATATCCATACAGGCCAATTCGGCTCTACGAACTCGTGCCGCCCAATTTATACCTCATTAACCTACATCCTAGTATGTTTTGAACAGTGGGAGGAAACCGGAGCCCCCGAAGAAAACCCATGCAGACACGGGGAGAACGCACAAACCCCTTACAGAGAGTGCGGGATTCGAACTCTGGTCCGGTCCCGAGAGCTGGCGCTGTAAAGGCGTTGTTGCGTTAACCACTTCCCCAACCATGCCGCCCTTTTAATTAGTATAATATTTAGAATACTAATCAGTATTCAATTAAGTATACTTTTTTTTTTAAACAAAGTACCTGGCCAGCTGCAGCAAGTACTGGTAAGAATTTTGTTGCACACGTAAATTGTACGATGCATAATCTCTTCTTTACTTGTCAGGTTGAGGAATCAGTCATCTACAAAGTGGGAAGAATGTTACCACAGGCAG
The DNA here is from genome assembly GCF_036971445.1 of Narcine bancroftii. Classification (NCBI taxonomy): domain Eukaryota; kingdom Metazoa; phylum Chordata; class Chondrichthyes; order Torpediniformes; family Narcinidae; genus Narcine; species Narcine bancroftii. The sequence goes on from NC_091481.1 coordinate 34,816,010, forward strand.
TAGTGGGATGCCTGTACGTATAGTCCTTGTGTTGTGAGGATGAATTCAACAGCAGCGTGGATGTTTGTATGCATGGGACTAAGCCCCTGCAGCAGAGCCTTGTCTCCAGTTGTCTCGGACCTCCTCGCCATTGATCCTGACCTCGCTCTGTGTGAGCTGATACAGTGGCCACCATCCCCCCCCTCTCCCTCCCCCCACCAATGTTAACTCCTCCACTTTGTGGAGGGCAGCCTTCCCCCTCAAGGGCAAGCTCCCAATCCCAAGTGCCAGCATGGTCTCTGAGGGCAGGGATCTGAAGCGATCGGCAGTGTGGGCAAAGACCCATTGATGTCGCCAGGCCTGTGGGCGACTCCAAGCCACATCTGACTACCCCTCAGTGAGCCAGGAACTCCTCTGGGTACATTTTAAAAAGTTATCCTTCAAATGAAGGTCCCCTACTTACTGTTACACTACTCCAAGACCACTAAAAGGCAGACTCAGCGTTTTTGTGCACAACCACTTATTGTACTGTGAATATTAATTATTATTCTTTTTCTCTGAATGATATTTTTCCTTGTGTTTATGTACTTGGGAAGCTGCAGGGAGCAAGACTTTCATTGATCTCTACATTGTATGACAATAAACTCCATTCATTCAAGGTCACAATCCACGATTTACAATAATGTTCACGATGACTTCTAATCCCAAATTACATCAAGTTCTCAGCAGTCAGGTTTGATGGTGTAAGGCTGTGTCTGACAGCAAGCTGCTACACTGCGGCTCTGATACTTGTCCAGCAGGGATTGGAACTGGGGTTCCTTGCCATAAGTATTAGTACTTCTGCATTGCCACATTGTTTGAGTCGCAATCGCAAAAGAGATTTGATAACATTGAAATACATTATATATTAGGATGATATCGTGGATGAGCATAAGAAATGCTATTTGTTGGTAAGAGAGGCTGTGAATTAGTTATTCATTGCAGTCGCTCAGTATAACCAGAATCAGAATTTATTGTCATGAGATTCGCTGTTTGCTGCAGCAATCATAGGACAAAGATTCATATCATAACTGTCTTACACTAATATTTTTTTAAAAAGTGCACGAAAAGTAAGGCATTATCTTTGGTTCGTTGATCATTCAGGAATCTGATGGCAGCGGGGAAGAAACTGTCCTCGTGCCGCTGAGTGCTGGTCTTTGGTCTCCTGTACCTTATCCCCGATGGTAGCAGAGTGAAAAGGGCATGGCCTGGGTGGTGGGGGTCTTTGAGGATAGAGGCTGCTTTTTTTAAGACACCGCCTCATGTAGACGTCCTCGATGGAGTGAAGTCTGGGGCCTGTGATGTCGCAGGCCGAGTTAACAACCCTCTGGAGTTTATTCTTGTCCTGAGAGTTGGCGCCTCCATACCAGACATTGATGCAACCATTCAGAATGCTCTCCACGGAACACCTGTAGCAGTTTTTGAGATTTTTCGGTGTCAGACCGAATCTCCTCAGGTATAGCCGCTGGCAAGCGTTCTTTGTGATTGCATCAACATGGAGGCTCCAGGACAGATCCTTGGAGATGTGATACCCAGGAGTTGGTCTCAGTCAGCACAAGGTATCCCTCTATGACTGAGGATTGTTTGCATCCCATGGGAGTCCAAAACCAGAGGCTGTGCCCCATGGTAGAGAGTCTAAATTTAGAACGGTACAGGTTCAAGGTGAGAGAGGAAAGATTTAAAAGTGACCTGAGGGGCAATTTTTTCCACACAAAGTTGCAGTGGATTATATGGAACGAGCTGCCAGAGGAAGTGGGAGAGGTGGAAATGATTATTTTGCTTAAAGGACTTATCTATCTACCATTTTTAAAATGACCTTAAAAAAAATAAAATAATAATTTCAGTCCATCATGGGGAATCAATTGCATGTTGGAATCATACAGGTGAGAATTTGCCAGTGGATTGGCTGGGAGGTCAATCGGAAATTGCCTCTTTATGCAGATTATCCACTGTGATCCCTCAACTGGATCCATGAGAAGCTGTAACATCAGAAAGGAAAAAGAAATAAGAGGAAGACAATTGAGAGGACTGTTGGAGTGTTTAGTGTGAGCTGACAGGGGTTGATCCATGCTGACTGGGGGTCGAATTTAACGCACTTCTCAGCATTAGCCCACCTCCACCAATCTCCTGGGATGGCCATGGCAGCAAACACCTCAGGAGAATGAGGTTAACGATGTGGTTGGGGTGGTACCCCTCATGTTGTACCTAACGTACTCTGACTCCTCGCTCCAGCTGATCAATGTGTATGCCTTGCCCGTGTGGAGTGAGAGGCTGGCCATCTTACAGCAGCTCCCACCATTGCTGGCGACATCCAGGCTGGTTATTCTGGCCGGTGACTTCTGTTGCATCCTAGATGTGGTCAGACGATCTGGTAGACTACAGCAAATTGGACAGCTCCTCCTGCCTCCTGGTTCCCGCAGCAGTCGCCCCAGCTCATCTTTCAGAATGCCTTATCGCCAGGGATCACAAACATGTCTTGGCTGGCAGGGAGAGGAGCCCTCCCGGTCAGATCCTTCCTGTACAACTGTGTAAGTTCAGGAAAATGTTTTGGTTCACAATCCAATCTCACTTCTCATTCTGCCAAGTTCACTGGTTGCAGGCAATTCTTATACTGTGCACAGAATTTAAAATTTATCAAGTTCACCAGGCTTTGGTGCTTGAAAGGTAAATGGTTACCACTCACGAAGGTTTTTGTCAGTTTTCAGAGAGAGATTTGTTGTTCCAGGACATCCACAACTGATGTACTTCCATCAGACACTCCAGTGTCTTGCTGATGAAACCTGCCCCTTCAGGGTTCTTCAGATGATAACCTCTTTCTTTCAGGCTACCACAGAGTTCTTTTTGTTTCTCTTATTCCAAGTGAAACATTAGACAGCCAGTCCTCTCTTGTATGGACTACAAGGGCTTTGAACAGGCCAAACTAAGAACTCACAACCATTCTTCAAAATGGGGTTTTTCCACAAGCTTGCCAGCTTGTTCTGTTCAAGTCTCAGCTGCTGAACTGTAGAACTGATCTCTCTCTCTCAGAGAAAACCACATGACCCTCTTAGAACAGCAAACTGCACTCAGACAGACTGCGGCTCTGGACCCAATCTTCCGAGTTTGTTCATCTGTTGCTTTCCAAAATAATCCATTACTCCACAGCATGTCCAATTAACACCTACTTGTGAAGTCCTTATAGGCACTCTTCAAAGTTTTTGCAAAGGCACCTGGATCCTGGACTGTCTGGCTTGAGCAGAGCTCTGGCATTTTAAATGAGATCTGTGTTGTGAAGTGTTTGTTTGTGACCTTCACAAAAAAGACCTGCCACAATTTATCTCATTTAAAACATATCTAAATACAATATAGAATATAACATAATCTGTCACACTATCCTTCTATCAAAACTCTCCTCATTGTTTTATATTCCAGGGAATAAAGTCCTAAGCTTTCCTTGAAGAAGGACTCAGGCCCGAAACATCAGTAATATATCTTTACCTCCTCTGGATGCTGCGAGATCGGCTGAATTCCTCCAGCATTTCTGTGTGTGTTTTACAACAATCACAGCGTCTGCAAACTTTCGTGCTTCAAAAAGTTCTAAGCTGTTCAACCTTTCCCTGTAACTCTGTTCCTAAAGTCTTGGCAACATCCTAGTAAATCTTCTCTGCATTCCTTTAATTTCATTTAAATCCTTCCTTTTATTAGGTGACCAAAATTGCGCACAGTTCTCTAAATTTGGCCTCATAAATGTCTTCTACAACTTTACCATCACATCCCAACTCCTATACTCAATACTTTGATTTATGAAGGATGATGTGCCAAAAGCTCTCTTGATGACTCCGTCTTCTTGTGACATCACTTTCAAGGAATTCTCTATTCCCAGATCCCTCTGTTCTACTGAGCTCCTTAGTGCCCTACCATTTACTATTTATGCCCTATCTTGGTTTATCCTTCCAAGAAGCAACACTTCTCATTTGTCTGCATTAAGTTGCATCTGCCATTTTGTATCCCACTTTTTCAGCTGGTCCAGATCCCTCTGCAAGCCGTGAAAGCCTTCTTCGCTGTCCACTACATCTCTAAGCTTTGTGTCATGTGCAAACTTGCTGATCTAATTTCCCACATTATCATCCAGATCATTAAATGACAAACAATGATGGTCCTGGCACTGAGTCTTGAAGCATACCATTGGACACAGGCCTCCAGTAAGAAAGACAACTTTCCACTACCGCTCTCTGGCTTCTCCCATAAAGGCAATGTCAAATCCATCTTACTACCTCACCATGAATACCGAGCGACTGAATCTTCCTGACTAACATCCCATGTAGGATCTTGTAAAAAGTGTGCATCTTCTCCATGTGGATTGTACCTGCAGCTTTTCCTTCATCAACTTTCCTGGTAACCTCCTCGAAAATATAAGATTTGTTAAACATGACATATCATGCACAAAGCTATGTTGACTATCCATAATCAACCCCTGACTATCCAAATACTTGTATATCCAATTTCTTCAAACACCTTTCAATAACTTAGCTACAACTAATGTCAGGCTCACTGGCTTGTAATTTTCTGGGTTATTTTTGGAGCCTTTTTTAGACAATGGAATGAATGATATGATACTTCGCCTTTAGCTAAGGACATTTTTAAAATGTCTGTGTGTGTATATTCTGTCAGAGCACCTGCAATTTCTGCAGTAGCCTCCCTCAAGGTCTGAAGAAATATCTTGTCAGACCCTGGGGTTTTATCCATTTTTATTTGCTTTAAGACAGCAAGCACGTCCTCCTCTTTGATCTGTATAGGTTCCAGGTGCTCAACTGCTTGTTTGCCTCACTTCCCTTGACTCTATGCCAGTTTCCTGGGTAAATACAGATGCAAAAAAAAAGATCTCCCCCAATCTCTTCTGGCTCCCTACATAGCCGACTACTCTGATCTTCAAGAGGATCAATTTTGTCCCTTACTATCCTTTTGATCTTAATAAACCTGTAGAAGCCCGTAGGATTTTCCCTCGTCTTATCTGCCAAAGCAATCTCGCGTCTTCTTTTAGCCCTCCTAATTTCTTTAAGTTTTTCCCTGCATTTTTATACTCTTCCTCCTCATCCATTCCTTATTCCTTATGTCTGCTGTACATCTCTTCTTCATCACTGAATCCCCAATATCATTCAAAAAACCAAGGTTCCCTACACCTGCTAGCTTTGCCCTTAATCCTGACAGGAACATACAAATGCTGTTCTTGCAAAATTTCACCGAGCACATCCTTGCCACAAAACCACCTAGTCCATCCAAGCCTTTTGGATCTTTTCTCATTTCCTCAAAATTGGCTTTTCTCCAATTTAGTATCTCAGCCCGAGGCCCAGACCTATCCTTCTCCATTATTATCTCAAAACTAATGGCATTTTGATCACTGGACTCAAAATGTTCCCCTGCACATCTGCCATCTGTTGTGTGCCGTTCCCTAACAGGAGATCCACTATTGCATTCTCTCCAGTTAGTACCTTGATATATTGATTTTGTAAATCTTTCCTGACCACATTTGTCAAACTCCAAGCCATCCAGCCCTTTTACAGAAAGGGAGTCCCAGTCAATGTGTGGAAAGTCCAAATCACCGACTGTCACAACCTTGTTTCCTGCAGCTGTCTATCTCCTTGCAGATAAGCTCCTCCAATTCTCGCTGACCATTGGGTGGTCAACAGTACAACCCCATTAATGTGCTCATTTCTTTCTCATTCCTCAGCCCCCACCTATATAGCCTCAGCGTACGAACCTTCTCGTCAGTCCTGACTGAGCACAGCTGTGATATATTCCCTGACAAACAATGCCATTCCTCTTCCCCGTGCCCCACCCCCCCCCAATTCCTCCCGCTCTATTACATCTGATAGAACAGAACTCCGCAACGTTGAGCTGCCAGTCCTGGTCCTCCTGCAACCAAGGTTCACTAATGGCAACAATATCCTAATGCCATGTGCTGTACCTCGGCTCTACTCTTGTCTGCTTTTCCTAGATACCCCTTGCATTGAAACATATGAACCTGAGAATGTTGTTTCCACTGGAAAACCCTTTGATTTCTGTGTCCTTACACAGGTCCTCAGATTCCCGATGAAGGGCTCGGGCCCCAAATCAACCTTCCAATCCTGTACGTTTTGGAAGATGGGAGGAAACCAGAGTACCCGGAGAAAATCCTGAGTAGCTACTGGGGAGAATGTACAGAGATCACTGGGTTTGAGCCTGGGTCGCTGGAATGAGTTGGGAGACGTGGCTGTACTTCGTTTCTTCCTCTTGTCACTTAAAGTTGATCAGCCAGGGAGGAAAGATCCTGGGGGACTAACCAGAGTCGGCGTCAGAACAAGTCCAATCTTAGGGGGGGTGGGGAGGAGGGAAGGAGAGACAAACTGGGGTTCAGAGCCTCAGCGGGGGTGGTGGGGGAGCGGGTGCCATGAACTTCTCTGCGCCAGCTTCACACTCTCTCCTCCCCCTCCCCCCCCCAACGTAACAAAGAAAACTTGATGTGCGTGGAGACAAAACCCCAGTGATGCAAGTGCTGTGGTTGGGTGGGGGTCATGCCCCGCAAATGCCCCCACCCATGACACTGAGCCTTGGACTATCAGTACAGTTCCATTACTTCCCAACAACACAATCCTTGTGACTGCAAGGACCATTTTCAAGTACTGAGATTAAAAGATGTCTCTGTAAATTTGTGATTCACAAAATGGGAACGAAACTGAAAGGAACTTGGTGTTGCGCTTGGAGAGGGAAGAAAATGTTTGATCAGGGAGCTGTGTAAAGAATTGTCCTTCCTCCAGTCCCAGCACCTTCCCTCCCCACCCAGCCAACCTCCACCTTCTTTCTGCAGCAGATTCCATTTTATGCCTTGATGTTGAAAGCTTTCCCACTTGAACGGCGTATTTTGCGAACCATTCAGCCCAAAGCGGGGCAGAAGGTGAAGCCTCCAGTTCTCCATGACCTTTGCGGATATTTGGCGGCGTGTTTTACCCAGAGAGCGGGGTGTTAACTGAGATGGTCACTTCATTCCCTCCTTCGGGTTCCTGTCTATCCGCAGTTGGCACGTCTCCTAACTTTGGGGCTGCTGGCCAGGATCGGATACCGAACGCCATCCGTCTCTGCTGACTGATAAACCTCTGGCTGCCATCTAGTGACACAGCTGGATTGCAATTTTAAACCAGTGGTGGGTGGGTGGGGAAGGGGGGGGGGGTCAAGAATTTAATATGTAGACATTTTATTTCTGTAACAGTGCTTGGTGCTCAGTGCACGCTTCAGCGGTGGGGGTTGGGGGGTGGGGGGGAGGTGGTGAAGCTGTTGCAACATGACACCAGTGTATAATCTAAAGCAGTGAGGCCATTATCACAGGGTGTTGTTTTGTTGCATAAGATATCGTGTCAGGACAGGACATGTTGAACATGCTTGGAGACAAATGCGTCCAGAAAAGTCCGGAACAAAGCACTTTGTCCTCCAAACGTGTACATTGTTTCCAGGGTTTCCAAAGTATTTCTTAATTCAGATCTTGAATGGTCGTCCTTAAGATTTAAGGGCAGTTGGCTGAATGGAAATTTTAAAATTATTTAAATTTTAAATGTAGACGTACAGCACGGTAACAGACCCTTTTGGCCCCCTGAGCCCGTGCTGCCCGATTGACTTACAACATCGATACAATGAGAGGAAACCCACGCAGTCACAGGGGTGGGGGGTGGGAGGGGGGGGAAATATCATACATACTCTTTACAGGCAGAATTGGATTTGAAGCCCGGTTGCTGGCGCTGTAAGAGCGTTGCACTAACCGCTACACCTTGAAAGATTAAAAGGTGGTGAGGGCTGCAGGGGCAGAGGGAATGGGTCTCTGCCAGAGGTCATGAAGACAGATCAGTGATTTGGCGGAGATGTGCAGATGTTTTGGCTTGAACAGCTCTGGGACTGTTTATTGCTTCTATGGTGCTTTGTGAATGAGCTCCATCGTACCTAGTGCATACTGCTACGTAAACAACGTACCCCATGGGAAAACAGTCCTGGTGAAACTCAGCAGGTCAAACAGTGTACATAATTGACATTTCAGCCCTGAGCCCTTCATCAAGTTGTTGGCAGGTGCCCGAATAAAAAGGGTAAGGGGGGGAGGAGCATGGTTGCAAAGACAGGAGGTCATAGGTGGAGAAGGGAGGAAGGGCACAGTAGCGAGCAGAGGGAGGGCGGATGACTTGGTGAATAGAGGGGGAAGGGGGTGGAGAGCTGAGGGAAAGAAGACAGAGGGAAGGGAGGAGGAGAGGAGGGCAGATTAGCAGAAATTGCCATTTGGCTGGAGAGAGCCCGGACAGAAAACTAGGTGTTGTTTCTCCAATTTACGGGTGGTCTTGGTGGGATAGGCCAAGGACAGACAATAGTGTGTGGCACGGAACTGAAATAGTTGGCCACTGGGAGGTCTCGGGTGTGGGCGGACTGAAGGCGCTCAGTGAAGCAATCTCCCAGTCTGCACCCAGTCTCTCCAATGTAGAGAAGACCGCAAAGGGAGCAGTAAACCGAATCTGCGGATACGCAAGTGAAGCGTTGCTTCACCTGAAAGGCCTGTTTGGGGCCCCGGATTGTGGTGAGTGAGGAGGTGTGGTGCAAGAATGGCATCTCCTGTGGCCGCAGGGGAAGGTGCCGGCGATTGGGGGGGGGGGGGTGTGGAGATTGGTGGGGAGGGATGAGTGCACGAGGAAGTCATGGAGGGAGTGGTTCCTATGGAAGGCAGGGAGGGGAGGAGAGGATGGGTCTGATAGTTGGATCCTTTTGTAAGTGCTGGACACTCCAGAGGATAATGTGGAGTCTGGTAGGTAAGGACAAACAGGGGTCATCCTGTTGCGTCCAGGGGCAGAGGGGACCAAACAGATGAGCGGGAAATGAGGGAGGTGAGGGCTGAGTGGAGGGAAAGCTACGTTTGTGGAAGGAAGACATTTCTGTATATATGACAATATATTTCATGCCTGTCAACTTGCCTTTCATTCTTAAGCATACACTAAGGGGTTACCAATTGGTATATTGATTTATATGTGTATAATTAAAATTAAATTAATTATTTGTTAATTAATGGAAATAATGACCCTGTATCCTGGGAACGCAGGAGAAATCCGAGCACCTAGGGGAATACCTGCAGTCACGGAGAGTGTGCAAGCGTTATGTGGCACCAGAGGTCAGGATTGTACTCGATGCCCTGCAGGCCTGCACCATTGAAGCGTTTGCCGCCCATCTCTGGGCATCTGCTGTGCCTCGTTTCCAGACCAACGGCGCCCAGGGCAACGTCCCGTTCTGGGGGCCTTGGGAGCAGGAACCAGTGGCGTACCCAGGTCCCCCTTGGGCCCATGTGACTGTGCTGAAGCCCAAGTTGATGTGCAACTCTGCTGCTTGCACGTGGTGCAGATCCCTCCATCCCCTGCATATACGTGTTGCCATCTGGAAGCCTCTTAAGCACTACTGTCGTATCTTTATCTCTGGCAGCCAGTGTAAAACAAAAAAGAAACTTGCCATGGATTGGAGAACATTGTCTTGAGAAACAAGGTTGATAGAGCTAGGGCTTTTCTCTTTGGATTGACGGAGGATGAGAGGTGACTTAACACAAGTTATGAGGGGCTTCGATACCAGCACATTTTCACGGGGCAAAACTAGCAAATACCAGAGGACATCTGTGTCAGGGGAATAAAGGAAAGTTTAGGAGAGACATATAACCATATACAGCACAAAACAGGCCAGTTTGGCCCTACTAGTCAATGCCAGAACAAATCCCCACCCTCCTAGTCCCACTGACCAGCACCTGGTCCATAACCTTCCAATCCTCTCCCCTCCATGTAATTATCCAGTCTTTCCTTAAATGTAAATAACGTCCTTGCTTCAACCACCTCTGCCGGAAGCTTATTCCACATCCCAACCACCCTTTACGCGAAGAAATTTCCCCTCATGTTCCCCTTATAATTTTCCCCCTGCATTCTCAAACTATGGCCTCTGGTTTGAATATCCCCCACTCTTAATTGAAAAAGCCTATCCACGTTGACTCTCTCTGTCCCTTTTAAAAACTTGAACACCTCCATCAAATCCCCCCTCAATCTTCTACGCTCCAGAGAAAAAAGCCCCAGGCTGCTCAACCTTTCTTTGTAACTCAAACCCTGACATCCTGTCAACATTCTCGTGAACCTTCTCTGCACTCTCTCTATTTTGTTTATGTCCTTCCTATAATTCGGTGACCAAAACTGCACACAGTACTCCAAATTTGGCCTCACCAATGCTTTGTACAATTTCATCATAACATCCCAACTCTCGAATTCAATACTCCGATTTATGAAGGCCTACATTCCAAATGCCTTCTTCACCACACCATCAACCTGAGTATCAACTTTGAGGGAACTATTTACCATAACTCCTAAATCCCTTTGTTGCTCTGCACTCCTCAATTGTCTACCATTCAATGTATATGACCTATTTAGATTTGCTTTTCCAAAATGCAACACTTCACACTTATCTGTATTAAATTCCATCAGCCATTTCTCAGCCCACTCCTCTAGCTTTCCTATATCTCTTTTTAAGCTACGGTAATCATTGTTTTTTTTTACATTGAGAATGGTGGGTGGCTGGGGGTGGTGGTGGAGGCTGGTACAATGGGGACATTTGAAACATCTTTAAGACCAGCACATGGTTGCAAGAAAAATAGAGGGTCATGAGTGTGCGGTGGGGAAAAATTAGATTGTGTTGACATAGGTCAGCACAACATTGTGGGCCAAAGGGCCTGTACCGAAATGTTCCATCTCACTTAAACTTTCCTCCTTTCAATCTAATTGCATGTTCTGTAGTGTGCCATCCTGTTTTTTTTTAAAAAAAAGGATTCTGGGCCTATAATGAGCTTGCTCTGGTCTGTTGCTCATCCACTATTTTTGTTTTTTAAATAAGCCCAGAAGATCAAGCCACATTGCTCTGGGATCTTGCTGTGCGCACACAGGTCCTGGAGCCCCTTGCTTCAAATGAAAGCCGGCCGACAAGCCGCTTGCTGCAAGGTTGCCCTGTCAGTCAGGCCCTTAGGGATGAGGAGTGGTTGGGAAAGGCAGTCATGTGAAAGCCATTCACATTCTCCTCGGACCCTTGCATCCATTGGGAAGAGGTTTTCCTCGGTCCCCAGCTCTCCTGCAGAAATGGCTTTCCTCGGATGGCGGCGTGAATCAGTAAAACCGTCAATCTGCTTTGGAGTTTAAAAAAAAGGATCGGACAGAATTGATGGGAAAACTACAGACATTGCGAATGTGAATGAAAAATATCAGGAATGCTGAGGAGTACTCCTTTGGAAATAAACTAATGACCTCCACTTCCTGTCCCCACCCTCCCAGATTCTTGATCATCGTTGCTCTATTTTTAGTTTGGCATGTGAAGCCTACTCTGATAAGAATGAACTTGTCACATTTTTTCATTATTGACTGCAGGACTCTCTGGATCCCGTGAATCTCTCGGTTGGAGGAGCGATCTCTTTTACTATGCAGCCAAACAGCAGGATTGGACAATGTAAGTGAAACAGTAGTTGCTGGGAATTCTTGGCAAGAGGACCAGCTGGAATTCTTGTGCCTTGGATTCCTTCTCATGTGTTGTTGAATGTTGTCTTAATTGGTGAGGAGCGATCATCGTGGTTTCAAGCCAGTGCCTCCCTCTCTTCCTCCTGAAGGAAGTTGTGAATTCGCGATGGGCTCCTGCAAGTTCATGGTGAGCCAGCCCCTCTGTTGGGGGAAAGAAGCGAATGTGGCTCATCTCGTAAGCTCACTGCGTCACTCAGTGGCATGCATTGATGCTGGGTTGGCTGTCGTTTGCCATCTGTCTCAGCGGCCTGGATGACGATGTGGAAAATTTGCAGCAAGTTTGCAGGGGACACAAAGCTTGGAGGTGTTGTGGAGAGTGAGGAAGGCTTTTAAAGCTTGCAGAGGGATCTGGGCCAGCTGGAAAAAAAATGGGCTGCAAACTGGCAGATGAATTTTAATGTGGACTAGTGTGTGCTGTTGCATTTTGGGAGAACTAGCCAAGGTAAGACGCGACAGTTTTGTGCAGGTAAGCGGTAGGGCACTGAAGGAAAGAGGGATCTGGGAGTACAGATAAATAGTTCCCTGGGTAGACAGGGCTGTAAAGAGAGCTTTGTTGGCCTTCATATATAAAAGTATTGAGTAGAGGAGTTGGGGTGTTGTACAAGGCATTGGTGTGGCCACATTTGGAATATTGTGTGTGCTTTTGGCCATGTAACTACAGGACTGAAAGAGTGCTGAGAAGATTTACAGGGATGTCGCCAGGGCTCGAGGGGCTGAGTTGCAGGGAAAGGTTTAAACAGGTTAGGACTTTTGTTCGCTGTGGCTTTGCAGAATGAGGGGAAATTTGAAAAAAGGCCTGTAGAATTATGAGGGGTATAGATGGAGGAAATGCATGCAGGCTTTATCCGCTGACAAGAACTTGAGGGCAAGGGTTAAAGGTGGAAGGCAAGATGAGTAGGGGAAACCTTAAGAGGAACTTCGTGGTGAGAGTGTGGAATGAGCTGCCAACTGAAGTGGTGAAGTGCAGACTCAATTTTGACATTTGAGAAAAATTTGGATGGGTATGTGCATGGGAGGGGTATGAAGGGCTGTGGCCCAGGTGCAGGTCAATGGGTATGTGCATGGGAGGGGTATGGAGGGCTGTGGCCCAGGTGCAGGTCAATGGGTATGTGCATGGGAGGGGTTTGGAGGGCTGTGGCCCAGGTGCAGGTCAATGGGTATGTGCATAGGAGGGGTATGGAGGGCTGTGGCCCAGGTGCAGGTCAATGGGTATGTGCATGGGAGGGGTATGGAGGGCTGTGGCCCAGGTGCAGGTCAATGGGTATGTGCATGGGAGGGGTATGGAGGGCTGTGGCCCAGGTGCAGGTCAATGGGAGTAGGCAGAATAATATTTCAGCATGGATTAGGTGGGCAAACGAGCCTCTTGTGCTGCTGTGTTCTATATTTCTAAGTGCTGTATTTGAAATGTGGTGATTGTTAAAATGAGAGAAACAGTGATGTTGAAGTGAGGGGAAGATAATAGTGAGGAGGCCACCCTTCAGAGCAGTCTCGTGAGATTGCATCGGTGCTTGGAGCTATGTCTTGGTGATTGGGTCTTGAACTGACCACCTTCTGACTCCGAATCAGGCCTAAGAAGGGCTGATACAACAAGCAGAAGCCCCCCCCCCTGTCCCGCTGGATTAAGGCTGGAGGTCTCAGTTGAATTACGTACTTGGAGAGTAATGAGTTCAGACTTCATTCTGGATTTCGTGTAGTGTGACCTGACCTACATATTGCATCTCTGTGTAATGCATTAATTGTCATACATGCCAGTCCAATGCACAGATGCATCGAAACCTTTGCTTTCTGCTGCCTCGCAGTTGTGTAAGTAACTAAGTAACTATAACTACAAGAGTATACAGTAAATTACCGCAGTGTGCCACGAAACAGAAGGACAGATAAGTAAATATTCTGAGAGAATACTGACTCTAAACTCCTTCCTATTCGTACAAACAATGGCCCCACTGATGGAAGAGCAAATCGAAATGAGAGTTGGTTGCAGGCTGCCTGCTGGAGATGATTGGCGGCTGTAAAAATTGATCCACTTGTTGGATTCTGGAGAGGTTGATGTGGGAAGCGGGAGAGATTCAAGGTTCCTTTTACTGTCACTTAATAATACATAAAATAAAATATAGATTTTAAATTAAAATTTTAAAAATTTGGACATACAGGCCATTTCAGCTCACGAGTCCGTGACACCCGATTTACACCCCAGCAACCTACAATCCCCATATGTTTATTGGAATGGTTGGAGGGAACAGGAGTCCCCGGGGAAAGCCCATGCAGACCCGGGGAGAGCGTACAAACTCCTTACAGACAGCGTGGGATTCGAACCCTGGTCCGGTTCCGATCACTGGCACTGTAAAGGCGTTGCCCCAAACCACTACGCCAACCATGCTGCCCTTGCATGCTGTAAGATGAACAAACGGTCCCCGTCCGCATTGCTTGGTGCCCCTAACAATTCAGAGAAAAAAAGGAAGCAAAAGTGAGTCCCTTAAGAGTGTCTGTAGATTCGCCTCCAGCATTCCTGAGCCTTTGCAGCCCCACAGACTCCTGTTCAAACCATGGACAACCTGAGCTCCAGATCCAAACCTCCGAAACAGTCTGGAAGCCTTCAGCACCCGAGGTCTTTCAGGAGCCCTTCTTGTCTTCAGCGCCCTCTCGAAACTTGGTTCCAATACCTGCTTCCCACGGGCTCCAGCAGCCCGTAGCAGGTGTAGGTTCTTTGACCACAAGTTGCCTGCAGCCTGTGTGGGACCTTCAGCTGCTGAACCCCTCCTTCAGTGGTCACCTTCTTTACGCTTCTCCTCAAGAGGGAGTTTTTCCTGTATCTGCCCTGCAGTCTGCTCCCCTTATGGTACGCTGCCCAGCACAGATGCCGTTAACTTGGGCACAGTCCCTGTGGTTACAGAATTTTAAAATTAAACACTTTAGCAGGTCATTTAAAGCATGTACGGAGCTATCATCTACACAACTGGGCAGTTGGACCTTGCAGAGCAGTGCCGTGTCTCTGCTCATCCCTCTCCTGGGTCCATACCCATGGCAGTGCTACTTTTCCATCTGCTCTGGCGGTGCTGCCATATTTTTGTTTGAGTTGGGTATGTGAACGTTGAAAAGACTCAGTGGGTTGAAAGGTCTGTTTCTGTGCTATGTGAGAGTGGTGAAGCCCTGCTTCAGCCATGATGTGGCAGATGAGGTCACAGGTCACTTTTGTCATTGAGCCCAACGAAAGGGGAAGGGCTTATTCTGTGATTGTTGTCTGCTTATCTGAACCCAGAAGCATAAAAAATTCCTCGTGATAAGCGGAACACAGGTTCCTAAAAGTTCCCTGGTGTAAAAGTAACTTTATTAGCCAACTTTAGAGATGTGTAGTTTGAATTTTATAGCATGAAAATAGGCCCTACAGCCCATCTTGACCATGCTGACCAAGCTAGTCCCATTTGACTGTGCTTGGCCCACATCCCTCAACTTTTCCTATCCATGTCCCTGTCCAATTGTCTTTTGAATATCTACAATTGCCTCTGCTCCACCACTTTGTTCCATGCGCCCACCTCTCCCTGTGTGAAGAAGGTGCCCCTGCCCCTTATAAACCTCACCTTAAATCCATGCCCTCGCCTTTGGACTCCTTTACTCTGAGGGGGGGGAAAAAGACTCTGTTTGATTTTATAAACCTCCATAAAGGCCACAACCCACTATCTACCCTCTGAAGCACCAGGAAGGAAAGTCCCAACCTCTCTGTATAATTTCGGCCTACCAGACCTGGGAAATATTTTCGTGAATCTTCAGTGCACCTTTTCCAGCTCGATGATGTTCTTCCTCTTGCTTTGGTCATCCTCCGGTTAATGCTTGTGAATGAAGGTAGACTTGCTATTCCTATCGATTAGCAAGGTCAGAGGTTGACCACTCTTAGCAGGATGTACGACGTGTCCAAATTTGTTCACTGCCCAAGTGGTTTGACTGTTGCTTTGGAACAGGGGAGATGATGTTTGTAATGGGGAGTGTAATCAGTAAAGAATGTTATTTTTTTGATGACTCAGCGTGTGTTTGAAGGAAATGCAGTGAGGCCAAGTGTGCTTTCCATCAGTTGCATTGACATAAAAATGAATATCTCTTCACAGTTTCTATATCCTGAAGATCTAGTTTATCGATGTCCAAAGCATGCAATGTGATGGTTATTGAATTCTCTTACACTGACTCAGTGTTACTGTCCCAATGTCCTCTGATGCCGGGGAGGATTTCTTCAGTCACCAGAAGATGGGAAGAAAAGGTTTGTGGCTGTCAAATGAGGTAGCCCAAGATGAATTTAGAGAGGAAAGTCCGCAGATGCTGGGATTGTAGTGCAATGCACAAGAGTACTGGAGCAACTCAGCAGGTCACGCAGCGTCGAAAGGAAGCAAAAGATTAAAACCGTTGTTTTAGGCCTTGGGTCCTTCATCGAGGAATGAGCAAAAAGCAGACAGGCATCTAAAATTAAAAGCTTGGGGAGGGGGTGGGGGGGGGAGGAGACGAGGGAGAAAGGGGCAGGGGAAGAAGCAGAACAACAGATGGATACAGATGGGAGGGTAAATTTTAAATGTAGACATACAGCACAGTAACAGGCCATTTTGACCCACGCCCCCTGCTGCCCACTTTACACCCCATTAACCTACACCCCCGGTACATTTTGAATGGTGGGAGAAAACCGGAGCCCCCGGGGGGGAAACCCACGCAGACACGGGGAGAACGTACAAACTCCTTGGAGACAACGCGGGATTTGAACCCTGGTCCAGTCCCAATCGCTGGCGCTGTAAAGGCGTTGTGCTAACTGCTACGCCAACCTTTAACTGAGAGGGGAAAGGAAGGGGATGGAGAGCTGGAAGAAAGGAGACAGACTCTAGGGAGGGGTTTAACGGTAACTGAGAAGTTGATGTTAATGTCATCAGGTTGGAAAGTGCCCAGATGGAATGTTAGGTGGTGGTGTAGCTTTGGATTGACACTGCACCCTGAACGATGACTGTGGTACGAGTTCGGTGCAGAGCAAAGTGCTCTCCACTCCACTGTTGCTGTAGTCGCAGGTTAATAATAATGACCTTTCCACCCCCCCCCCCCCGCCCACTTTAACCCAGAGGTTAGTTTCCCAGAGTGGTGAAGCTGGTCGAATTGGCTGCCTCCACTGATCCGAACCTCGAGTGCAACGCGCAGATGTGCTGGAGAAACTCAGCAGGTCATGCATCATCCGATGGACGTAAAGGGTAACCAGCGTTTCGGGTCAAGGTGTGAGCAAAAAGAGAAGGCAGGAGCCTGAATAAGTTGGTGAGGAGAGGTGGGGAAGCGGGAAGAGGGAGGAACATAGATATTAAAAGCAGGAGGACCCATCTTGCCTGCCCTGCTTTTCAGTATGATCATGGCTGATGATCCAAAATCAGTAGGGCATTTATGTGAGACACTGCCTCAAAGGCAGCCAACGCCAAAAAAGGAACGCCATCACCCTGTTCTAAACTCGTTTTCAGTGCGACCTTCGGGCTTGAAGACTAGGTTCGAGAACACTTTCTTTCCAACAGCCATCAGGGCCCCCTTTGTAACACTAATCAGGGGCTTCTCTGACACCCCTGAAGGAGGTCTGCACTAGTGTGAGTTACGTTTTTGCATTAGGATTACTGTTGTGAGTGAGGAAACAGGTGGTAGGTCTCAAAGGCAAAGACTCTGAACAGTTTTGATGTAGGGAAGGATTTTATTTACAGAAGGCAAGTGTGGGAAAATGACAACTGATGCAGAGCGCACTCACACACACTCTGAGCTGGTACATACAATGATCAAGGCAGAATCACTGTGTCTGATGCCTGGAGTGAAGCAGGGTGGTCCCAAGCTGGCGAAGAGAGAGAACAAAGAACACATGGCACCTTTATAGTGCTGAAGGGTCCAGCCCAGGTCGTTGGCAGCTAATGGCCTAAGGCCAAGTAGAGGCAGGCAGGAGAGTGCAGTCCAGATAATTTACATGGAACCCACAGCAAGGTGTGTACTAATGGGTGGGGCGGAACCAAACCTTGATTGGCAGCTGGTGTGTCCTCCGACTAGGTCGGGGGGGGGGGGGGGCAGTGCTGTCACATGACAGCCACAACCCTTCCCAATACAATTACTGTTAATATTTTTGATGTATTTAACATCTCTTAATTTAATCCAGTTAGTTTCCTTTAATCGTTCTTCTTTACTTGTTCAGCTGCAGCAAGTAAGAATTCTGTACATATGCACATTGTACTATGTGTTTGACAATAAACTCAACACCATGAGGTGAATGAAGGTGTATGGGGGCTTGCTGCCTTCTGCAGCTTTCTGTGTTCCTTGGCTCTCAAATTGCCAAACTAGGCTGTGATACAATCATCTAGTGTACATTCCACAGAGTGACCCTCAGAACATGAGGTTTGGACGAGTTGAAAACCTCCATTGCCAGACAGTTGCCGAGCCCCTCACTGGGCCGATGACCAGTTGCTGGTGTAGCGTGCGAGCTCCCGCAAAGTGTGCGAAGAAGACACACACGAGGAGTCAAAGACTGATTTATTGCACCGGCAGCACCAATCTCTGGTTAGGCGGTGTTCCCGCCATGCGGGTGGTCACCTGGGATGAAGGTCGTTGGCCCCCGCGGGGTCTGCACGGTCGCTGCGTTTGTCGGCCGTGTACCGGGTCGCATCCCGGTTAGTGGGCTGCTAAGCTGGGCACATTTTTTCCACCGTTAAACCATTCCATGTGGAAAACCTCATTCCCCAAATGGCTGCAAATGTACTTCAAGGGTGGCATGGGTAGCATAGCGATTAGTCCAATGCTGTTACAGCGCCAGTGATCATGACCGGGGTTCAAATCCCCCAGTGTCTGTAAGAAGTCTGTATGCTCTACCTGTGACTGCATGGGTTTTCCCTGGGGACTCTGGTTTCCTCCCATTGTTCAAAATGTACTGGGGGTTGTAGATCAATTGAGAGTGGTGGTTGAGTGGAATGATCTTCCGGAAGAGGTAGTTGCGGCAGGGTCAATTTTGTCCTTTAAGAGGAGGTTAGATGAATACATGGTTGAGAGGAGGTTGGAGGGTTATGGGCAAGAGAGTGGGTAGGTGGAACTAGTGGAGTTTCATGTAAATCGGTGCGGACTAGAAGGGCCGATATGGCCTGTTTCCGTACTGTAAAATGTAATATGGTAAATGTTCTTCTTTGGCTTGGCTTCGCGGATGAAGATTTATGGAGGGGGTAAAAAGTCCACGTCAGCTGCAGGCTCGTTTGTGGCTGACAAGTCCGATGCGGGACAGGCAGACACGATTGCAGCGGTTGCAAGGGAAAATTGGTTGGTTGGGGTTGGGTGTTGGGTTTTTCCTCCTTTGCCTTTTGTCAGTGAGGTGGGCTCTGCGGTCTTCTTCAAAGGAGGTTGCTGCCCGCCAAACTGTGAGGCGCCAAGATGCACGGTTTGAGGCGTTATCAGTCCACTGGCGGTGGTCAATGTGGCAGGCACCAAGAGATTTCTTTAGGCAGTCCTTGTACCTTTTCTTTGGTGCACCTCTGTCACGGTGGCCAGTGGAGAGCTCGCCATATAACACGATCTTGGGAAGGCGATGGTCCTCCATTCTGGAGACGTGACCCATCCAGCGCAGCTGGATCTTCAGCAGCGTGGACTCGATGCTGTCGACCTCTGCCATCTTGAGTACTTCGACGTTAGGGGTGTAAGCGCTCCAATGGATGTTGAGGATGGAGCGGAGACAACGCTGGTGGAAGCGTTCTAGGAGCCGTAGGTGGTGCCGGTAGAGGACCCATGATTCGGAGCCGAACAGGAGTGTGGGTATGACAACGGCTCTGTATACGCTTATCTTTGTGAGGTTTTTCAGTTGGTTGTTTTTCCAGACTCTTTTGTGTAGTCTTCCAAAGGCGCTATTTGCCTTGGCGAGTCTGTTGTCTATCTCATTGTCGATCCTTGCATCTGATGAAATGGTGCAGCCGAGATAGGTAAACTGGTTGACCGTTTTGAGTTTTGTGTGCCCGATGGAGATGTGGGGGGGCTGGTAGTCATGGTGGGGAGCTGGCTGATGGAGGACCTCAGTTTTCTTCAGGCTGACTTCCAGGCCAAACATTTTGGCAGTTTCCGCAAAGCAGGACGTCAAGCGCTGAAGAGCTGGCTCTGAATGGGCAACTAAAGCGGCATCGTCTGCAAAGAGTAGTTCACGGACAAGTTTCTCTTGTGTCTTGGTGTGAGCTTGCAGGCGCCTCAGATTGAAGAGACTGCCATCCGTGCGGTACCGGATGTAAACAGCGTCTTCATTGTTGGGGTCTTTCATGGCTTGGTTCAGCATCATGCTGAAGAAGATTGAAAAGAGGGTTGGTGCCAGAACACAGCCTTGCTTCACGCCATTGTTAATGGAGAAGGGTTCAGAGAGCTCATTGCTGTATCTGACCCGACCTTGTTGGTTTTCGTACAGTTGGATAATCATGTTGAGGAACTTTGGGGGACATCCGATGCGCTCTAGTATTTGCCAAAGCCCTTTCCTGCTCACGGTGTCGAAGGCTTTGGTGAGGTCAACAAAGGTGATGTAGAGTCCTTTGTTTTGTTCTCTGCACTTTTCTTGGAGCTGTCTGAGGGCAAAGACCATGTCAGTGGTTCCTCTGTTTGCGCGAAAGCCGCACTGTGATTCTGGGAGAATATTCTCGGTGACACTAGGTATTATTCTATTTAGTAGAATCCTAGCGAAGATTTTGCCTGCAATGGAGAGCAACGTGATTCCCCTGTAGTTTGAGCAGTCTGATTTCTCGCCTTTGTTTTTGTACAGGGTGATGATGGTGGCATCACGAAGATCCTGAGGCAGTTTACCTTGGTCCCAACAAAGCTTGAAAAACTCATGCAGTTTGGCATGCAGAGTTTTGCCGCCAGCCTTCCAGACTTCTGGGGGGATTCCATCCATACCTGCTGCTTTGCCACTTTTCAGTTGTTCGAATGCCTTATATGTCTCATCCAGGGTGGGAACCTCATCCAGCTCTAGCCTTAGGGGCTGTTGAGGGAGCTGGAGCAGGGCGGAATCTTGGACTGAGCGGTTGGCACTGAAAAGAGATTGGAAGTGTTCTGACCATCGGTTGAGGATGGATATCTTGTCGCTGAGGAGGACTTTGCCGTCTGAGCTGCGCAGCGGGCTTTGGACTTGGGGTGAGGGGCCGTACGCAGCCTTTAGAGCCTTGTAGAAACTTCTGAAGTCGCCAATGTCCGCGCTGAGCTGGGTTCGTTTGGCGAGGCTAGTCCACCACTCATTTTGGATCTCCCGGAGTTTGCGCTGAAGATGGCTGCATGCGCGACGGAAGGCTTGTTTCTTGTCTGGACAGGACGGCTTTGTAAGGTGAGCCTGGTGGGCAGCTCGCTTCTTTGCCAGCAGCTCCTGGATTTCCTGGCTGTTTTCGTCAAATGGGTGTAATTGGGCGGTGCAGATTCATGAGCCAAAAGAGCCTGTTACCATGCTGTATGTCTAAATTTAAAAGAAATACAATAATTCTAACTTGTTATCTCTACCCTTACCCCCCCCCCCCCCCCCCCCCCCCCCGTGTGCTTTTGTTTCACAATTGGTGAGGCCAGGTTTGGAGTATTGTGTTCATTTCTGGTCTCCAAATTATAGGAAGGATATAGATAAGGTGGAGAGGGTGCAGAGAAGATTTACCAGGATGTTGCCTGGCTTAAAATACCTAGAGTACAGAGAAAGATTGAAGAGGTTAGGACATTATTCCTTGGAACGTAGACGGTTGAGAGGGGATTTGATAAAGGTCAGGAATGAATAGCCTAGATGCAAGTAGACTCTTCTCCCTGAGAGCAGGGGAGGTTCAAACAAGAGGACACAAGTTGATTTCGAGAGCTGAAAGGGCCTGTACCGTGCTGTATGTTTAAGGGGGCAAAATTTTAGGAGAAACATTAGAGGGTGCTTCTTCACTCAGAGAGTGGTGGCTGAATGGAATAATCTTCCGGAGGAAATAGCTGAGGCAGAATCAATTCTTTCCTTTGAAACCCTGGCGGTAACCTCAGTGATTAAGAGGAGGCTGGATATATACATGGATAAGAGGGGGTTGGAGAGTTATGGGCGGAGAATAGGTGGGGGGAGCTTGCGGAGTTGTTTAAGTGAACCGGCGTGGACTTGAAGGGCCGAGATGGCCTGTTTCCATGCCATAAACTGTTATATGGTTATAAGATTAATTTAAATTTTAAAAAAATTAAAATGTACTTCACGTTATTCTTTGCAAACTGAATTGGCAGCTCATACATTCAAGGAAGGGAACTTTACTTTCCTCTTTTCTTTGGCTTGGCTTCGCGGACGAAGATTATGGAGGGGGTAAAAAGTCCACGTCAGCTGCAGGCTCGTTTGTGGCTGACAAGTCCGATGCGGGACAGGCAGACACGATTGCAGCGGTTGCAGGGGAAAATTGGTTGGTTGGGGTTGGGTGTTGGGTTTTTCCTCCTTTGCCTTTTGTCAGTGAGGTGGGCTCTGCGGTCTTCTTCAAAGGAGGTTGCTGCCCGCCAAACTGTGAGGCGCCAAGATGCACGGTTTGAGGCGTTATCAGCCCACTGGCGGTGGTCAATGTGGCAGGCACCAAGAGATTTCTTTAGGCAGTCCTTGTACCTTTTCTTTGGTGCACCTCTATCACGGTGGCCAGTGGAGAGCTCGCCATATAACACGATCTTGGGAAGGCGATGGTCCTCCATTCTGGAGACGTGACCCATCCAGCGCAGCTGGATCTTCAGCAGCGTGGACTCGATGCTGTCGACCTCTGCCATCTCGAGTACTTCGACGTTAGGGATGTAAGCGCTCCAATGGATGTTGAGGATGGAGCGGAGACAACGCTGGTGGAAGCGTTCTAGGAGCCGTAGGTGGTGCCGGTAGAGGACCCATGATTCGGAGCCGAACAGGAGTGTGGGTATGACAACGGCTCTGTATACGCTTATCTTTGTGAGGTTTTTCAGTTGGTTGTTTTTCCAGACTCTTTTGTGTAGTCTTCCAAAGGCGCTATTTGCCTTGGCAAGTCTGTTGTCTATCTCATTGTCGATCCTTGCATCTGATGAAATGGTGCAGCCGAGATAGGTAAACTGGTTGACCGTTTTGAGTTTTGTGTGCCCGATGGAGATGTGGGGGGGCTGGTAATCATGGTGGGGAGCTGGCTGATGGAGGACCTCAGTTTTCTTCAGGCTGACTTCCAGGCCAAACATTTTGGCAGTTCCCGCAAAGAACCAGCCCCAAGATTCAAAGTCAGATTCGGGACCTGGGGCAGAGGGCTATGCATTGCTTAGAGAACTTGGAGAGCTGAAGAGCTGGCTCTGAATGGGCAACTAAAGCGGCATCGTCTGCAAAGAGTAGTTCACGGACAAGTTTCTCTTGTGTCTTGGTGTGAGCTTGCAGGCGCCTCAGATTGAAGAGACTGCCATCCGTGCGGTACCGGATGTAAACAGCGTCTTCATTGTTGGGGTCTTTCATGGCTTGGTTCAGCATCATGCTGAAGAAGATTGAAAAGAGGGTTGGTGCCAGAACACAGCCTTGCTTCACGCCATTGTTAATGGAGAAGGGTTCAGAGAGCTCATTGCTGTATCTGACCCGACCTTGTTGGTTTTCGTGCAGTTGGATAATCATGTTGAGGAACTTTGGGGGACATCCGATGCGCTCTAGTATTTGCCAAAGCCCTTTCCTGCTCACGGTGTCGAAGGCTTTGGTGAGGTCAACAAAGGTGATGTAGAGTCCTTTGTTTTGTTCTCTGC
Source organism: Narcine bancroftii (assembly GCF_036971445.1). Taxonomy (NCBI): domain Eukaryota; kingdom Metazoa; phylum Chordata; class Chondrichthyes; order Torpediniformes; family Narcinidae; genus Narcine; species Narcine bancroftii. Next base: position 34,839,298 of record NC_091481.1, read on the forward strand.
ATTTTTCTTGGAGCTGTCTGAGGGCAAAGACCATGTCAGTAGTTCCTCTGTTTGCGCGAAAGCCGCACTGTGATTCTGGGAGAATATTCTCGGCGACACTAGGTATTATTCTATTTAGTAGAATCCTAGCGAAGATTTTGCCTGCAATGGAGAGCAACGTGATTCCCCTGTAGTTTGAGCAGTCTGATTTCTCGCCTTTGTTTTTGTACAGGGTGATGATGGTGGCATCACGAAGATCCTGAGGCAGTTTACCTTGGTCCCAACAAAGCTTGAAAAACTCATGCAGTTTGGCATGCAGAGTTTTGCCGCCAGCCTTCCAGACTTCTGGGGGGATTCCATCCATATCTGCTGCTTTGCCACTTTTCAGTTGTTCGATTGCCTTATATGTCTCATCCAGGGTGGGAACCTCATCCAGCTCTAGCCTTAGGGGCTGTTGAGGGAGCTGGAGCAGGGCGGAATCTTGGACTGAGCAGTTGGCACTGAAAAGAGATTGGAAGTGTTCTGACCATCGGTTGAGGATGGAGATCTTGTCGCTGAGGAGGACTTTGCCGTCTGAGCTGCGCAGCGGGCTTTGGACTTGGGGTGAGGGGCCGTACACAGCATTTAGAGCCTCGTAGAAACCCCTGAAGTCGCCAATGTCCTCCTCAGCGACAAGATCTCCATCCTCAACCGATGGTCAGAACACTTTACTTTCCTAAACTGTACTCAACCCAACAAATTTACAGTAAAGTATGTGACTTGATATCAACTGAACCCAAGTTCTCTAAGCAATGCATAGCCCTCTGCCCCAGGTCCCGAATCTGACTTTGAATCTTGGGGCTGGTTCTTTAAATTATGTGATCTTTTCCAAAGGTATACAGCTTTGCATCTCACCAGACCATCTATCTCATGCCAAATCTGTGTCCAATTTCCATGAATCCTCTATGCATTTCCTGGAAACTGCCAGCGCAATCTTTAAAAATTCACTTTGAAATCAATTTAATTTTAAGACTGGACTAATCCTTGATCTATCCCCAAAAAGAAAGAGCATAGGGTTTCTCGGGAGTTTAACACCTATTACCTATTTATGAAGAAAATCTATTAGTTCAAAAAAAAATTCAATTTAGGGCAGGTCCATGAAGAGTGTGAAAAGGTGCCTGTGTCCTGTTTACATTGAAAACACTTATCCAAAATATCTGACTTCAATCCATGAAGCTTTTGTGGTGTAATATATATAATTAGCCACAAACGAGCCTGCAGCTGACGTGGACTTTTTACCCCCTCCATAAATCTTCGTCCGCGAAGCCAAGCCAAAGAAGATATAACTGATGTATGAAATTGTACTTCATTCTATATCTAACATTTATTGTATTTTTCATACTATCATAACATATTTTTCCAATTTCTATCATTTATATCTATACCTGTCCATTTCCTACTTTTGTTTAGATTTATAAAAATCTAGTTTGGACTTTTGTGGCCGTGCAAGAGGCCAACATCTGAGGTCAAAGCGGAAGTGGGTCGGCATACCATTGAAAGCCCAGGGCGGGCCTCCCTTGCAGAATGGATGGAGGCGCCTTACAGAAGTGGGGGGAGGATTACCCGTGGTTTCTCCATGGTGGAGGTGACCACACTCTGAATTAGAAGCAGAGCATTTGGGTCCCTGGAATGGGAGGAAGGGGCATTGCATCTCCTTTGGTTGCCTGGGAAGGGGAATGAGAGCTGGTGGCTGGAAGAGTGAATCAGAGAGGGATTAGTCTCTTTGGACGCCTAAAAGGAAAGGGGTGGGAAAGATGCCCGTTCATGGCATTGGAATTTACAGAGGGAGATCTATTAAACACGCAGGCTGGTTTGGTTGGACTCTTATCATAAACGATCAAGCTTTTGGGAGACCAGGGCATGAATAAGGAATGGATAGTTTGGGGCTTCTCTTTGTGGATCATAGGAGGCCAAGAGTTGTCCTTGCAGAGATATTTATGTCCCTTTTATATAAGGTGAATGGTCACAATCTTATCCCCAGGGTAGGCTACCCTAAAACTAGAGGGAGTTAAAGAAGAAAGTCTGCAGATGCTGGGGTCACACACATATCCCTCTAGTTTTCTTATATCCTGTGCCTTTCTAAGAATGTTTTGCTTGTTGCTATTGTACCAGCCTCCACCACACCCCCCCCCCCCCCCCAAACCGGGAGAAGTCATTGTTAATGTTCTCTGGTTGGAGGGTCCTCCAATTTGTGGGTAGCCTCGGTTTGGCAGTGTATCCTCCCTCACCTCATTCAATTACCCCCGCCGTAAGGGAAACAAACCTGTATATCCAGCCTATTGATACTCCAATGCAGGTAGCATTCCAGTGAATCTCTTCTGAATCTTCGCAGCCTTCCCAGTGTGTTGACTGGTTACGGCTACACCAGCAGTTTATGCTGTTGTACCATGGCATCTGTTGGCATGAGTGTCCTTGTTTGAGGCTTCCATGTTTTGATGTTATAAATTTTTAAGGAATTCCAAGACCTTACATGCTTGACCAACTTTCAAGTTTATTATCATTTGACTGTATATCTACCACCAGACGAAGCAGTGTTATCCAGCCCATGATCCACTCACACATACTCATAATATTCACGCATGTAAAGATATCATTTCTAATAAACATTAATAAATATTTGGGAAAGATTTGCTCGATTGCAGGATACTGTTCGTCAATCTCGCAGCCCGTGGGAAGAACCTATTTCCCCGCCCAGCCATCCTGATTTTGATGCTCTTGTACCTCTTTCCCAGTAATCAGCGATACTGTGTGCTGGATGGACATGAGCCCTGTTTGCGCCATGCTGCCAGTGAGTGTTGCCAATAGAGGTCGATGAATCCCCAGTGACCTTCTCAGCCATTTTGACGATCCTCTGTATTGACTTCTGGATCGTTGCTATGCAGTTACCGCCCCATGCAGCGAAGGCTGAGGAGAGTTCACCTCCCACCCTCCACCCTCACTACATTCTACCGAGGATGTATCGGGAGCATCCTGTGCAACTGCATCACCGCCTGGTTTGGAAGCTGTACCACCTCGGACTGCAAGACCCTGCAGAGGATAGTGAAGTCAACGGAAAATATCACTGGGGGCTCTCTTCCTCAAACTTCTCCTTTCTGCCATCTGGTAGGAGGTACTGCGGCACTTGGGCAAGTAGGTCCAGATTGGGCAAGAGCTTTTTCCCCTCAAGCCATCAGACTCCTGAACTCCCAGAACACTTGGGGATTGGGTATGTCTTAATATTTTAAAGGTGTTTGAACTTCTATTCTAACCTAGATTTATGTGGTCCTGGAGAAATGCTATCTCGTCTTTACCGTGCGAGCATGGTATGAAGAAAGGTGACCTGACTTGTAGCCAGACAGGACACATTCATTTGTACTCCTGTTAAAGGTTAAGATGGGGGCTGGGAGATCTGCTCTTCTCGACCTCCTGAGGAATCGCACCTTTTAGTAGCTGGCAGGATTTCTGCCTCTCAGCTCCATCTACCCGTGTTCGATCCTGACCTGGGACGTTGTCTGTGTGGAATTGGCATTTTTTTGCCCTGTTCCCATGTGCTCTGGTTTCCTCCCACGTCCCAACAATACATGGGTAGGTGGTTTAATTGGCTGCTGTTAATTGCTCTTGGAGTTTAGGGGAGTGATAGAATCTGAAGGTGATGGGGGGAGAATTTACATCATAAAGAGAGTTTACTGAAAATTGGCCTTCATAAGTCAAAGTATTGAGTACAGGAGTTGGGATGTTATGGTGGAGTTGTGTGAGACATTGGTGAGGCCAAATATGGAGTATTGTGTGCAGTTTTAGTCACCTATCAAGACTAAAGATATCAATAAAATGCAAAGAAGACTAACAAGGACGTTGCAGGGACTTGAGGAGCTGAGTAACGGCAAAATGTTATCTAGGGTATAACTTAATTCCCTGGAGAATGAGGGAAGATTTGATAGAGCTATAAATGTACCCCCCAATTTACGATCGTAATTTGGACTGAAGGATCGGTTGTATCTCGGAATGGATGCATGTCAGAATTGCATTTGTTAAAAATAGAAAGAAAAACATAGGATTTATGTGGTTTGTGTTGTATTTGACAAACTATAACCAGGATATAGGGCACGTAAGAGCCAAAATATGCGTACTTGTTAAGATGGCGTCCTGAGGCTCGTAGGCTGGGCGAGACCATCTTGATTTATGTGCGCATGCGCGAGTCTCTGGTTGGCACATGCATGGTGGGTTCACATATTGGCGTTAGGTTGGTGCATGCGTGAGAGTTGAGCATCTTGACAATATTGAATTTGTGCCCTTAACTCTCATGCAAGCGCCAACCAAAGACTCGTGCACATGCACAGGAGTCAAGATGGCCACGCCCAGCCTACGGACCCCTGGATGCATGCACATTTTGGCTCTTACATGCCCTATATCCCTGTTATAGTTTATCAAATACAACTTAAACCATGTAAATTTTAACTATATAACATTTACAGCACAGAAACAGGCCAACTTGCCCTTCTAGTCCATGCTGAATACTTTCTCCCATCTAACCCCACAGACTGTAACCCTCCATTCCTTTCCCGTCTATATATATTCTCCTCAAATGCTAATATCAAGCCTGCCTCCGCCACTTCGTCTGGAAGCTCGTTCCACACACCCACCACTCTCTGAATAAAGAAGTCCCCTAAACTTTTTCCCCCTAACTCTCAGCTAGTGTCCTCTCGTTTGTATTTTCTTAATTTTTTTAAACAAATTTTTGGTCGTATGTGCAGAAGTCGGGAAGTACCTGCACAGAATTATGATGGGTATTGATAAAGTAAATGCAAGCAGGCTTTTCCACTGAAGTTGGATGCGTCAAGAGCTAGACCAGTGGTTCTCAACCTTTTTCTTTCCACTCACATCCCACTTTAAGTATTCCCTATGCCGTGGGTGCTCTGTGATTAGTAAGGGATTGCTTAAGGTGGGTTGTGGGTGGAAAGAAAAGGTTTGAAAACCACTGTTTTAATCGTACCTCATTGACTCGTTATGTGCACGATTTCATCACTCCAAAGGAAATGGGCCAATAACAATTTTTCTCCAGCAAAATATTTCCGTAACAGTTGAGTCTAGAGCAGTGATTCTCAACCTTCCCTTCCCACTCACATCCCACCTGAAGCAATCCCTTACTAATCACAGAGCACCAATGGAATAGGGATTACTTAAAGTGGTGTGTGAATGGGAAGAAAAAGGTTGAGAACCACTGAGCTAGAGAGTCAAGGGTGAAAGGTGAAATGTTTAGGAGGAACATTGTATCAAACTCTTATCATTACAAAAAAAATAAAGTAAGAATGTGTCTGTCCTCTGCAGGCTTGCACTGATTACTAAAGAGTCATTGTGTAATGTGAGTTGGGATTGGAGGGGAGCTGGTTTATATAGGATTAGGGCGAGAGGGATTTACTTCACCTCCTGCTGCGACTGTCTGGTGCAGTGATTAACTGGGAGGATTGATGAACCTAGCCCAATGCCCAAACTCTTTATGCATCTTTCCTCATGCCCTTGAACAACTCTGCCCCTTCCCCGGAAGATAAGGCTGATGGGAAAACCATCTTTTGTTATCTCCTGTTTTCTGCTCGAAAGTTGGGGAGGAAAGACCAGTGACAACAGTTTATTACTGTGAGGGGGTGTGGGATCTGAAAAGGCCTGGAAGTTATTTTAACAGAACAGAGGAGGCGGCCCCCCACGGCCTTGCTGATTGGAGATTCTCATCTGGGATGTATGTAGAGCTGGCAAGCCGTGAGATGTTTCCTTTAACCAGTCATGTTTGGGATAAGTAGATATGGAAAGGCCAGTGCCCCATCACAAGCCGGTGAATCTACACTGAGCACAATCTGGATTAAAGATGTCTGTAAAAATTGTTTTGGGACAACGCAAATACCTGAAAGAGGCCACAGGAAAATTCAACCCCTTCCTGGTGCTGCAGGAGACGTGCTGGAAGCAGCTTCTTCGAGCTGGCCTGGTTGATATCCCCAGCAACGATTGCAAAGGCATCGGGATATGTCTATATGATGTTTGGTGATACTACACCTTGCTAGTGGCATTTTGAAAGCATCTTCAGATAAGACCACAGTGGGAAACCCAAATACCATGGCAAATACTTGCATTTAAGGTGGGGGAAAATTTAAAGGAGATGCGAGGGGCAAGATTTTGTTTTTGGGCAGAGTGGTGGGTGCCTGGAATGGTCTGATGGGGTTGGGGTAGTGATGGAAGCTGATATATTGGAAGGTATTGCCAGGACTTGAGGAAATGAGTTACAGGGTAAAGTTAAACAGGTTGGGACATTGTTCTCTGGAGAGTAGAAGAATGGGAGGTATATAAGGGGGTATAGATAGGGTAAATGCATGCAGGTGTTTGGTACTGAGGTTAGGTGAGACAGGAACTAGAGGGTTAAGGTTGATATGTTTAAAGGGAACACGGGGGGGTGGGGGGGGTGACTTCTTCACGCAGAGAGTGGTTTGTGAGTGAGCATGTGGAATGAGCTCCAAGCTGAAGCGGGCTCAAGTTTGACATTTAAGGAAAATTTGGTGAGGTATCTGGATGGTTTGGGTTTGGAGAGCTATATCCGGGTCCAGGTCATTGGGACTAACAGTCCGGCACAGACTAGATGGGCCGAAGAGATTGTTTCTGTGCTGTAGTGCTCTACAGTTCTATGGTAGCATTCAGCAGATTTTAAGACAGAAACAAGGATATGTAGGAAATAGAGGAACATATAACATGAGCATCATCTTCAGCGCAGATATCGTGGGCTGCTCCTGTGCTGGTCATTGTTCTAAACTGTTTACTCTGCGTGAATTCAGCTGCCTTTCGAAGGTTCTGACTGCCGGCTGCTCTAGTGTTGGATCCTCAACTTTGCACAGTCCTGTTGCATGATCCAACCCCACTTTCACAAGTGAGGTTTGACAATGCTATGCCAGCGAGTGGGCAGAAGGATTAGCGTGATGGGCTGAAGGGCTTGTTTTTGTGCGGTACACTTCTGACTCTATCAGGGTGGAGTTGCATTGCAAGCTGGGGACAGTTGTGATGTGGTGACGCTGGGAGAACAGAGCTTTACCAGTTCCTGAGGGTCAGAAGGAAAAGTAATTGAGCTTTCAAAGATATTTCAGTGCCAGTAAGACTCCTACAGCATGAAATTGGGTCCTTTGGCCCAACAAGTGCCCACCAATGCTTGAAACTAATCCTACATTGATCCTCTTTTTTTTTAACATTACACCGCAGTACAGGCCCTTCAACTCCCCACCCCCCAGATCCTGTTTCCCACAACGACATTGGCAAATACCAGAGGAAATGTGTTTAAGGTGAAAGGAGCAAAGTTTAGGGAGGTGTCAGATGTGAGGGTTTTTTTTACACCCAAAGGAAGTCAGAGCCAACATAAAAGCAAAAGAAGCAGAAATTAGTGGGTATGATGGAGGATTGGTTTTTAAAAGCTTGAGGAAGGAACTAGAAAAAACTCATAAGGAGGGAAGATTTGAAGTGTTAAAATAGGTTGGCAAATAATATCAGAGGATACGAAAAGCTTCTTCAAGAGTGAAAGCGGTGAGAGTAAATGTAGGACCACGAGTCAATAACGCCAGAGAAATTATAATGGGAGACAAGGAGAATGAATATTTTGCTTCAGGCTTCACTGTGGAAGACTCCAGCAGTGAGCCAGGTGTCGAAAGGTATCAGGGGAGGGAAGTGAGTGCAGTTACTATTTCAAGGGAAAAGGTGCTCAGAAAGCTGAATGGTCTAAGGGTGGGTAAGTCTCCCAGACCAGATGGATCGCACCCTTGGGTTCTGAAAGAAGTAGCCGTAGAGATTGCGGAGGTTTTGGTCGTGATATTTCAGGAATCATTAGACTCTGATATGGACCCGGAGGGATGGAAAAACCACAAATGTCGCACCACTGTTCGATAAAGGAGGGAGGAAGCAGAAAGGAAATTATAGGCCGGTTAACCTGACATCAGTGGTCGGGAAGATGTTGGAGTCGACTGACAAGAATGAGATCACAGAGTAGTTGGAAACTCATGACGAGACAAGACAAAGCCAGAAGGTGGTAAATCTGTGAAATTTGTTGCCACAGGCAGTCGTGGAGGCCAGATCACCGGGGCATCAAAGGTTATGGGGAGAAGGCCGGGCAGTGGTGCTGAGTGGGAAAATAGATCAGCTGATGATTAAGCCTCAATGGGCTGAATAGCCTATATCTGCTCCTATGTCTTTTGATCTTATGGGTGCCTGGAATGCATTGCTGAGGGGTGGGGGGTGGTGGAAGCTGCTGCAATTGGGATGTTGCAGAAAACTCTTCGGCACCTGGGTGTCAGACAGATGGAGGGTTATGGGAGTGAGGTGGGGAAGAATTAAATTGTTGTAGATTAGGATTGGGCAGAAAGTCTTGGGCAGAAGGACCGGTACTGTGCTGCTTCTATGCTCTAGATTGTGCCACCTGCTGCACATTAGGGGACGTATACATCGGGCCAATTAACCTGCCAATCTTGCTGTGTTTTTTTTTGGAACGTTGGAGGAAACCAGATCAGCCACAGAGTCACGGGACAACTCCACACAGACAGCGCCTTGGGACGGTGGGGGTCTAACCAGGGTCTCTGGGCCTGGTGAGCCAGCGACACTACCTGTGGCAACACTGCTGAGGCCCCCAATAATTGGCACAAGGCATCGGTCATTGGGGTGAAATGGCCTCTCCTTCATGTCTTTATCTCACAAGGTACACTGCAAGACTGACTGAGTTCGTCCAGCATTTCTGTGCGCCTTCACGTTTGGAACACCCACTAATAAGATAAACGTTCTCTCCGTATCCGAGAACTGTGACCCATTTGGACCTCAGTAGTCAAGGACAGCATCCCTGCTGCATCAGACTGTCGAGCCTTGTCAGTTTCAATGACATTTGTCTAAACCCTGGCAACCTCAATGGGCCAATCCTTCCAGTACAACACAACAGTCCTACCATCCCAGAAACCATCGAGTGATCCTTCATTACACTGTTTCTGTTAGCTACACCCTTTGAGGGGAAAAGTGTCAGCAATCCAAGTTTAATGCTCTTAATAATGAAATAAAATCTCTTTTGTGACGTGACCTCAGGAGAGGGTGGCCTCTGAGCACTGGAGATCTTTGGAAGTGTAGGGAATGCTTTAATTCAGGGATAGCAACACATGCAGTAATCTGGCTGACCGTTTGGTGGTCTTCTATTTGCCCCGTGTGACTCTCTTCACCAGGCTCCCCTTTGATTTTCTTACCTCCCTCTCCCTTTGGCATCTGTCATGCATCACCTCTCCCTGGTTACCAATCCCACACGGGAGTCCCTGCCTGACTCCTCCTACCTTGTCCTCCTTGCACCAGCTTCTATTCTCTATGCCCCTTCCCACCCCCGTCTTGATGAGGAGTTCCGACCCGACATTCTGGTTCCGCCAATGCCGCTTGACCCTCCGAGTTCCTCCAGCAGATTGTGTTCAGTTTGACCATATAATTTGCCTACTCAGGAACAGGCCGATGGTCAGGAAAGATTGCTATCAGAATGTCAGCCTGCTTTCTCTCCTCACAGCCACTGCTGAGCCCCCTGCATCTTCCTGGTTTCTTTTGGCAAACCAGCTGCCTTATCCCCAGGACCACCATGCTGGTGAGACCATGGGCAGTAGAGTTACAGGGTCTGATGCAGTGTGAGAGAGGGCCAAACTGGAAATGAACAAGAGGATCCAGACATATTACGACAAAGCCGAAGCTATTTGGCAGCAGAACTAGGTGATGTGAAAAGGATGAAGTAGGAGAAGTTAGTGATGGTCAGAACTTCACCCAAGTGTAATTCGGCTCAGATGTTGAACAATCCGATGTGGTGTCGAGACTGTTGAACATCTGGGATGAGGGATTGTGTCGGCAGCCATACAACCTGGAAACAGGCCCTGGAAACAGGCCCTGGAAGGACCCTGAACAGTCCTTCCAAGTGAAGCCACCACTGTGATCCCGCAGGGGCCCTCTACTGTATCCGGCCAGTGCTCCGCTGTGGCTTCCCCTACGTAGGGGAGATCATTTCGTTAAGCACCTTTGCCTGCTGTATCAGCAAGGAGCTCCCATCGGCCGACTACTTGAATTCCACACCCTATATTCTTCTGTCCGTGGCTAGTGTGCTGCCAAATTGAGACCACCTGCAAATGAGGAGGGGGGGGGGGTGGTGAGAGGAAACGACAACATCTTGTACTCTATCTCAGCAGTTTCCAACCAGACCTCAATATCGTCCCCAATTTCAGACAGCTGCCTTCCCCGGTCTCCCTCTATCCCTCGCATCTCTCTCCCTTCCTTCCATCAGAAAATTACCCTTCTTGGCCCTCTGCCTTCTCCCCATCGATTCTCAACTTCCACACTCCCACCTATATCCACTCATCACCTGTTAGCCTGTGCATGTCCCCTATTCCTTTCCTCCACCACCTCCCACCCCCCATCTTTTTATCTGCCTGATTTCCAACACTTCTGAGGAAATGTTGACTGCCTTTTACTTCCTGTGGATGCTGAGTTTCTCCAGCACTTTTGTGTCCACAAGATACAACTTATTGTCAGGTAATAAAACAGCATCATATTACGCAAAATTGTTTTTGCCTGCTGTAAGGCAGACAGATTCGCCATCAGCAAAAATTGCCTGAAGTGCCTCTTCCAGTCAGAAAAAGAGAAGAGAAAGAGAAGCAAAAGAGAGTCTCCCCCGACTCAACGAGTGTCCGTAGATTTGCCTCCAGCGCTTCCCGCAGCCAGACAGAATCTAGTCCAAACCCGAGCTCCAGATCCGAACCTCCAACACGGTCAGGAACCCTTTGGCACCCCCTCGCCTCCTGGTTCTGATGCCTGGTACCTCTTCTGGCAGTTTCGAGCTAGTCTCCAGCCGACTGTAGCCCCCCAGCCTCCATGGGTTCCTCGCCTCGAGTCGTCAGCAGCCCACCGTCTGCGCAGGTCTTTCAGTCGCCACCATTGTCACTGTCCTGTAGGTCATCTCCTCTGCTTCACCCTCTCAGGTGGAGGATGATCTCCCCGTCTTCTGGTGCCCTGCGCCAATCCTTCGCTTCCCTAGAGTCTTCAACCCTGGTAAGAGGCATCATAATCTGGGGCGCAGATACCACGGTCGTGGGATTTGAAGATAAACTACCATCAGCTCCTTTAATGGGCTGTTCAAAGGCTGTGTGGAGCTGGCAGCAGTTGACTTGGCGGTTGGACCCCGCGGGAGTGCTGTATCTCTGCTCCTCGCTCTCTGGGCCCGCACCAGCAGCAGCCCTGCCGTTACAGCAGCTCCGGCAGCGCTGCCATTTACTGCACTATCCACAGATTTTCTTGTTCACCTACATCTCCACTAATCCCTTTTTTAAAATTCTCCCCTCGTTCCCTCCTGTCAACTTCCCCCACCACCTTCAGATTGTACCATTCGCCAACGTACCGGAGGCAATTTGCAGTTCCCAATGAACCTGTATGCTTTTGGGATGTGGGAAGAAACTGGAGCACTCAGAGGAGGCCCACGGGGCCACAGGGTGAGCGTGCAAACTCTACTACTGGGAGCACCTGAGGTCAGGATTGAACCCGAGACTCTGGTGCTTTGAGGCACTTGCTCTACCAGTTGTGTCACCCCGTCAGAAATTAAGCCATGGAGTTGCACAGCATAGAAACAGGCCCTTTGGCCCAACTTGCCTATGCTAACCAAAATGTCCCACCTGCCCCTGTTTGGCCCATATTCTTCTCAACTCATCCTATCCATGTATTTGTCCAAATGTTTCTTGGACGTGGCAATCATACCTGCTTCAACTACCTGCTTGGACAGCCTGTTCCATATTTGTGTGTGTGTGTGTGTGTGTGTGTGTGTGTGTGTGTGTGGTCACTCCTTGGATTCCATTTAAACCTTTTTCCACCCTCTCACCTTAAACCTATGTCCTTTGCTTCTCAATTCCCCTACTCTGAGCAAAAGAAGAGCGATCTTTTCCTCTTGGCATTTGTGCAGTTCACAAGGAAACCTTTAATCTTCCCAATATTCGGTTGGTGGACATGCCTGCTTGTCCGTGCCTGGGCTGTGTGTATTCTGTGCACTTGGAGATCCTTTGTGCAGAGGTGCCTTTTCACCCATCCTTCCCACCTTGGGGTGCGTGGCACCTCTTGACTGTCGAAGAGTGTTATGATGGCTGCCCTTTGCATAGCCCTCGTGCCAGAGGTCAGGGTGTCTGCTGTTCTGAGAGTAGGTTGCCTGTTGATCTTCTCAACAAGAACATTTTCTTGTTCGTTTGTGAAAGGATTATTGAACTGGAGTTAAATCAGATTATCAAACTCACTGTTTGGTTTACATGGTATTAAATCTCGTGATTTATTTCCATGCATTTCTAATTGTGTTGTTTGTGATTCAGTTCTCAGAGCTCTTTACTCTGGCCTTGAAAGCTTCTTAAATTTTTTTTTTGTTGCTTATGTTAAGACCACTGTTTTATTCTTCATGATCCTGGCAGTGTGTGGTTTGAAAGTTAATTACATTTGGGGTAAGGATGGAATGGGGAGAAGGGCAATGGGGGTGGGAGGGAGGTGGGGAGAGGGGCAATGCCTCTGTTTCTCCCCACCTCCCTTAAAGTACTATTTGGCACCGGAATTAAATGTCTTCATTCATTCTCAGCGATACTCCATGGGCTGCTGCGGATGGGAAGTAACAAAGTACAGGCTTATGGTCACGTGTACTGAGGTGCAAGGAGAAAGTTTGTTTTGCGAGCAGTCCAGGTAGACAACCCATACATAGAACAATGGGTAAAAGACTGATCAGGTTTGACAGAGAGATCAGTTAATACAGAGGAAATGCAGCGTAGTTTTACTCGTGTGAGTTTCATTCATGAGGCTGAATAACAGCAGGAAGGGACTCTCCTAGAACCTGGTGGTGCACCATCTTACACTCACGAATCTTCTTCCTGATGGGAGGAAAGTGTGGCCGGGATGGGATTAGTCCTTTAATATGTTGGCTACTTTTCCAATACAATGGGAAACGTTGTTGGAGGGGAGGGGGAAGTGTGTGATGCCCTGAGCCACATTCGCGACTCTCTGCTGTTTTGTGTGGTCTTGCGCGGACCAGTTCCTGTCCCGCACAGTAAGGACCTGTGGGAGGTTGTCAAGGGACGTGGTGAAATGCCAAACTTCCTCAGACATCTGAAGGAGTAGAGGTGCTGGTGCGCCTTTTTGGCCATTGCATCAACGTGGGTGGACCAGGGCGGGTCGCTGGAGATGTTTACAGCCAGGAACCCGTCTCCACCTCAGCAGCCTTCTTGGGTACTTTCAAGCTGCCTTGTAAAATGGGGTTAACCGGGCAATTTGCTCAGTTAGCGCCCCACTCACAAGGCAGCTTGAAAGGGTCCGACCTGGTCAGTGGGCTCCAAAATCGACCAGGTCCCTGCCCTACCTCAGAGGTAGTCAGGGAACCCAGTTAAACTGTCCACCAGTGGCTTGAGCAGGAAAATGGCTGACCCAGTTATTCCTGTGACTTCAACGCTTAGGCATCTCAGGGGAACCCCGGCTGAAGTGTCTGCGGGGATTGTGGGAGAGAGGGTTTGCCTCCAGGGCCCTGGATAGAGAAGAGGGGGGGAGGGTGTGGAGAGGTCGTGCCACGAGGGGGGAAAGATGAGTACCACAATCTGGGGGAGTGAGGCTGCAGGGTCCCACGATCAGCCGGAGAGAGGTTGCTGCTGCGGTGGGTAGAGAAGGAGAGGGGTCGGTTGCTACGAGGGGGGGAGGGAGGAGAGAGGAGCAGGGTCGGCCCCCTCAGAGGGGGGAAGAGAGGAGAGGGGTCGGCTGCTGTGGGGGCAGGGGGTGTGTGATTGACGATGAGAGTGAGACTGACATCTGGTGGGGGGGATGAGGGAGACTAGTTTGCGTGATGCGTCACTTACCGTGTCATCACTGGAGTGGGATCCCCCTTAAATCGTCGGGTTGGCCATTTACTGAGGCCAACCCCCCCACAACTTAAAAGGTGCTGGAGGCACATTTGCCCCACCAATGGCACCTGGGTCCCAGGAGGGCTATCCGGATGCTGCAGCTTAAAAACATCTATTGAAGTGGCCAGGGGAGTGAGCTCTAGCCCTCCCACAAGCTCCGTGGCCAACTTCAGTTGGCACTGAAGTTACTCAAGCTGGTTATAGGACGACCTTCTCCTTTCCCAGGGAGTGAGGAACCTGTAAGTTCTGTGCCACGGAAAGCATTTGAAGCTAATGCATATTGTTCTCGGGTGAGAGGGATCAAGGGATGTGGAGAGAAAGCTGGCTCAGGGAGATGATGATGATACTGAGTTTATTGTCATACACATTGGACAGATGCACTGAAACCCTTGCTGCAGCCAAACAGGTTCCCTTTATGAAAAGGAACTCCAACTTCAAAACCCAAGTTTTGAAAGAGTTAATAAATAGATAAATAAATATTCACAATTACAATTAGTGTAGGAGAAGATTTAAAAAAAAGTGGGTGTTTCAATAGTGTTAGACAGGCCTTTTGTGGAGTTGGAGTATTTTCTGGTTGGGGTAATACGTTGAGGTTCAAGAGCCTTGTAGCTGTGGGAAAGAAGCTGCTCTTGAGCCCAGAGGTGCTGGTCCTCTGTACCTCCTGGTCCTCTGTACCTCCTTCCCGAAGGGAGCAGTGAGAAGAGGTCATGACCAGGGCGATGGGGGGGCGGGGGGGGGGTCCTTTATGACGTTGGCTGCCTTCCTGAGGCAGCGCCACACATAGCTGCCCTCTGATTTTCATTGGAAGATCAGCCACGATTGTACTGAATGGCCTTCTGCTTTTAATTTCTAGGTTCCTTAAAGAAAAAAAAAGATTCCAGTTTTCAAACTGATTATAATGAGAGTTGCAGTCTCTTCTGGGTTTACTGGAGCAGCAACAAAGCTCTGCACAATTCTGTGCTGAGCTGCCTCTCTCTTCAAAGGAAACCCTTTCTTGTTCAAGTTCCTTTTCTTGCTCAATATTCTTATCGTCTAAGTAACGTTGGGCGAATTTGAGCCTGATGCTGTGACATCTGTGTCTGGAATTGTTTAGTGCTCGATTAGTTCATTGGGAGGTTTCTAAGTGTCTCAACACGCTTGCAGCTCTGAGAGGAAATGTTTATAAGGCTTTTCAAAATGTGGATACCAGATGCAACACTTAGCCCTGTAATTGCAGAACCTCAGTTTATACCTAGTTAATTAGCTGACATTTACTGCTTTCTGCTAATCCATGGGTCAGCCACGGTGAAGGTTCTGTGAAGACAAAAAGATTTAATTGTGGGCCTCGGATCTGAGCTCCATTCCATTTATTGTGAGCTTTAAAGGACTCGCTCCAAATATCTGGACTCTTCAAACTCGAGCTGGGCGCCAGTCCCTTCCTCCGTGTCACCTTTTCAGCTCTACCCCCCCCCCCCCGCACCCCTTCCACCTTCTCTACCTCCATGCCACCTTTCCTTTATTTCCAGCTCCCCCCCCCCACACTCTGAGCCCCTGACAGAACCAGATGCCAGTTGGAGTGTGAGGAGTAGCAATAGCTAAAGACGGTGTCGGACTTCCAGAATCGGTCGCTTTGGCAGAAGGGGCTTCGTAAAGTGCAAGTCGGGAAAATACAAAGAGCTGAATGTCTGCGAGGAAAAAAAACCCATCTTGGCCTCACCCAAGAATTTCTGCAAAGGGAGGCAAGAAAATGGATGTGATTTTGATTAATCTTTTCTAAAAGGTTTGGCACAGAGGAGAGTGGAGCTGTGCTCGTGTTGGATTCAAGTCTGGAATTTGGTCATCTTAACTTAGCGGCACAAATGTTCCAGAATTTCCGTGGGGTGGGGGGGGGTGGTAATCTGATCTCTCCGCTTCTTTGAAGGTAAGTAGACGGACGGTGTGTTGTCACCAGCTGTAGGTGGATCAGGTAGAATTCCCTGTGATGGTTTCCAAATGCGTGATATTCTATCAAAGGGGTCAGAGCCAAACCGTTGACTACATTTTGCTTCCCACGGATGCCGCTGAGCTCCTCCAATGTGATGAATGTGACATTCAAACTCCGCAGCCCCTTGGAACTGCACCTGCTTCTGTCAGCGAGGACCTCATTTGCACGCGTTTTTCTTGCAGCTTCCTGTATCCTGGTTTGCCATCCTCTGTTGAAGTTTGGCAGGGGTTGTTGTTCCTGTGTACTAGTGCCTACGTGGTAGTACCCATTCTGGTTCTCCTGCTGTAATGCTGCCGGTTTGAATTTCCTCAGGTCAGAGTTCGGCTTTTAGGCATTTGGAATCCTCTCTGAATCAACAGAGGGCTGAGAACTTTTCTGCAGTACAGGCGCATTGGGATGAGCCTGTGCAAGTGGAGGGAGTTGTCCATTAACGTTCATCATACAGGTTCAGAATCTTTTATCCAAAACCCTTGTGAGCAGACACTTTTCGGAATTCGGATTTTTTCGGAGGGTGGAATAATAGTAACGGCGGTACGTGAAGTAATTGTACTGATTTCAGATTCACGGAAAACAAAGACACTCCAATTAGAAGGGTCTCTGAACAGGGGGAGTGGGGGTGGTTTGTGGCCAGAGGTGAATCTAGGGTATGGCAGGCCTAAACTCCACCCACCCTCCCAAGCGCTCTCCCAGACATACAAGGAACACATACCTGTTTCTTCCGCGACCGATACAATTGTCCTCCTTCCTCGTCCTTGCAAGACCTCCTTGTCGCCATTTATTCTGACTCATTGGCCACCCCTGCCAAAGTCTCTATTTTGCATAGATCTGCTGCTGGTTGCGGTGCCACTGGATGGGGTGGGGGGGGGGGGGGCGGGGGGGGGAGGGGCATTAAATCAAGTGAGATAAAGATAGACCATAAAATTACTAGGACTGAGACATGGGGGTGGGCCACGTTTGGCACCAAACGCGAGCTTTGGTGTGCAGACGACATCCATGGGGGAAAATGTTCGGTTCTCAGAGGCTTTGGTTTTCAGAAATTTGGACAAAAAGATTACAATGAGCATGATGATCAACTCAGAAAATTCACGGAACATTGTGGCAAAGAAACAGGCTCTTTTGCCCATCTAGTCTGTGCCGAAATGTTATCCTGCTTATTCCCATTGACCTGCACCTGGACCATAGCCCTCTATTCCCCTCCCATCTCTGTACCTATCCAATTTTCTCTTAAATGCCAAAATTGAGCCTGGGCTCCCCATTTCAGTGGTAGCTGGTTCCACACTCTGCATGCAGAAGTTCCCCTGCTCCCCTCCCCCACATCTCACCTTTCACCCATGACCTCTAGTTCTTGTCTCACCTCACCTCAGTGGAAAAAGCCTGCTTGCAGTTACCTGTGATATTTTAATATCATGAATTCAATGAAACAGGAGCAGATGTTGGCCATCTGGCCTGTTGAGCCTGTTCCACCACTCAGTGATTAAGGCTAATCTGGCCTTCACCCTCCCGCCTTTTCCCATCACATTTAAGTATGGCACTTTAATTTGTGGTATAAGTGCATCATGAAGATAATTCCATTTTGGTTATGGGGCTCTTAACTCTCAAAGGGAATTTCAGCCAGGCATGGGAGACCTGACATCCATCTATGGGCCTGCTTTCCACTTATAATGGTACCAGTTACAACTCTCTCACTTTGTGCTTCCAAACCTTCTGGAGACTCGCTGCTTCTTTGACTTCTTCCTCCCATAGAACTCACTGAGCCTCGAGACAGAATACCTTGCCTTTCTCCATCTTCTTCTCCTAAAACACCACACCCCCTCCCCCACACCCTAATTCCCCTGACCAACAACCTTGCACTCAAAGTTAACAAAACCAAGTAGGCAGTTGTGGTCTTCAGGAGGAAGTCAGGAGAACACCACCCAGTCCTCATCAAGGGCTCAGTAGTGGAGAGGGTCCAGACTTCAAATTTCTGGCTGTCAACATCTCCGGGATCTGTCCTGGAGCCTCCATGTTGATGCAATCACGAAGAAGGCCCACTAGTGGCTATACTTTGTGAGGTATTTGAGGAGTTTCAGTATGTCACCGAAGACTTCTGAGAACTTCTACAGAGGTACTGTGGAGAGCTTCTGACTGGTTGCATACAGAGGTGTCATCGCTCAGGACAAGAAAAAGAACTCCAGAGGGTTGTTAACTTGACCTGCGACATCACAGGCACCAGACTTCACTCCATCAAGGACATTTACATGAGGCAGAGTCTTAAAAAAGCAGCCTCTTTCCTCAAGGACCCCCACCACCCAGGCCATGCCCTCTTCACTCTGCTGCCATCGGGGAAAAGATGCAGGAGCCTAAAGACGAATGCTTGGCGGCACAAGGGCTGCTTCTTCCCCGCAGCCATCAGATTCCTGAATGATCAATGAACCAAAGACACCTTGACTTCTCGTGCACTATTTTTATTTTATTTCTGTAAATGTTTGCGGTGTAATGTTGCCACAAAACTACAAATTTTGTGACTTGCTCATGACAATAAATTCTGATTCTAAATCCTTAGGCTGACTATTCTAGAATCTCCTAACATCACATGATGTGTTTTGGGATTCCTTTCCTTGGGAAGCGGATGAAGAATTTATTGTGGTGTGTGCCAGGGGCAATGGAGGTCTTGCTTGCTGGTAATTACCCGGTACATATAACAACTAACAGCCCAATTGAAGTACCTTCGACCCGAAGGGGGCAGTGAGAGGAGGTTGGGACCAGGGTTGATGGGCATTCTTTATGATGTTGGCTGCCTTCTTGAGGCAGTACCTCACATAGATGCCTTCAATGGCCAGGGTGACCATAAGACATAGGAGCAGAAATAGCCATTTAGCCCATTAAATCATGAGCTGATCCATTTCAAAACGTGTCATCTTCAGACTTCTATACCTACTACCCGAAAGTAACAATGAGAAGAGGTTGCGACCAGGGGTGATGGGGGTCCTTTATGATGTTGACTGCACATAGATGTCTGCATTGAATGGGAGCTCAGAGTCTGTGATTGACTTGGCTATTTGCCACCTTCTGCTTTCCTGGGCAATTGAATTCCTAAACAAGGCTGTGTTGCAACCAGTCAGTATACTTTCCACAACAAAAATGTGATAATTCAACAACATGCCAAATCTCCTTCAACTCCATAGAAAGTAGAGGAGTTGGTGTGCCTTCTTCACATTTGCCTCAACATGCTGCCTCCACCCTCTCCACCTTCGGCCCGGCAAGTGAAGGGAGTTGTCTCCTTCCTAAGCCACTGTATTGCATGTTATAAATATCACACAGAGTAGCCAGGGAGACAGGATGGAGGACGTCAACAGCTTGGGTGTTGGATGGGGTGTGAAACAAGCTTTGACCTGGAGTGTTGAGATTCAGGATTCATTTACAGATAGTCCCCGACTTGCAATGGTCTGACTTAACAATTTTTCAAAGTTACAATGGTTCAAATCTATACTGTATTTTGAATTTTGGCTAGGCTATGATGTTCATTGTTTCTCGACAGTGGTGTATCAGTCCCCGCACTGATTTCACTGCCCTGCTCCCTCCCCACAACCCTCTTGATCCCCACACTGATCCCACTACCCCGCTCTCTCCCCACAGCCCTGTATCAGTCCCCACACTGACCTATGATGGGAATACCAGAACATAATGGCATCATAAGTTGACAACGACCTGTATTGTCATGTCTGTGATACACAAAATTAGTTTACTCTTGTTTGCCTGCAGAGGTACTCAAGAGGTGCCTCTAGTTCAGTGACCACACTTAAGGGAATCAAAACAAAGTCACTTCAAAGACTTCACGTGTCCCTGGATATGACTCCTACATGCCCGCAACCTGTGCAGCTGCACTGCTTCCTGCCAGTTCCAGCGCTGAAGGCCCTCTGGATCCCTTGTGTCTCTATGCTTTGCATTCCAAAAGTAGAACAGAGCAAAGGACAATTTACATCTAAGTGGTGATGAGGTGGTTATGCTGAATGATTGTTCCATTCACAGCCTGCTCCGATAATCTTCAACGTGTGACATTAAATCTTTAACCTGTGTCTGTGCTCCAGACATGGTCTTTCTGCTGGGCCCTCATTGTGTGTATTCCAACAGGGGCACTGAGAATAGGCCAGAAAAAAAGGACCTAACTACTTTTCAAGTTCTTTTCTAACTTTTTGCTTTTTTATACGTATGAGAGTTCAAGAATCCTTTATTGTCATGTAATAGAACAAGGACATGTAATATTACACAAAATTTCTTTCTGCCTGCCATAAGGCAGACAAGGGGTTGCAATTAGTGTCACTGGACGACACGAGAGAGACTCGATTCTCCAGGAATGTGTTACAATACGGGATTTCCCAGGACAGCAACTGAATCATAATATGGGGGTTCCCCAGATCTGTAGCTGAATTATAATGAGTTTCCCCAAGCCTGTAATTGATTTATAATATGGGGTTCCCCGGGCCTGTAACTGAATTGTAATATGGGGTTCCCTGGGCTTGTATCTGAATTGTAAAATGGGGTTCCCCAGGCCTGCAACTGAATTGTAAAATGGGGTTCCCCAGGCCTGCAACTGAATTGTAAAATGGGGTTCCCCATGCCTGTAACTGAATTGTAATATGCATTTCCCCAGTCCTATAACTGAATTATAGCATGGAGTTCCACAGGCTTGTAACTGAATTAAATAGAACACAGTACAGTGCAGTCCAGTATAGGCCCTTCAGCCCACAATGTTGTGCTGACCTATAGAAACCCACTCAACAAACTAAGCTTTCCCTACATTACACCCATAACCTTTTCTTTTGTATCCATGTGCCTGTCTAAGAGTATTTTAAATGTACCTATTGTACCAGCCTCCACCACCATCCCTGGCAAAGCATTCCAAGCACTCACTACCCTCTGTATAAAACAAAACCTACCTCTGACATTTCCCATAAACTTTTCTCCCATTACTTTGTACAGATTTCCTCTGATGTTTGCTACTCTCATCCTTCTTTGCTCCAAAGAGAAACGCCTCTGTTAACCTTGCCTTTTAGACACATTCTCCAATCCAGGCATCATCCTTATCAATTTCCTCTGCACCCTCTCCATAGCCTCCACGTCCTTCATGTAATGAACACAATCTTCCATGTGTAGTCTAACATTACCTCATGACTCTTGAACTCAATCCCCCACCTAACTAATGAAGGTCAGCAAACCGTAAGCCTTCTTAACTATCCTATCAACCTGCACGGCAACCATGAGAGATTTATGGATTTGGACCCCAAGGTACCTCTGTTCTCCCACACTGTTAAGAATCCTGCCATTAATCATGTCTGAACAAAACATCTCTCATGTTCCCCCACACCTTGATGAAGGGCTCAAGCCCCACGTTGATGACATATCTTTACCTTTGCTACATAAAGGCACTGTTTGACGTGCTGAGTTTCTCCAGCACTTGTATGTTTTTTTTTTCACTTAACCACAGTGTCAACAGAATCCTGTGTTTTACCAACCTTTTTCTTTCCACCCACATACCACTTTAAGTAATCTCTATGCCATCGGTGCTCTGTGATTATTAAGATATTGCTTAAGCTGGGATGTGGGTGGGAAGGGAAGGTTGAGAATCACTGCTCTAGCCCCAATGGTTACTGAACTATTTTGCTTGAGAAAAATTGTCATTGGCCCATTTCCTTTGGAGTTCTGCAACTGTGCACATAACGAGTCAACGAAGAATGAAAACGGTGGTTTTCAAACATTTTTCTTCCCACCCACATTCCACCTTAAGCAATCCCTTACTAATCACAGCACCGATAGCACAGGCTCAAAGTGGGATGTGAGTGGAAAGAAAAAGGTTGAGAAGCACTGGTCTACACTATCTACATTGCCTCTAACCTTCATGTCATCTGCAGACCTACTGATCCATCCCTCTATAGTTCTTCATTCAGGTTATTTATAAAATTCACAAAGAGCAGGAGTCCCAGAACACATCCCCACCGAACTCCACTGACATCCAGGCAGAATACGTTCCAACTACTACTCTGCTTTCTATAGGGAAGCCAATTCTGAATCTCCACAGGCAAGGTTCTATGAATCCCATGCTTCATGACTTTATGAATAAGTCTACCATGGGTGACCTTGTCAAATGCCTTACTAAAATCTATATACGCCGCATTTACTGTCCTACCTTCCTCAATATCTTTTGATACTTCCTCAAAAAATTTGATTAGGCTCATGAGGTATGACCATGTTGACTACTGTAAATGCTCGTAAATTCTCTCTCCAAGAATCCTCTCCAATAGTTTGCCCACCACTGATGTCAGATTCACTGGTCAGTAATTACCCTACTATTACCTTATTTAAACAAAGGAGACCACATTTGCCATTCTCTAATCCTTCGGTTCTTCCTCTGTGGCCAGGGGGGACGCAAAGATAATTGCCAAAGACTCGGCAATTTTTTCCCTCGCTTCCGGTAGTAACCTGGAGTATATCACGTTCGGTCCCCTGGGGACTTATCAATGCTCAGCACTTCCTCCTCTTAACCTCAACGTGCTCTAGCGCATGAGCTTGTTCTATACTGACCTCAGATTGACCAAGATCCCTCTCTCTGCTGACCAATGAAGCAAAGAATTCATTTAGGACCTCCTCTCTCTGCCCTCAGCTGCATGTTTCCTCCTTTATCCTCAAGTGGCACCACCTTCACTCTGATCATTGTTCTGCTCTTCACGTATGCGTAGTATGCATTAGGGATTTCCTTAATCCGACATCAAGGCTTTCTCAGGCCTCTTTCTAACTCTCTTAAGTACTTTCTTATGTTCCTTCCAGGCTACTATATAATTCTCATGAACCTTTCCTGTCCTTTGATCCTAAACCTTTTGTATGCTTCCTTCTTCCTCTAAACCAGCTATCTAAGCTCTTTTGTCAACCATGGTTCCCTTATTCTACCACCTTTTCCCCATCTCAGTGGGATAAACCCATTTAGAATCCCACAAAAGTGGTCCCTAATTATTCGCCACATTCCTTCTGCGCTTTTCACCAAGAACATCTGTTCCCAATTTACTCTTTCCAGTTCCTGCCAAATCCCATTGTACAGGTAATTAGCTCTTTCCCAATTAAACACTTAAGCATTTGTCTATATTATGCTAAAGGTCAGGGAGTTGTAGTCACTTCCATCAAAATGATCCTCTACCAAGAGGTCTGTCACCTGACCAGATTCATAACCCAGTACTAGATCCAGTATGGCCTCTCCTCTAGTCGGCTGGTTCACATACTGTGTCAGTAATCTATTTGGGAAACTGACATCTCCCATAACAACAACCCTACTATTTCTGCACCATTCCAAAATCTGCCTGCATATCTGCTCCTCGGTGTTGGGGCGGGGGGGGGGAGGGTACCCTGTCGACTACTCCAAATAGAATGATTGATCCCTTCCTGTTCCTGGCTTCCATCTGCACTGATTCTGTAGACCCACCCACATCCCACCTTAAGCAATCCCTTACCAATCACAGAGCACCAATCGGCATAGGGAATACTTAAAGTGGTATGTGAGTGGAAAGAGAAAGGTTAAGAACCTCTGCTGTAGACAATCCCTCCACAACGTCCTCCCTTTCTGCAGGTGTAATCTTATTCCTGATTAGTAATGCTACTCTCTCCCCTTTCACCCGCCCCCCATCCTATCCCATTTAAAGCATCTAAACCATGCTACCTGCATCAGCCTATCCTATCCTTGTGTCAGCCAAGTCTGTGTAATGGCCACATACTGATCCTTGCTCTGTGTTCCTCTCCCTTATTTCTAATACTTGCATTGAAATAAACACATTTCAAACCCTCCAAATGACTACATTTATGTTCCTTTTTCACAAACTCACTACACATTGCATCAACCGTTCCACCATTTATCCATTCTATTCTCTGCCTTCTCCTTCTGGTTCCCATCCCTCTGCCAGACTAGTTTAAGACACCTGGAGTAGCCTTCCCACACAGATACAGTATTAGTCCCCCTCCAGTTCACATGCAAACTGTCCCATCAGTACAGGTCAGATTTCAGATTTATTGTCAGAGTAATGCATCACATACAACCCTGTTTGTTCCTGAGGGCAAGGCAGAATTACCACTTATTGGTAGTGTAAAAAAAAAACTGTAAACAATGTACACATGTAAACAAATAAAGAAAAGCAAACAACTGTGCAGTAGAGAGGAAAAAAATAATAATAAAATGAAAAAATAAAGAGTCCTTAAAGAGTCCCTGATTGAGTTTGTCATTGAGGAGTTTGATGGTGGAGCAGCTGTTCCCGAACCTGGTGTTGTGAGTGTTGTGGCGCCGATACCTCTTTCCTGATGGCAGCAGTGAGAACAGAGCGTGTGCTGGGTGGTGTGGATCCTTGATGATCACCGCTGCTCTCCGATGCCAGTGCTCCCTGTAGATGTTCTGGATGGTGGGGAGGGTTTTGCCTGTGACGTCCTGGGCTGTGTCCACTACCTTTTGCAGGGCTTTACGCTCGGGGGTGTAGGTGCCCCCATACCAAACTGTCAGCACACTTTCCACACCTCTATAGAAACTTGCTAGGGTTTCAGATGTCGAATCAAACCTCCGCAAAATCCCACCTTCCCTGGAAGAGAGCCCAATGATCTAGAAATCTGAAGCCCTGTCCCCCTACACCATCTCTTTAGCCACATTATCCTCCTATTTCTAACCTCTCCAGCAAGTGGCACGGGTAGCAATCCCACGATCACAACCTTGGAGATCCTATCCTTCAACCTAGTGCCTAACTCCCTGAACTCTCTTTTCATGACCTCATCACTCTTCCTACCCACAACATCTGCCTTTTAAGAACTCGACCTGGGATATCCTGAACCTAGCACCTGGGAGGCCACATGCCATTCAGGATTCTCAATCTCTTCCACAGGACCTCTTATTTGCTCCCCTAACTATGGCTTCCCTACACCTTAGATGCACTGTGATTCGTAAGGGATGAGTTAAGGTGGTATATGAGTGGAAAGAAAAAGTTTGAAAACCACCATTTGACATTCCCTGGGGTCAGCAACTTTATGTTCTGCTTCCACATTCCCCTGCTCGCCTTCTTGTCCTCCCATAGGCGAGAGGAAGGGCGCAGGGGGCAGTGGTCAGAGAAGAACGCTGGCATGATGTTGGTATTTCTGACTGTGACATCCTTCACAAAGTCTCTCTGAGACTGGGTCGAGCTGTCCGATCTTGACCAGGCAGGCTGTGGCTGGGCTCCACCTGCAGATTTGTGGAAGGCGTCGCCCAGCTGTGCGTCCTTTACCGTCTCCATCAGGAATCTGGAGAAGCTGTCCTGTCTGCTGTTCGGCACCACCAGCTGCATCCATAATACAGTTGAAGTCATCGGCCAGAACGACCGGCTTGAACGTCACCAGCAATGGTGGGAGCTGCTGGAAGACGACCAGCCTCTCACTCTGCATTGGCGTTGATCAGCTGGTGTGGGGTGTCGCGGTACCTTAGATCCACCAATCGGTGATTGCAAAATGATCTCCCCATACCAAGATACTCAGACCGGATGCGTGACAATTGTCTGCGCCCCAGTTTCTTCCATGGGGCTCTCTTTGTTTTTCTTTTCCTTGCTGTCTGCCACTGCTCCTCTGCAGTTGCCACCTCCATCGACTCTGCTTCCTCGAGTGGGGCCTCCGGCCTCATCACTAGAGTTTGGAGATTGGAGGTGGACATTCTTGAAGTCTCCTCACTCCCCTTTACCCAGGTCTCTGTCACAGTCGAGGATGTGTTGACCTCACTGAGGGTGGTAATGTTGGCAGATTCCCCTCTTGTCCTCTGTACGTAGGAGGCTACCCATTTTGGGCAAGCTCTATAGAGGTGGCCTACTTCCCCATACAATTTGTAGCGCTTGCCCTTGGTCTGGTGGCCTTCCTGCCTGCAGTTCTTCAAGATGACGACTGCATTGGGCCGCCACATGTAGTGACTTGTTGTAGGCCTTTCATAGACTAAGTACCCATTATTATGGGCCCAGAGGACCCCAAAACCCAGCAGCAATAGAAATTCACCAAGACAAATGGTTACTTAAAAATTTTCTTTAAACATAAAAACAGGATCAAACTGTAACTTATTACTATTAACCTTACTTAACCCCCTTCTAATTCTAACCGCATGTGTACATAATGTGTGTATAAATTCAAAAAAGTTCTTTGATTCACAGTCCAATCTCACTTCTCACTCCTCCAAGTTCAAATTCTTATACTGTGCACAGAATTTAACATTTATGAATCTTAACCAGGCTTTGGTGCTTGAAAGGTAAATGGTTACTGCTCAGGAAGGTTTTTGTCAATTTTCAGAGAGAGAGAGAGAGAGAGAGAAAGTGAGAGAGCGAGATTTGTTGCTCGTTGAACACAAACTGTTTCCTTCTGATCAGCCACGACAGTGTCTTGCCAAAGAAACTTGTCCCATCAGGGTTTTCTAGATGATAACCTCTTTCTTTCAACTCATCACAGATTTCCTTTTCTGTTTCCCTTATTTCAATTGAAACATTATACAGCCAGCCATCTCCTCTTGTATGGACCTCAAGGGCTTTGACCAAGCTGAACTAAGAACTCACAACCCATCTTCAAAATGTGGTTTTCCACAAGCTTGCCAGCTTGTCCTGTTCCAGTCCCAACTGCTGGTGCTGAACTGTAGAACTGAATTCTCTCCCTCTCAAAGAAAACCACATGACCGTCTTAGAACAGCAAACTGCACTCAGACTGCGGCACCAGACCCAATCTTCTGAGTCTGTTCATCTGTTGCTTTCCAAAACAATAATCCATTACTCCACAGCATGTCCAATTAACATCTACTTGTGAATTTGTTGTAGGCATTCTTCAAAGTTTTTGCAAAGGCACTCGGAGCCTGGACTGTCTGGCTTGAGCAGAGCTTTGGCATTTTAAATGAGATCTGTGTTGTGAAGTCTTTGTTTGTGACCTACACAAAAAAAACCTGCCACAATATATCTTGTTTAAAACCTATCTATATACGATATAAAATATAATCCGTCGCACCATGGTTCCCTCCAATGGCAAACACACTGGAGTGGGGGAGAGTGGATGATGGTCCCTTTGCTGTCCTCTCTCAGCTTCACCTTCTCTTGGCATTTGCTGGTCCAGATTTGGAATGTGCCTTTGACATCCGTGCAGGTGCCCATCCCCTCAACGTATTGGCCCAGGAAGGTGAGCTACTTCTGCTCGTGGATTGAACATGGGCACCGTTATCACTCGTTCTCTCAGCGTTGCAAGGGCAGAGAGTGGCTGTACCTTCTGGAAGTCCCAGAGCATCTTGGCACGGTTTTGAATGCCAAATCGAAGTGACTGCTAGTCGTGACGTCCTGGAGGCAGTAGATGTCGTTTGCCTCAAATTTGCAGCATTCAATCAAGACCTTCCAGAGCCAGGAAAACAGGAGACCCTCGCTCAGGTCCTTCGCTGCGGCCATCCTCGTGAGACTGTTGCTATGGATAACTAATATTTCTGGCCGGAGCCCTCCTTCAATATATAACTAACATTTCTGGCCTGAGCACTTCTTCAAGGTATGAGCAAAACCCAGGCAGGCCCCTGAATCTGTATTCCCGATATCCCCCTCCTGTTTGATGATGATGTCCTTCTTCATGACAAGCTGCCAGTCTAGAGCTTAGCATTGTATACTTCTGTATTTGATTGTATCTCCTGAATCTTGGGGTAGAATATGTTTTAATCTCTCTGCCCCTCCCCCCACTTGATGTTTACCTCACTGTTATGGGACATTATGGCGATTGAGAGCTATGTATGTATAATTGAGTTAAGGAGAACGTAATTTTCTTATCCCACCTCCTCGACTCTGCAATGCATTGACTCACTAAGATTGTTCCCTGCTTCGTGCAGAGTTCCACAAGCGTCTGCATGACACAACCTGATTCATCGGATTACTCATACAGCACTGGCATTGGGAAGTTTTCCATTGCTGATCTTCAGTTGATTGTGCCTTGGAGTATGAAAACAAAACTACAATAATCAAAGTTAAATCAAATAGAAAATCTATAAATTCATCTCTCTTTTGCATTTATTATCTATTTTAAGAACATAGAACATTACAGCACAGTTCAGGTCCTTCAGCCCACGATGTTATGCTGACCTATGTAAACCTACTCCACAACAATCTGCCTCACAGCCGTAATCCTTTACATTTTTGCATCCGTGCGTCTATCTAAATCCCCTTTCACACTTGCATCCCACTAAAATGGCCGTTCAGAGGCCTGGGATAGGAATGGGGGGGGGGGTTTGGCTTTTTCACACTTGACCACACCTATCTGGGACCATGAACACTTTCACACTTGCAAGGAGCCATCCCCGGGGTTGGGACTGTTCTACCTTTTACCGGTGATGTCATGACGTATCGAGCGATGGTAGACCTGCCCTAAATCCTGATCAATGTATTATGATCTTATATTTGAACAAAATTAATCATGCTAATAATAATTAAGATTTATGTACAGCACAGTATGAGCCCTTCAGTCCCTGTTGTTGTTGTGCCAACCTATATAAACCTTTATAAGGGGCCGTGGGAAAATGCTAACAATAAGTAACAATAGTGGACAATTTTTAAACAAGGTGGGAAAGTTGGTAGCACTATTGCGTACAATTTATAAATACCGTGGGAAAAAACGATTGCGGCCCTGCCCTCCCAGAATTCAATGTATGCCTGGCTGAATATATGGAGCATTCATAGAGGGGTTTCTCTGCTGCATGGCCTTCTGGGAAGTCAGGTCCGCCGTTGCTTTTTCCCCAGAGTCTTTAAAAATTGTGCTCTATAGCGCTACCAGCTTTCCCACGCTGTTTAAAAATTGTCCGGTATTGCTATTTATTTCCTCTCTCTCCCGCTGCAACTTTCCCACGGCAAAGTTTACACCTTCATTTTAATCTTTTCTTCCTTCACGTTCCTGCACTCACGCAGGGTCATTTCAATCCCACAATGTGATTGCCTGTTTCACACTTGCAGATTTAACTAGGGGTCGAGGCCGTCTATCCTTGGTGTGAGATGATGTCATCTGACGTTGGCGTGGAGCTGATTTTGCTCTTTAAAGGCTGATTGGCTGTTAATTCCTGGGATCATTTGCCAGTGTGAAAGGGGCTTATGTCCCTATTGAATCAGCCTCCACTAGCGCCCCTGTCAATGCATTCCACGTATCTGTGACTGTTCTGATGCATCTCCCAAACTGTCCTCCATTCACCTAAAACAGATGTTCTCTGGTTTTTGCTATTGCTTATCTTTTATATTTATCATCTCTTTTCAGTGTAATAAATTTCAATTTTGTATTTGTTATCACTTTTAAATTTAATGTATCCAGGTATATCCCACTTTACAAATACTCTCTTTACGAAAATTCACTTTTACAAAGAAACATGTGTTCGCTTTTACGAAAATAGCCTCCAATGGTTGTGAATGGGTCTTCGCTTTACGTCATTTCAGCTTACGAAAGGCTTCCTAGGAAGGCTCTAGTTTCATAAAGCGGGGTAGACCTGTACTATTGTAGTATTATTTTTCTTGAGGTACCTGTTTGACCTGTTAATGCAGTAATTAAGAATTTAATTGCATATGTACATTGTACAAAGTGTATGGTAATAGCCATTATTATTTACTGTAGAATCATAGAGCACTACTGCACAGAAAGTGGCCCTTCAGCTCATCTAGTCCATGCCAAACTTTATTCTGCCTAGTCCCATTGACCTGCACCCAGACCCTGCACCCAGACCACAGCCCTCCATGTCCCTCCCATCCATCTACCTATTCAATCTTTTCTTAAATGTCAAAATTGAACCCACATCCACCACCTTCGCTGGCAGCTCATTCCAAGCTCTCAACACCCTATGAGTGAGAACATTCCCCCAAATGTTCCCTTGGAACATCTCACCTTTTCACTATTAACCCATATGATCTTGTCTCACCCATTCTCAGCCTGTTTGCATTAACCCTCTCTGTACCCCCATAATTTTGTACACCTCCAGTAAATCTACCCTCATTCTCCAACACACCAGTGAGATGAATTGATGGTCATTTGCCATGTATGCTGTCAAAGGCTTAAAATACTGCAGTCAGAATGTTCTCACATTTCAATAGGAACCCCCCCCCCCAGGTGATGGATAATCCCCCTGCTTAAAAAAAACTGGTGGCGCTGCTGTGGACCCGAGAGGGCAGGGAGTGGAGACACAGTGCTGCTCCACGGGGTTATACTGTCTGGTTGTGATATCGACAGCTCCATCCAGGCCTTAACTGGCCTGTTAAAGGGGCCAATTGTTTTTTTTTAAACATCCTGCAATCACAGTGCCAAAGATGGTGACGCCTGTGCCGGGCGATGAACCACTTGGGGTAGCAGACACTGGGGAAGCAGTGGACTGAGAAATGGGGAGAATACTCCACCTCCTCCTTCCCCACCCCCATCCTGGTTGAGAAGGAGACGACCCTGCAGAGAAAGCTGCCATGGCAGTGAA
Organism: Narcine bancroftii; assembly: GCF_036971445.1. Classification (NCBI taxonomy): domain Eukaryota; kingdom Metazoa; phylum Chordata; class Chondrichthyes; order Torpediniformes; family Narcinidae; genus Narcine; species Narcine bancroftii. Next base: position 34,869,638 of record NC_091481.1, read on the forward strand.
CCAGCTAGGCCGCAGTGGTTCTCAACCTTTCTCTTTCCACTTACATCCCACTTTAAGTAATCCCTAGGCCATCAGTGCTCTGTGATGGGTAAAGGATTGCTTAAGGTGGGATGTGAGTGGGAAGTTGAAAATCACTGCTCTCAACCCAATTGTTACTGAAATATTTTTCTAGAGAAAAATGGTCATTGGCCCATTTCCTTTGGAGTTATGAAACCGTGCACAAAACGAGTCAATGAGGTATGATTAAAGCAGCGGGTTTTCAACCTTCCCTTCCCACTCACATTCCACCTTAAACAATCCCTTACTAATCACAGAGCACCGATGGCATAGGGAATACTTAAAGTGGGATGTGGGTGGGAAGAAAAAGGTTGAGAACCACTGAGCTAAGGCCTCACACAGTCTGTGGGCTGCTGGAGACTCGCTGATGGGAACCAGGATTCCGAACTTGGATTCGAGAGGGCGCTGAGGTCAGGAGACATCCTGAACATATCACAGGTTCGGACCTGGAGCTCAAGTTGCCAATAGTTTGAACATTAACCTGTGCAACTGCAGAGGCTCCGGGAACACCGGAAGCGAATCCACGGAGACTCAGTTTCTCTGAAGGGAGTCTCTTTTACTTCTCCTTCTCTTGCTGTTAGCAGCACCGGGCAATGCTCATGTGACTCTTTACCTTACGGCAGGCAAAAGTTGACGTTTTGGGTGCAATTGGGCAGCATGGATTCATAGGCCAAAACGGCCTGTTACCATGCAGTATGTCTAAATTTAAAAAAATATCTCATATATATCAAATTTTATCTATTATTATATGACATTAAAAGGAACCTTAACCCAGTCGTTCCAATGCAATGGTCTAAATCTGGGATCCATCCACCGTAATAATTGTTCCTGCCTCTGATAACTCAAATTTTGAATTTTGTGCTTCGTGAACAGACTATTCAGCCATTGTGTTGCTTTATAAAGCAGTGGTTTGCATTCAGGAGAGTGAGTCAGGAGGTCACGGCACAGTTCCGGGTCTCTGCACGGAACAGAGCCAGTTAAAAGTGGCTGTGGCTCAGGCACTGGGGCCAAAGCCTTGCTCTAGGCCGCAGGCCAGCAGCTGTGCGAGTGTGATGGTGAGCAGTCCCCAGGGGCACCGCTAACCTCCGGACACCGTAGGACCCAAAGCCAGGGGTTGAAGAGGTGTTACCTGGATACGGGGCCTTGAGCCTGGGGTCAGTGCTGGAATGCAGTGACTGGGGTGCCAGAGACACCTAGATTGGAGGTGGTGCGAGACCCACGGCCCCATGACGTCTCTGAAGGGACTCCCTTTTGCTCCGAACTGTGCGACTCATCTCCCTCCCCTGACCCCCTCGGTTCCTCCTGCCTCTCTCTCCCTGTCAGTCATCTGCCTGTCTATGTCCATCAAGTTTCACCTCTCCCAGGTTCACCAAATACTCCCTGTCTCACTCATGCCACTGTGTCTGCTTTACACGGGCTTCTCTGCTCGAGAAAGAGTTCTGGCTTGAAATGTCGACCGTCTTTCCTACCACACCGTTGCTGTTTGACCACTGAGTTCCTTCAGCAGGGTTCTTGCTTCTTTTTCTTGTTTTAATTATGTTACTGATTTATTTGCCTTGCGGAGACAAACAAAGGATTTTGTATACCTTACAATGAATTGAATCATAAGGTTCAGGTCAGCAGAACTGCAGCTGTGGTTTTAATAGAGTGGTGATGGATTTTTCTTGCAATGTTTGAAAAATTTGGTCTGCGCTAGCTGCCAGATCAATGCCATCCATTCTCGTAAATTGCTCTTATTCCGTCAACTCCCGCCTAACTCATTCAACCCGTTTTGGCTTCTATCTGACGAAGGGCCCAGGCCCGAAACGTTGGTTCCCCTTTCACTTCCTTTGGATGCTGCAGGACTTGCTGAGTTTTCCCAACAGGTTGGTCCTTTGCATTGTTTCCCCACATGATTTTCTTAGCGCCCACCTGAAGTCGGGTTCAATGAACCCACCCACTCGCGGCGGCACAAGGTAAACATGGCCATAGGGGAGTGCGCAACCTCCGCCCATGCAGTGCCCAAAGTCGGGACTGGGGGAGCTGGCGTGAGACAGGCATGATGCACCACAGAATCCTCCCCCCTCACGCTTCCCCTCTCTGCCAATAGCAACCTGATACAGCCTGGATTATCAACTTCCAGGGCTGTTGATCAAGATGAGTGAGTCACTTAGAGAGTGGCAAAGGATGCTTAGCAATATAGCTTAGTAGAAGCCCTTGTCCATGCACCTAATTACACCCAATTAACCTACCAACCCCATGCATATTTGGAACGTGGAAGAAAACTGGAGTACCTGGAAGACCCCTCGCAGATCCGGAGGGAAAGTACAAACTCCTTACATACAGTGGGAGATTCTAACCCAGGTCATTAGCGCTGTAACAGCGTTGCACCGGCCGTGCCTCTCATCAGCTCTGGAACCATCGCATTCCTTTCCGTACTACACTGGAGTATTTTTTTCAGACATGCAGGACAGTAACATTCCCTTCCGGCCCATGAACTCGTGGCCCCCCCCAATTAACCTCCAACCCCCGTAACATCTTAAAGGGAGGGAGGAAACCCAAGCAGACATGGGGAAAACGTACAAACTCCTTACAGACAGTACCAGATTTGAATTTGGATTGCTGGCGCTGTAGCTGTGTGGCGCAAACTGTGCCAACCAGGAACAGCTTCCCCAGTTGAACTGCAAACCTGTGGGGTGTGCAGATCAGAAAGCCTTCAGGTTCTGGGATGAGTTATTTAGCTCAGACCATTAAGAGTCTTGGGTTAGCTGTTAACTTCAAACTTAATTTCCTATTCTGAGTCACCCCTTGACTGAGAGAAGGGAATTATTAATGCATAAAGATTGTTAACCTGAAAATAAAAAAAAACACCTGAATTTGTGGTTAATCAGTGGCTTTTTCTTCAAATAACTGGGGTAGAATATCTAGGTAAGAATTTACTCTAGAGAAAACTAGCTAGCTTACTCTTCTTGAATGGAAACGAGTGAATAATTTATAGATGAAAGCCTCCTTAATAGTGCATTTACACAAAATGAAGTCCTGTGTTGTATGCAGAAAGTGGAAGTTTACATGTCGATTTAAAACAAAATCAAAGCTATGGGGGAAGGGGTCTTTTGATGAGTTGACTCAACCACGGTCATGTGTGTATCAGTGGTACAAATCTATAAAAGTAGTGGAACTGGGTACTTCCCCAGCTGAGGGAGGCCCGTCAGCCCTTTGTGAATGTGGCTGTTATCCCAACACCCTACAAATTGCTAGTAGAATGTCAGAAACCTAGACCTGTGAACACTTGTGTGGCAGTGTTTCGATGTGACCAGGATCATTAACTCTGGGTGCATTGACAGTAGTTTATCGCGTGACCTCTTCCTGCTCAGATTGCCTTTGTGTAGTTCAAATAGTCTAAAACCTTTTAAAATTTCTCCTGGAGTTTTAAGCCATGTCTGGAATCTTTAAATCTTTAAACCCCACAAGATTCCTACAGCATTCCTTGGGTAACTATAACTGAAATAAAACCAAGAGATAATGTCTATTGTCATGCACTATGGAGTACATTTCCCCATATCCAAAATTCGGTTAACCGAAAAGTTGAATTATCCAAAATAAATTTTCGGCGGCGACGTTTAAAAACAATTTCACCCAGCATGCTCATGTGGGGCTCATGTGGGGCTCATGTGGGGCTCTCATGTGCTGTTAGTGCTATTTTAAATCCAACGGACTTGTACAGTGGCAAAAAGGTCTGCATTGACGTCAGTGAAAAGAAAAGGAGGACGTGTTTATGTTTGTCTATAGATCACATTGTTTTGAGGTAAGAATTAAACGTTATTTCATGCTTGAAAGGCCTTTGTTGCTTTTTGTTGTTGTTTACCCTCGGATACCAGTATACTGCTGATGCTATCGGGTTGATTAAAGCCATTATTCGGTTATCTGAAAAATCCAGTTACCCAAAAAGCGTCCGGTCCCAAGCTTTTCGAATATGGGGAAATGTACTGCACAGTGTGTACCGAAAGTCTTACTTGTCGTAGCTGGACACGTGCTTTAAAAACTATAATGATAAACTAATTAAATTAAATTAAGAGACCACAAATTCACAAGATAGATATTCACAGTAATCCGAATCTCAATGTTCCCACGTTGCACCTCAAGTGGTTTGATGGTGTGGGCAGAATCGGGGGTGCACATCGTGCAGGAGCTGGTTTGTTCCAGTAGATGGGATTGGGGTACAAAGCCACCTTGCACACTGCCCCTTTAAGTAAAGGACGACTATTATTGCTTAGGCATTTTTAAAAGTTGGAATGGAACTTTTGTTGGCGGTGGCCTGCCTGCTGTGGTGAAAGACTTGCCTGAGACAGCTCATGTGGCAGCAGTTCAAATGAGTTTAGGAGTAGACTGTTCTGGGAGCTCTGCGCAGCTGAGTATTCCCCATGAGGGCCCCTTTTAAGATGTATAGTCCTGTCTCTATGCCTAAACATTTACATGTCAGGGACTGGTCAGTCTTGTTCTTCAATCTAAAAGCCTTTGTGCATTGTTTGGTCCCACTACTCCCAGTTCCCTCAGCTCCAACCCCATTCCCTCCAGAGGGAGAAAAAAATAATTGGAGCATTCCTCTTCAAATTCATAAGCTGTCATTTGAGTGAAAAGTGCGAGGAGCCCAACAAAATAAAAGCGAGGGGAAATTCGATCCTCTTGGCACGTTGCTTGCATTCAGTGAAGACCAAGCAGAGACCAAAAAAAAAATTACCTTAAATGTTGTAATTTCTCTTTAAGGGGCAGGCAGCTAACTTTATTTGGCTGAAGCCATCAATTTCCACCCCTGTCACTGTGAGCATGCAAATAGGATCTGTTTCCGTGAAGCAGCTGATGTCAGCTCTTCTCTTAAAGTTTAGCACCAGAGGAGGTTCTGTAACTTGGCCTTGTATGCTCCCATAACTTGAAGTGAATGCTCCAACTGCTGTTTTAAAACTCCGGATGGAAAAGATTTGGAGGGAGCCAGGGCATCACGGAATGGTGCAGCCTATGGGATTGCCCCAGCCAAGCTGTGCAAGGTAGGGCTTTAGTTTTCAGTGACCACAGGAAAACTCCTCGCCTGACGCTTGAGTTTATTTCAGTGCAGAGTGCCCTGGAGAACATAGCACTCTGGTGGATACGTAAACTGGGCTCATTCGCCAGCAGGGGGAATGCAGACAATGGAATGTTTAACTGGAAGCTGAATTATCCACAGCCTCTGCACTACGAGTTAAGAGTTGGGAGGAAGTGCTGTACTCCCGGTAGGTAAGGGAACTTAACGCCATAAAATTCCCTTCAGTTACTGGAGATGCGTCTCAGGCCATTTACGCAGGGGTAAAAATCTTGAATTTGCTTGTTTTATGGATGTTGAGGCAATGGTTAAAGCTGGAGAAGGATTCAGCATCTGCTCTTTAAGTTTGCTAGGAGGAGACAGATTTGGGTGAAGTTGTGGGGTTTTTTTTGTTTAACTGATTCCAGATTTCTCTCCTTGCTTTGAAAGCGCTCTGTGGAGGACTGTGCTCACGCTAGCTCTGCATTCTAAGACGATGTGTAATTGTAGTTGTGCTTCAGATGTGGGAGCCGTCCAAGCATTAGATAGTAATGTAGGCGCACTTTTCTGATGGCACTTGCCAGTGGCAGTTGGTTGTGTGGATGCTGGAGTTTAAATCCCTACACCCTCCCGCTCCCTAATCTTTGGAAAACCAACACCTCAGATTTTGCTGCAGATCCCCCTCCCATTTAGGCAACTATTCATTGCTGACCTCTAGATAATAATGATGAGTTTATTGTATAGTGTACATGTGAACTAAACATTTTACTTGTCTTTCGTTTTAAAAAAACCCTCAAAAACAACAAAGAAACGTCTCTAACATTATAGTTAATTGAATCAAACAGACAATAAATACAAACAAGGAGAATAATTAGGGTTAGCGCAATGACGGCCCCCAGCAGCCCAGGTTCGAATCCATCGCTGCCTGTATTCTTCCTTTGTCTGCGTGGGTTTCCTCTGGGTGCCCGGTTTCCTCCCACATTCATGCAGGACTCTATTCCCTGGAGCGTAGAAGAATGAGGGGTGATTGGATATAGGTGTTTAAAATTATGAGTGGGATAGACAGAGTAAATGCAGACTTTTTTTCCATTGAGGGTAGATGAGATTCAAACAAGAAAACACGAGTTAAGAGTGAAAGGGGAGAAGTTTAGGGGGAACTTCTTCACTGAGAGAGTGGTGGGAGTGTGGAACTAGATTCCAGCTGATGCGGGCTTAATTTTAACATTTAAGGGAAATTTGGACAGGGATAGGGATGGGAGAGGTATGGAGGGCTATGGACTGAATGCAGGTCACAGACTAGATGGGCCAAAGTGGCCTGTTTCTGTGCTGAAATTGTTCTATGGTTCTAGTAGGTTCATTGATCATTTGGTTGGAGTGGATTCGTGGGCTGGATGAGCCAGTTATCACGCAGTACCTCAAAATTTAAAATGAAATATCCAAGTGAAAAAAGTGACTTAGCAATCGTGTGCAGAGTCTTTTGTGGTGTCGGAGCAGTCCCTGATTAGGGACGTTCAGGACCCTAACTCATCCTAGAGTTCTGACTTATCGCAGGCTCTTGCTGGATTGGAGCACCCAGCAGGTCAGATGATGGATGTCCAGAGTCCGAGCACTCATTAACGTCCGGGTTTCCACTGAACTATTGCCCTCCGGTATGTGAATAGCATATGGAAAGCACTGGGGTTATTTGCAGAGCCTGTTTCAGCATGAAGGAAATAATTTGGGGTGGTGGTGCCATCTCACTGAGCCACTGAGGGGATTGAGTTAAGTGATCATCTGTGGTGAAGATTTTCTTGGCTGACCACTGTCAATCATCCCTCTGCCTCCATGGATGCTGCCATAGACAGCAATGAAGACCAAGTCATAGGGTAGATTTAAAGTGGTGATTGATTCATGTCAATGGTTATGAGGAGAAGGCAACAGAATGGGGTTGAGAGGGAAACTATATCAGCCTTGATTCGATTGATTGGCCTAATTCTGCTCCAGCCTTATGGCTCTTTGGATATGTTTTGCGTAAGCCAGCATATACCTAGGATTCATCCTCTGCAGTTCATTAATCATTCCTGATGGAATTTATCCTGAAGGGAGTGTGTGTTTGGCAGGCTGTCCGTCCTCGAGGTGAAGACACGGGGCCGCATTGATGAATGATTGGCAGGCGACAGCTGAACTTGGCTCGATGGCTCCCAGTTATGTTCTGGCCATCAGTGCCCTCTGCCTGGACTGTGCTACCGATGTTTATCCTTTGTTCCACAGGGAGGACTTTAAACTCCACCAGGTCTTGTACTTGTCATCTCCAACCCTGTTACAAGCACCTGTAACTCACCGGTTCTTCACTGTCGACGGGGTCTGGAAGTGGGGGAGGGTTTTCACTCAGGGCTGCATGGCCTGTGCCACATGACGGGAAGGTCAAGAGGGCACCACTTGAGTGGTGCATGACCATGGAGTGGGCACTGTGGGGTGGTGTAAAGGCACTGACAGGCTTCCAGGATGGGTGGTGAGTGATAATGACTTTTTTAATCAAAAAAAGTCATCTTTCAATATAATTAATTACAAAAGGAAACCAGTTCTAAGTTTTTACCCACCCCTTGTTTCATATCCATAAATTTCCTTCATTAAATTTACATTTTTTTTTACATGTAGACATACCGTATATTTCGGTGTATGTCAACCAGCAGATAGGTCGACCCTCCCTTTTTTTTAAGCTTCATTTTAATAGTTTCACGTTATATCTGGGGTATAAGTCAACCCCCATTTTTTGGGCTGTCCGGGCCTCCCGGGGACAACCCAAAAAATTTTAAAAACACTCCAATCATAAGTAATAAAGCTATAAATTAAGTAAGTAAAAAAAAAACCTCGGGCTACCAAGCAGCAGTGGCCTCAGGTTCCCAGGTAGGAGCGGTTATGGCGGCACCCAGTGGTGGGGAGGTGGCGGGTGGCGTTGGCGTTGGGAAGTGGTGGCGCCGGCGATGGGGAGGTGCTTCCAGCATCGACATATACACCGAGTTGACGTCAATCTGGGTTTTTCTTTTGGTGAATTTAAGCATATACTCAAAAGTATATTTGCGTATAAGTCGGCCCCCCCCCCCCACCCTTTGAAGAATTTTTTTTAGGGTTTCACGACTCGACTTATACGCAGAAACATATGGTACATGCAGCAAGGTAACAGCCCCTTCCAAACCACAAGCCCATGCTGCCCAAGCACCCCAGCTATCCTACAACCCCTGTACGTTTTTGAAGAGTGGGAGGAAAGTGGAGCCCTTGGAGGAAACCCTCGCAAACATGGGGAGAACGAACCGATTCCTTACTGATACCGTGAGACTCAAACCCACATCACTGGTGCTGTTGCGCTATGAATGCAGCCCATTGTTACATTCCTTTCTGTTTACACCACTGTGGCACCTTGTCATTATTCCCCTCTCTGCCCTTTGAGGGGTTTCCCCTCAGCCTCAGTCCTTCAGAGCCCAGTAATGGAAGGATTCTAGACTGGTCAGGCCTCAGAGCAGAGGAGATTTACCAGGATGTTGCCTGGATTGGAGGCAAGGTTAGCAGAGCTAAGGGGGTTTTCATTTGGAGTGAAGAAGGATGAGTGATGACTTAATTGAGATCTACAAGATATGAGTGGTAGACAGACAGCACCTTTCTCACAGGGTGAGAGTAGCAGATACCAGAGGAGGGAGGGAAGTTTAGGGAAGATGTCGGGTAAGTTGTGGGTGCCCGGAATGCCTTGCCAGGGGTGGTGGTGGAGGCTGAAACATTGGGGTCATTTAAGAGACTCTCAGGCAGGCACATGGATGGAAGGGTTTTTTTTGGTAGGAAAGTACAGGGCGGCATGGTTGGTGTCATCGTTTATGTAACACCATTACAGCGCCAGCGATCGGGACTGGGGTTCGAAACCCGCGCTGTCTGTAAGGAGTCTGTAACGTGTCTCCCTGTGTCTAAGTGGGTTTTCCCCGGGGACTCTGGTTTCCTCCCACCGTTTAAAATTTACCAGGGGTGTAAGTTGATTGGGTGTAAATTGGGCAGCCCAGACTCGTGGGCTGAAATGGCCTGTTGCCATGCTGTACATCAAGGGGTGAAGGGCCTATACTATGCTGTAGTGATCTATGTTCTCAGAACATGTTTGCCTGCACCCTGGAATGTGCCATTTGGCGGCATTCCCTCACCAACATCTCCATGTGATGAAAGGCCAACAGGCAGACAGAGGGCATCTTTCACTGAGTTGATGGTCTTCCCCCAGTTCTGGATGTCTGTCTGCTGTGTGTCCCCGAACATCAGAGAGTCACCCTGCTGCTGGGGATGAACTGTGTCGAAGATCCTTGCTCTAAGTATTCAGCAAGGAGGTGAGTGACTGCCTCCACTTCACCGCTTTTGTCTTGGGGAAACCGTGCGTTGGTGGGTGATGTTCCAGTTGTGCAGGAAAAATCTGACTGGTAGGATTCCTGTCACTGCCAGCCAGGCCAGGTCCTGCTGCTTGTTTCAAAGTTCATGTTTATTGTCAGAGTGCACACTTAATTCTTGCTGTGGGTCAGGCAGAGTTTCTACTTATCGGTGCCACAATAAAGTGTACTCAAGAAAAGGTATGTTTCCAAAAGTGAGAAATGTAAACAAAGGAAGAAGGTGACGGTCCAAATCCAGGAAAAAAAATCAACAAATAATGTGCAAAAAAGTCCTTAAATGAGCCTCTGATTGAGTTTGTTGTTTAGGAGCCTGATGGTGGAGGCTTCCCCTGAACCCGGTGGCATGAGTTTTGTGGCACCTACACCTATACAGTGAGAACAGAGCATACCATGGGTGGTATGGATCCTTGCTGATTATTGCTGCTCTCCGATGGCAGCGTTCCCCGTTGATGTTCTCGATGGCGGAGGAAGATGTACTGAGCTGCGTCCACTGCTTTCCACTCAGAAGTATTGGTCCCACCATATTGAGCCGCGATGCAGCTGGTCAGCACACTTTCCTCTGCACAGTGAAGGAAGGCTCAGGCCCAAAACATTAGGCGTACCTCTTTACCTCCTACGGTAGTTGCGAGACCTGCTGATCTCCTCCAGAATTTCTATGTCTTCACATCAATCACAGCGTGTTTCACTCCACCTGTTGAGTTTTGATGTCAGACCAAACCTCCGCAAACTCACGGGAAGGTTGAGGGGCTGATGTGCTTTCTTCACGATAACATTGGTGTGTTAGGTCCAGGAAAGGTCCTCCGAGATAATGATTCCCAGGAATTTAAGTTTGCTCACCCTCTCCACCTCTGGCCTCCCAATGATCACTCTTGTTTTCCCTTCCTAAGGTCCACAATCAGCTCCTAGGTTTTGATGAAATTGAATGAGTGGTTGTTGTTAGTGCACCATTCAGCCACGTTTTCAATTTTCTTCCTGTATGCTGACTCATTGCAACCCATGATCGTGGTAGCATCAACAAATTTGAGGATGGTATGTACAGAGCCACACAGTCATTGGCATAAAGCCGAGTAGAACAGAGGGCTAAATCAAGTCAGTCAAGACAATTTTATTAACATCTGATTGCACAAGTACAACCCAACGAAACAGTGTTCTCTGGTCCTCAGTGTAAAACACACAGACATACAACCAGACATAACATACATACAGACAAACAATACCTATGCTGGACAAGTATTCGTATATACAAATAAATAAATACATATTGTTTCATGAATATAAGAGTCTTGGGTAGTAGTGTGAGCAGTTCCTTTGGTCGTTCAGCGTTTTCACTGGGAAGAAGCTGTTCCTCAGCCTGGGAGTGCAGCCCTGAGGTGCTCCAGTACTGATGAAGATTGCGGAGGAGATCTCCTTACTGATTGGGGTCTGGAGGTGAGGATCCAATTACACATTAGGTGTTGGTGAGCACTGGCGATGAGGCATTCCACCAAGTGACCTGGACGGTCTCCTTGGGGGATATCCACCATATCCACTGAGTTCTTCACTCCTGCTGTCTGCTGGACATTCCATGCTGACCACTGCTTGATGGTCTTGCAGTCAAAGGTGTTTAGAGACATTTCCATGAAGGATAGGTGGTGGGCGAAGACCAGCTGACTGGGACCACTGTGCTGCAATAGGGCTAGGCCTATCCTTCGCAACACCGGGGACGGATACCGAGAGCACCTCACACCTGATGACCAGGCTCTTCCCTGTTATTGAGAGGGAATACCTTGCACACGGACCCAGTTTCTGGTGGACCTTTGCAATCCGCTCTGACCAATATCTATTGCATGCCTTGGTCTTGACCTGACTGCCTCCACTGCCAGACAACGTCACTCCTCTTATGCTCTCATCCTTCCTGATGGAATTCAGCAAAGGGTTCCATGCACCACACAAATAAGACTGGAAAGAGCAGGCAACCCTGTCTGACTCCAAACGATGAGGAAACCATTTGTTTCCCACTCATTGATTTGGACTGTGTTATGTATATCCATGTAGAGTTTAATCCAATTTCAGATTTCCTACCCAAAACCTATTTTGGAGAGCATGTCCATCAGGTATGTGTGCGATATAGAGTCGCAAGCCTTCTCCAGGTTTAAGCTGACCAGGCAGGTGTGTTCCCCACTGTCCTGCACATAGGCACTCGTGTCTCTGAGCAGCGCGACCCTGTCAGGGATGTTCCTGCCCGTAACCATGCAGATCGAGTCTGGGTGGATCACCTGCCCCAGGGCAGACTTGACACGACAGGTGATGTCTTTGGACAGGATTTTGTAGTCAACATTTAACAATAATGTGGGTCTCCAATTCCTGATATCCTCCTTCTGCCCCTCTGTTTGAAGATGAGGGTGATGATGCCCTTGCTCATGGAGACTGATGTGCTTCCTGCCAGGAGCATAGGGTTGTTTACTTCCAGCAGGTCCAGGCCCACCCAGTCCCACAGAACCGTTTACAACTCAGCTGGTAGGCCGTCACTTCCAGGCGTCTTACTCGACCCAAAGAAATGGATGGAGTCTGTCAACTCCCCCAGGGTAATTCTTGTTGCCTAAGACCTCCATGATAGAGGTCAGGAGGTTATTGTAGTCCATTCTGTTTTTAGCGTTCGTGTCATACAGTTCAGCGTAAATGGATTTGCCGATTCCCTGTATATCACGTCTGCGAGGATGTGACCAAGCCATCCTCTTCCTTCAGGCTGTGGATCAGAGCTCCCTCTGAACCTTTTGGAAGAAGAAATGTGAGCTCGTCTCATCCTTCTCCACTGTGTGGACTCTGGATCGGAAGATGATCTTGGAGAACTCTGAGGTGAATAGCGTGGCTGGTGGCTCTTCACCTCGCTGAATTCCACCCTCACCCTCTTTTCTGCAGAAGGAGGAGTTTTTGTAGGTCATTCTGGAGTTGGCTCAGTTCCCTCTGCCTCTGTCTGGCCCTCTGAACACCTTTGAGGATAAAGAACCTCTTGATGTTCTCTTTGGTCACTTCCCATCAGGTCACTGGGGAGTCAGAGAAGGGTCACACAGTTTTCTAACTGGCGTACTCCTTCTTTAGTTCCTCTACGTTCTCTGGGGTCATCAACTTCACGTTCAACTTCCATGTCCTGCTGGTGACAGGAGGCTCAAAGGAAGCAGTGGTCAGAGAAGAACACTGGTGAAATGTCAGTGGTTCTGACTGTGACGGCCTTCAACACAAAGTCTATCTGGGACCGAGTTGAGCCGTCCGCTCTCGACCAGACGGGCTACGGCTGTGCTCCACCTGCAGGGTTGCTGAAGGCGTTGCACAGGTGTGCGACCTTTACCGTCTCCATCAGGAGTCTGGAGGAGCTGTCCTGCCTGCTGTCAGCCCCGCCGGATCGTCCAACTGCATCCGTGAAGTCACCGGCCAGAACTATTGGCCTGGACGCCACCAGCAACTGTGGGTGCTGCTGGAAGACGACCGGCCTCTCATTCCGCACGGGCGAGGAGTACACGTTGATCAGATGGAGCAGGGTAACATGAGATTCACCACAAGGGGTCTCCACCCCAACCATCGCCTTAACCACTAGAAAGATTATAAAGATGCCTCCCCGTAGCAAGTACGGATGAGCGACAATCGCTCCCCCAACCATGCAGACAACCCATGGGCCACCATCGCGACTGCCTCTGATCATCCCTGAGGTGTAGCAGCCCACACTCCCATATAAAAATTACATCTGTCATGATATTGGTTAGGTATTGCAAGGCATTGAGACCTCGTGTCGTGCGTTTGACACTGTGCACGTTGAGGGTTGCTATGCTAATCTCCACTGTTGTTTATTGGAGTCTCCAATTTGCAGACCTTACAGTCCAGTGTCAGTCAGACTGCTGCTCTAATTATCTTCACTGCTTTGGTGATCTGCAACATTGATTTCGGGTTCAGGGACAGGGGGTGATCTTCCTCTGGGAGTGGGGTCTCCTCGGACCTGGCTGTGTTTGCTACCTTCTGCAACCTTCCGTGTTCCTAGGCATTTGTATTGCCAAACGGGGCTGTGATGTAGCCAGTCAGTTCCCTCTCCACAGTGCACCTGGAGATGATTAATAACATGTCTTAACAACACACCAAATCTCCTTAGAAAGCAGAGGCGCTGGTTTGCCCTTTTCTCTGTGGCCTCAATGTGCTGCATCCAGGAGAGGTCTTCTGAGATACAGACTCCCAGGAACACGAGGATTCTCTCCACCTCCGTCCTATCATTGCGGACAGGTCCATGGTCCTGTAGCCTCTCGTTCCTAAAAGATGGAGAGTTGAGAATGGGATTGGATGAAGGTGGCAGGCTCGCCACAAAGCTGTCACCTAACTGGTGTTTTACTTTCTCCCATTTAGAGGAGACCCCATTGTGATTTCCGAATGCATTGCGCCAGATTGGAAGAAACGCAAGGGAATTCCAGGAGGAATATATATGGGTCGGTCAGGCAGAGAGCAGTGGAAGAGTGAATTGTTGCTTGTCATTCCAATTTAAGATTTCTTTGTAATAATCCTTGTTGGTATTATTGGAGAGAGTGGCATAACTCTTAACGGCATCTGATTTGCATGTATTAGTTTTTACTTATGGCAAGGCGGGCAGTGTTGCTCAGATCGAGGGATGTTACCCCATCTAATCACGCTCAATGGCTACATGACATTATGTCATGTTTAAACTTAGAGAACATTAGATGCTCAATTTCCAATTTGAATATAAATTTTCAAACACTGTGGGGACCTTTATGGATTATTTTCAGAATCTGTGAGTTGATATGAATGCAGAAGTAAGTGTTGGCTAATAAGGTAATTTATTTCTCTGATAGGAATTTTTTTTACTCTCCTTTCCAAATGGCTTCGTTTTTGGCAGTCGGTTTAGATTTTTTAAATAATAAAATATTACTGTAATATTTGTTTAATTGAGAATGCAGGGTACCTTGGATGATCTAAGTATTTTTTTAAACTTTTAATATGTATTCTTATGTACTCTGTACTTTTCAATGTGGAACTTCAATTTTCAATAAAAATAGTTGAGGTGGGATTCTGCAAATATTAGCAAGGCATCATGGAATTACATCTAATGATGTCCGACTCTTGTACGCCAGCCCTTCATGTATGGGATTTAAGGCCTTCGTTGGGAGGTCTGGGAGTAACCAGGGCCACCCTTTGTGTTACAGCGTCTGATCACCAACCTGCAGGATCCACGGTGTCTGGGACGAAAGGGAGCTAATGGTGCACGATGGAGCTGAAGGTGTGGGTCGAAGGGGTCCAGCGCATTGTGTGTGGTGTCACCGAGGCGACCACATGCCAGGAGGTGGTCATTGCCCTGGCTCAGGCTATCGGTAAGCTGCCGTTGGCTCAGTTGTGGCAATGGGGCCCCATTCCAGCTCTGGCCATTCGCCCTTGCGTTAGTTTTCCGCAAAAAGGTTTGGCCGCATGTCGGAGGGAAAGCTGTGCTTCTGTTACCCATTGGGGAACGGGGAAGGCCGTGGCCAGTGGCGGAGAGACTCTAAAACCCGAGATGGACTTTCTCCAGTGCCTTCCACCTGGACTCGGGCTCGATCCCTGTGGATCCACTCCAGGATCATGAGCCTGCCCCTCACCTTGTCGACAGAGCTGAGCATGATCCGCAGGGTTTCTGGAGAGGTGTAGCAACACTTTCTGGAACCACCGAGCATGACAGCACGGAAATGGGTCCTACAGCCCATGAATACTACACCAGACTATTTATTCCACCTGATCCCATTGGCCTGCTATAGCTCTCAGTAGCCCTCCCATCCATGGACCTATCCAGTCTTCTCCTCAATGTCAAAATCCAACCCACATCCATCACCTTTGCTGGCAACTTGTTCCACCATCTCACCATTCTCTGAGTGAAGGTTCCCCCCAATGTTGCCCCTAAACATTTCACCTTTTACCCATGTCCTCTCGTGGTTGTCTCAGTGGAAAGAGCCTGCTTGCACCTACTCTATCTATACCCCTCCTGCTTCAACATATCTTCATCAAATCTCCCCTTGCTCTCCGACGCTCAAGGGGGGTGGTGTGCCTTCTTCATGATTGACTCGATGTGCTGGCTGCAGGAGAGGTCCAAATGAATGACTGCCAAGAACATGAGTAATGATGACAGAACCTGTTGCTGTTCAGTTACTGACTCATCAGCTCTCCCACTCCTGCTGGCTGCTTTGGAACCTGATTAGCCATCCCTCTCCAACACAGAGCATTCCTACCGCTTTTTGACTCCCATTCACTGCGTAAGGTAGTTGAGTTGTTCATTTGTCACATGTGCTAAAGCTTTCAATCAGCACAGTGCAATTAGTACAACAGTCCCTGGATTAGTGGGTGTAAGGCTATGGCGAGAGGTTGGCCAGGGGTGGTGGTGGAACTGGATGCTATGGTAGTGCGAAGAGGTTACTAGATAAATAGAAAGGGGATAGAGAGGGGGATCACGTGCAGACAGCCGAGTTTCTGTTTAATTTTGGCAGGATGCTCAGTGTGGGCATTGTGGGGCCATCGAAAGCGAGGCAGTGTCGGCTGAAGATAAAGTAGGTGGATGGATTTGAGGAGGGTTGAGAATATGGAAGCCCCAATGGATGAAAGTGCGGTGGGGAGGATAAACCCTGAACACTGGGAAACAGGCTGGAAGTGGAATTAGCTCGGTCAATTCGAGGTGTACATAAACAACCAGAAGAAACAGTTTCTCCAGACCACGGTTCACACACATACACGCACAGTACAGAGCACATAGTAATCACATATAGATTCAGTACATTGAGATATAATTTAAGTATTTGCCATGGTTTACTCGATAGCAGGATACGGTTCATCAACCTCACAGCCTGCTAATACCCAGCCCAGCAGTCCTGATTGATCAGCATGGACACTTCTTAAGGAAGTGGAGGAGGGCAAAGTTACCGGCCCCCATTTTGACAAGAGCACAGTAGGAGCGTCCTGCCTGGCTGCTTCATTGTGTGGTACAGTAGCTGAAACGCATCAGACCAGAAGTCAATATAGAGGGTCATTAAATCGGCCAAGAATATCACTGGCCTCTCCCTTTCCTCCATTAACGAGATTTACCAGAACCATTGGTTAAATCAGGCTCGGAGAATTATTGAGGACCCTTTCCATCCAGCACACAGTATTTTTGACCCACTACCGTCAAGAAGGAGGTACATGAGCATCAAAATCGGGACGACCAGGCTGGGAAATAGCTTCTCCCACAGGCTGTGAGTTGAAGAACAGAGCCCTTTAACTAAGTAATTATTTTATTTTAAATTATATCTTCATGTATACTCAGTGTCCTCCATAATGTTTGGGACAAAGACACTTTTTTTCCTTTATTTGCCCCTGTGCTCCACAGTTTTACATTTGTAATCCAACAATTCACATGTGAATAAAGTGCACATTTTAGATTTTATTCAAGGTTATTTTTGTACATTTTGGTTTGACCGTGTAGAAATGACAGCGATTTTTATATGTAGTCCCCTCATTTCTGAGCACCCTAATGTTTGGGACATTTGGTTTCACAGGTGTAAGTGAGAACTCAGATATGTTTAATTGCATCATTAGTGCAGGTGTAAGAGAGCAAGTCTTGCTTCGAAGCTTTTGTTCTCCTTTGGAGTCTGTAGTTGCCATTTTTCAACATGAGAACCAGGGTTGTGCCATTGAAAGTCAAAGAAGCCATTATGAGGCTGAAAAACAAGAGACGTCACCCAAACCTTAGGATGACTAAAATCAACAGAATGGAGCATAAGTAAGAAAAAAGAGTGTACTAGGTGAGCTCCGTAATCATGAAGGAAGACTTGAAGAATTGTGAAGAATTCTCATCACAATGAAGAAAAATCCCCAAACGTTATGTCTGACAAATCAGAAACGCTCTTCAGGAGGCAGGTGTGGATGTGTCAAGACCATTGTCCTCAAGAGACCTCAAGAACAGAAAGACAGAGGCTACACTATAAGATCCAAACCATGGCAAAGGTGGTCTGCTTTGATCCTGTACGCCTCTACACGTTGCTCTTGCCACCACTCTGGTGCAGGTTAATCTTGGACTCATCTGTCCACAAGACTCTATTCCAGAATTCTGCAAGCTCTATTAAATACTTCTTGGCAAACTGTAATCTGGCCATCCTTTCAATGGCTTAACATCTTGCAGTGTAGCCTCTGTCTTTCCGTTCATGAGGACAGCAGTCATTGACATATCCCCCCCCCCCACCCCCCTGCCTTGTGAAGAGTGCATCTGATCTGCTGGACATACATTTGTGGATTTTTCTTCATTATGATGTGAATTCTCCAGTCATCATCAATGGAGTCATCCTTTACGATTACTGAGCTCGTGTGTATGCTCGTTCTTCTCAATGATGTTCCAAATTTTGGTCATCCTAATGTTTGGGTGATGTCTCTTACTGTTTTATTCTTGTTTTCCAGCCTCATAATGGCTTCTTTGACTTTCAATGGCACAACCCTGGTCCTCGAGTTGAAAAATAGCAATTGTAAACTCCAAAGGTGATCAAAAGCTTCGAAGCAAGCCTAGCTCTCTTATACCTGCACCAATGAAGCATGAAACATACCCGAGTCCTCACAAACACCTGTGAAGCCATTTATTGCTATAACTTGGAACCTGGGTACAGATTTGGGAATGGATAGATTGCATGCAGAAGTTTCGAGTTATATTACTTATAACTTAAGAGATAATTATCATACTTTTTGGGAAATATGGGGGCCCATATTTACAAATGTTGGTATTAAAAAAATGAATCTCGAACATTCCCTTTCTCTTATGGGTCTCTGTGAAAATATACATGTTTAAAAGTATCAAAAAGTGAAGTTCTCCTTGTTTCTTTCTTTTAATTTTTTTTGTTTTCCTTTTTTATACATGAAATGTATTTGGATTAAGTTTGAAATATTGTGAGATGTTTGCTAGGTGGTTTTATACAAAATATACGGTGGTTTTATACGAAAAGATGTCCCAAGCATGATGGTTCCCTGAAATGAGGGGACAATGTATAAAAGGGCTGTAATGTCTACATGGTCAAACCAAAATGTATACAAATAACCTTGAATAAAATCTGGAATGTACACCTTAATCACATGTGAATTGTTTTGTTTGTAAATATAAAACTGAGGAGTGCAGGGGCAAACAAAGGGAAAAACGTGTCTTTGTCCCAAACATTATGGAAGGCTTTGGATGTTGTTATTATGTGCTATATATTGTGAGTATGTGTTTGCACTGTGGTCCGGAGAAAAGCTCTTTTGTATGTACAGTCAGATGATAATAAACTTGAATTTGAAAAGGGATTTTCATGCCAGACAGTCTTTATAATGCTTTGATATGCTGCAAAAATATTGGTGGAACTTGCTAAATACATATTTTTTTAAACATGGTGTTGCAGGAAGAACAGGCCGATATGCTCTTATTGAGAAATGGAGAGAGACGGAACGCTATCTGGCCCCTCAGGAGAATCCATTGGTCGCCCTGAATAAGTGGGGCCAGTATGCCAGTGACGTGCAGTTTATCCTCCGCCGCACGGGCCCTTCTCTAAGCGAGCGGCCCACATCAGACAGCGTCGGGCGTGGGCCCGAAAGGACGTTGTACAGGCAAAGCCTGCCACCCTTGGCAAAACTGAGGCCCCAGAATGACAGGTCACTTAGAAGGAAGGAGCCAAAGAGAAAGTCCTTGACCTTCACCGGTCCAAAAGGCTTCGTTGACATTTTCGGGAAGGGAAAGGATTTGGAGGTGAAGCAACAAGCTCTCGCCTGCAGAGCTACTGTGGAAGAGTTCAAGAAAGTGGTTTATCTGCAGAAGGAGACTTTGCACACCCTGGAGCGGAAACTGGAGTCCAATCACGCAGAAATGAGGTACTGGGAGGGAAAGGCAGGGTTCCGCATCGAAGAGGAAATCCTGAGATTGGAGCAGAGAATCAAGAAGAATGCGATAGAGATTGAGGAAGAGGAGTTCTGGGAGAACGAGTGGCAAATAGAGCAGGAAAATGAAAAGCAGCTGGCAGAACAGCTGGAGGAGGTGAATCTCCGGATCAGGGACTGCGATGAGAAGCTGAAGGATCACAAGCAGAAAATTCAGAAGATTGAGAAGGGCATCGAAGCCGAAAAGGTTCAGCAGGAGATTCGAGGGTCACAAGTCAACGAGGAGGAGGTGAAAGAGAGCCTTGTGAAAATCAGAAGGGATATCGAGCTTAAGAATCAACATAGCACTCGGTTACAGAACAGCCTGAGGGCTGTGGAAAGGACTTTGGGGCAAGCTATTAAAAAGCTTCAGGTAACAGTACCAAAGGTCATGCAAAATGTGCCCACTGATGTGTTGTTATCAGAATGGGAGGAATCAATTCCATACTTTGTTCTGTCAAAATGAGGCCATTCAGTCCATTGGAACCATGCCAGCTCATAGATCAATCCCGTTCCCTTGCTAACATACCCTGCGATCAATTCTCCCCACATTTCCATCCACCCTGACAAAACTCCGCCACCCACTTACAACCCCGAGGGCAGTTTACGGCGGCCAAGTTAATCTCGTGACCAACATGCCATTGGGATGTGGGAGGGAACAGGACTGACCAAGGAAAAGACCGTGCCATCACGGAGAGCATGCAGACTCCACCCGTGGGGGGGTGGGGGTCAGAATCGAACCTGGGTCTCCTGTACCATGACAGCCCACTGCACTACTGGAGTTTTCCTTAAAACTTAAGCGATCTCGGTGTGATCACCCCCTCATCCCCCCCACCTCCCGCGCTCCAAAGAATCCCCCTTCTCAGCCTCTCCCAGTAGCTGATGGTAGAGAGGAGTTAGGGCAAGGGAGAGGGGTTTGAGAGGACAGGAATAGGCAAAGGAGAGCTGGAAGCAGTGGAACAGGATCCTCCCACGTTCTCCACCTGTTGTGGAGCTGACTGCGTGTGGGCAAAATGGAAAAAGAGGCCTGATTTCCAGGGGAATGTAATCATGAGGTGCTGGGCTCAGAGTTGGAGCAGTTGGCCCTGACACTCGCCCTTCACCTGAAGGACGGTCATGAACAAGTCAGATTTCCAATGGGAAATCAAAAAAAAATGCAGACACTGAAATTCTTCAATTTAAAAAAATAGACAATGGAAACACTTGGCCATTCTAACAGCATCCATAGAATAGTGTTAATATTTCTGAATGAAGACTCTCTGTCTGGGCCGTTAACTCTCTTCTCTCCGTAGACACTACCTAACCTAGTGAGAGTTCCCAGCATGCTCTATTTTTAATTTCAGGTTTCCAGTGTCTCTGGATATTTATTTTTTTCAGGCTTTAATGGGAAAATTTCCTTTCCAATGGCTGTCCAGATGGAACACTGAATGTGAAGGCTGGCCAGCCTATAAGCCTGCTCCATAGTTCAAGTATCTCTCTACCTGAACCCCTCCCCCTGCCATTGACCTGGATCTGTGTTCTAGAGAGAAGCCCTAAGGCCTTCCTGAAGGTGTATAGAACATTACAGCACAGGCCCTTCAGCTCATGATGTTGTGCCCATCTACGTGAACCTACTCCACAATAACTTAATCCTTCCCTACCTCATACCCGTGGCACCCTATCTAAGAGTCTTCTGAACGTCCCTAGTATGCCAGCCTCCACTACTGCCGCCACCTCCCCCCATCCCCCAGTGATGCATTCCAGGCACCCACCACTCTCTGTGTTTAAAAGAAACTTACCACTGACATCTCCCCTAAACTTTCCTCCATTCAGCTAAAAATCAATGTCCTCTGATATTGGTCATTACCGACTGGGGAAAGGGATGCTCACCCCCTCAGCCTCCATGGTTTCAAAGAGAAAAATCCAAGCTATGCCAACCTTTCTTCATGTGACATTCTCCAATCCAGGCAACATCCTCTTAAATCTCCTCTGCACCCTTTCCAAAGCTTCCACATCCTTCCTGTAATGAGATGACTAGAACTGAACGCAAGACTCAAATGCACAATGACATTTGACTGCTCCAGTGTAGAATTATTCACCAACTAGCTGCATGCATATCAACTGGAGTTTGTATCCCCTACTCACTGTATGTGATCCTCACTACCCAATGAACCAAAGAACACTACAGCATAGGAAAACAGGCCATTCGGCCCCTCTAGTCTATGCCGAATATTATTCTGCTGGTCCCATTGACCTGCTCCCATTCTATAACCCTCCAGACCTCTCCCATCCATGTATCAATCCAAACTATTCTTAAAACTCAAGATCGAGCCCACATTCACCATATCAGAAGGCAGCTCATTCCACACTCCCACCACTCTGAGTGAAGAACTTCCCCCTCAACCTTTCCACCTTCAGCTTAAAACTATGACCTCACGTATTGATCCCCCCCAATCTGTGGGAAAAGCCTATTCGCATCCATTCTGTCTATACCTCTCATAATCTTGTAAACCTCTATCAAATCTCCCCTCATTCTTCTTCGTTCCAAGGAATAAAGTCCTAACCTGTTTATTCTTTCCCTGTGACTTAACTCCTGCAGATCTGGCAACATCCTAGTAAATATTTCCTGCATTCTTTCAATCTTATTGACAGCCTTCCTGTAGTTAGGCAACCAGAACTGCACACAATATTCCCAATTTGGCCTCACCAATGTCTTAAACAACTTTAACATAACATCCCAACTCCAGTACTCAATACATTGATTTATAAAGCCTAAGGTACCAAAAGCTTTCTTTAAAACCCAGTCCACCTGTGACGCCATCTTCAGGGAATTATGTATCCCTGACCTCTTTGCTCCTCTGCCATTTACTGTATATTTCCAACCTTGCTTTGTCCTTCCAAAATGCATCACCTCATACTTGCCTACATTAAACTCCATCTGCCATTTCCTGGCCCATTTTTCCAGTTGGTGCAGATTCCTCTCCAAGCTTTGAAAATATTTCTCGCTCTCCACAGTGCCTCCAATCCTTTTTTTACACAGCTGCTGCTTTCCGGGAAATTATTCCCATTTTCCCAGAATGCAGTCTGTGTATAATGTGCAGAACCAGAACATGGGTGCCATTCCAGTTCTGACAATTTCCCTCCCCCGACCCCTTGTCATTTTCCTGGAACATCTGCAGTGTAAACTGTACTGCAGGCATTCCAGGACCAATTCAGGTCATGATGTATTGGGTACCGTAATTTTTATGTCCCGCTGTCACTGTGGTCCGCTGTCTGCTATCTGTTGCTGTGGGCCGCTAACATTAACCCTAACTAGAACCCCCACCATAACCCTAACTCTACACCTGAACCCCATGCCTAATCCAACCCCTAACCCTATCCCAAATCCCACACCTAACCCTAACCCTAAGGTGTGAATATAAGGTCGCCCACTATGTGGACAATAAACTTACCCCAGGACGTATCAAAAATTTGCAATCCACTTCTCTTGATCAATATTTTCTGTAGATTTCCCCCTGCTCTTTTATAAATTGTGTGCATTTTTTCCCACGTTCTCACCCAATATCATCCTAATTTCAACCTGGCATATAAAACCAGGGGAATATTTTTGAGCCTTTTTTTGGACAAACTTGTGGGTCTCACGTGCTGTCAACTACAGTATGTTATGCCTGACAGTAGATGTTGACGCTGTTGTCATACTAGTGTGAACGACCAATGCCAGCATTGGCGAGGCACTTCATAAAATACCGTGATTGCATGGAATTAATTTGCCCAAATGTTTGTGTGCGCGGTGGGTGGAGAACTTCACCAGGGTTTGAGAGATCTTATGAGGCTTTGAGGTGGGAGTGGTGAAGGGAGAATAGGCTCCCACCATAGAACATCAGGGAAATTGCCAGGCAGTAGGGAATCTGTGGGACTCTCTGCCCAAGGAAGCAGTAGAGACGGTCTCACGGAATACATTTATGACACCAGTCAGTATAGTCCCGCATGGTCGGGGAACGAAGGGGTATGGGGAAACAGCAGGTGGGTGGAGCCGAGTCCACGTCCAGGTCAGCTGTGATCTCATTGAATGGGGCAGCAGGTTTGGCGGGCCGGACGGCTGACTCCTGCTCCTAATATGAAAGCCCTTCGACTGACAGTAAAGCCGTACCCCTCCCCCAACATTGTCATCTTGTCACAGCTGTCAGGTCTGCGGAACATACTGACCACTCCTGATGTCCAGGTTCATCCAAAAGGAAATGAGGAACAACAATCGGAAATAATTATATATATATGCCATCAGGTTCCCTGGCAGGACTTTCCCCAGCCGTATCCGTCAGGAAGTTTGGAATTGCCATGTTTGGATGTGCAGGTGGTGAAATCCAGAACTCCTTTTACACTCCGGGAGATGCTAGTCACTTCCTGTGGAACAGGATGCAAGTTCCTTGGCTGGGAGGTCCCGATTTCCACTGCTCCTCCACAGAAAGAAGTGTTTCCTAACATTGCCTGGGGATGGCTGACTCCTCAGGTTTTTCTGTTCTGGTCTCCCTGACCCCGTCGTCCACCTTACCTTATCTTTAGTTGTGTGTACGCCATGGACATGAAAGTCTGGACTATCTGAAATCCCTCAGCAGCAGTGATGTCACTGGGTTTAATACCATGAGCTGGCTTGTGTAGAGATAATTACTGTCTCTGTGCTGCCAGATTGTGGATGCTGGAGTTATCCTGTGAGATCAGGGGAAATTGAGGGCACAATGAGGAGTGGAGATGCAGGGCAGACCCTATCTATTACAGCGCCAGCGACCTGGGTCCTAATCCAGCATTGTCTGTAGGGAGTTTGTACGTTCTCCCCGTGACCATGTAGGCTTTCTCCAGGTGCTACGGTTTCCTCTCGGCCTCTGAAAACATACGGGGTTGGGAGATGAATTGGGAATAATTAATTGGCTTGAGCTTTCTTCCGTGTTGATTCGTTAAACGAACAATTGAATGGCAGGAGGGGCAACTAATTTCCTTGTTCTTGGCCGTGCATTACAGAAAGAGGCCTGGAACAGCAGCTTTCCTCCCCACTCCCTGAGCCCTTAGAACCCCCCCCCCTTAGCCCCCAGACTCTCTCAATTCTCCTCTTACCCTCCTTTCCCTCCCACCTGCCACCAGCACCCTCTGACTCTCCCAATTCTCCATTCACCTGTGCCCCCCCACCCAATCCACCTCACCCTCTCCATTTAAAGAGCTGTCCCCTCCCTCATCACTTTTGCCCTCCCACCCATATCAGCCCCTTGCCTGCAGCCCTATGCTCAATCCCCTGCCCCTCCCCTCCGCCATTTTACTCAGGTGCCAGCCTGCTTTTAGCTCATACCTTGATGAAGGGCTCAGGCCCGAAACCTTTACTTTAGCTACGTAAAAAATGCGGCATGACTTACTGAGTTTCTTCAGCGTTTTTGTGTGAGTAGAAAGAAAGAGGCCATTTGACCCTTCAAATCTATGGCAGCTCCCATTATGCAATCCTTTTTCCAAAACTCTCCTTGTCCCACCAAATGGTTACTCCCTTTGACAGCAGGCAGCAGAACGTCACCCATTTCCAGTTGAAGGTAGGATGCTCCGAACCCTGGGGATGAGTTGTGTTCAGTGGAAAAGCAATTAGTGTCCCAGTTAAGGGTGGCCCAGTGGAAATGGCGCAAAGGGCTTCCTATTCTGGGACACTGCATGGCCAATTGACTGGGATGCCAGTAGCAAAGGGGCTAGAGAATGGAGGGAGTGTGGAACGAGCTGCCATCCGACGTGGTAAATGCAGGCCCGATTTTACATTTTAAGAATAAATTGGGTAGATACATGGATGGGAGAGGTCTGGAGGGTTATGGACTGGGTGCAGGTCAATGGGACTAGTGGAATAATATTTCAGCACAGATTAGAAGGGCCAAATGGCTCGGTTTTCTGTGCTGTAGGGGTTCTTTGGGGGTTTAGATTTAACAGGAACTTTTTTTGACAGAGAGGATGGAACAAGGCTGCAGGAGGAAGGGATTGAGGCGGGAACTATTGAAACGAGTAGGTTAGGTTCAGAGGGATATCTGTCAAACATGGGTGGGTGGGACTAGTTTGGGCAGGTGGGACTAATGTGGGCAATTTAGGCCACAGTGTCTGTCTCCACACTGTGTGACTAGTGTTCTGCAAGCTTGAACTTTTTTAAAAAAACGTCAGTGAGAAAGCAGGTTGGTTTGGAGAAGAGCGTCGGCTCAGAGCTTGCAGTTGACTGTTCCGACTCACCACTGGCCTTTGGGGAGCGATGGCCTCCAGAGGTCAACCTGCAGTCTTCCAGGGGCACATCCTGACGCACTGGGTGGGGGAGAGAAGAGTACTGCCAAGCCTCGAAACAGCGGGTCGAGAAGATCACTGGGGTCTCCCTTTCCTTTATTGACGACATTCATCGAGAGCGGTGGTTAAATAGGGCTCAGAGAATTATTGAGGACTCTTACCATCCGTCACACATTCCCTTTCTGGGAAAGTTGCAGGCATTGGTCTCCTTTCTGACAAAGGGTTGATATGCCGCAGAGGTAGTACCCTGAGGCTTGCTGCCAAGGGAGGCTCATTCCCTCAAGTTTCAAAGGAGGGGAGATTTCATTGAAATGTAAAGCTCTGGGGCTTTGCCAGGAAGGATGTTTCCTCTCAGAGTAAAGGCTGGACTTAATTAAATGCCGTGTGACCAATTAACCTTCCAACCCCATACATTTGGAATGTGGGGGGAGACCGGAGCACCTGGAGGAAACCCACACAGCTCACTGGGAGAACGTGTAAGCGCCAGATTCAAACCCACTGTAATAGTGTGGCGCTAACCCAGGGGCCCCCAACCATCGACCCCCCAAAGCATCGACCCCCCCAACCATCGACCCCCCAACCATCGACCCCCCAACCATCGACCCCCCCAACCATCGACCCCCCCAACCATCGACCCCCCCAACCATCGACCCCCCAACCATCGACCCCCCCAACCATCGACCCCCCCAACCATCGACCCCCCCCAACCATCGACCCCCCAACCATCGACCCCCCCAACCATCGACCCCCCCAACCATCGACCCCCCCAACCATCGACCCCCCCAACCATCGACCCCCCCCAACCATCGACCCCCCCAACCATCGACCCCCCCCCTTCATGGAATCCTGCTTCCCCACTGAATTCCCAGTTAATTGGCATGTAAGCGACCCATGTTTAAGGCCGGGTCAAATCGCAGCGTTCATGATGAACCAAGAAAAGCAGGTTCAGTGCGACCTTTCACATAGGGACATGGCAAAAGGAGGTGGGATCTGCAGTATTACAGCGTCAGCATCCCAGGGAGGCAGGCAATCCCTTTACACGGGGGCCAATGCAAAATATATCAGCTCTGATTCTACTTTCCTTGGCGGGTAAGTACTGGGACGAAAATGACCCCCCCCCCCCCCAAACCCCGTGTTGGTCAGGTTCACTCAGGTAAGTGAAACGGTAAAAAGGCGATTAAATACCAGCTTTCAGGGGCAGTGTGAAAGCACCTCGATTCCTCATTGACCCTCAGGCATGGAAGTGTTATTTATGTGTGGTGGTGGGGGGTGGGTGGCAGTGCTGGCCGGAGAGGGGGCGGTGGTGTTGTTACTGGCCGGGGGTTGGGGGAGGTAGGTGGCAGCGCTGGCCGGGGAGAGGGCGGTGGTGTTGGTACAGACTGGAGGGGGGTGTGGGTTGTAGCGCTGGCCGAGGAGGGGATGGAGGTGTTGCAGCTGGCCAGGTGAATGGTAGCACTGGCCGGAGAAGAGGCAGTAGTGTTGGTACAGGCTGGAGGAGGGGGGGGTGGTGCTGGCTGGATGGGAGGGGGTTGGCGTGTGGTGGCAGTGCTAGCTGGTGGGAGAGGCAGCAGGCCTTGGGGGGGAGGTGATGGCATCTCTGGCCGAGGTGGTGGTGTCAGTGCTGACCGGGGTGGGGGGGGTGGGTGGGATGGTGTGGGTACTCAAGAATACACACTTCTTTCCTCTCCACTCTACCCACTCTTCCTCGTCCTCCCATCTACCATCTACTCTCAACTTATTAAAAGCCAGAATGTCATAAGAAAATGGCGGCCATCAAGGCCCGCTCTCGCGAGATGTTGGCCACCCCTTCCGTAGTTTCTATTTTCCAAAGATACACTCCTGTTTTCAACCTCAAAAGTTCAATCGACCTCCAGGCATTTATCAGCCCCTTAGATATTTCCATCGCTGCCCCACAGGGGTCGACGTCGACCACTTTGCATACCCCTATGCTAACCGCTGTTCTAACTGTGTCGTGAGAAATTTGCTCGACCGCGTATTGGAAGCCAGCCAATTTAATTCCTGCCATTTTACGATTTGGTTGGGAAGGAAATAATCGATGTTTAGCGATTGTTTTCTCTTCACACATTCATTCTGGCGTTTGCTGAAATCTGGTTGTCCCGACAGGAGAAGGAGCTGGAACTTGAGCAACTGACCAAGGAGCTGCGACAAGTGAACCTGCAACAGTTCATCCAGCAGACAGGGACCAAGGTCACAGTGCTTCCCGTTCAGCCCACTGAGGAAGAACTGCCTCTAGCCCAAGAGAAAGGTCAGGCTCGACCATACCTATTTTAATCACCGCACCCACCCCCAGTCTGTCCAGGGGTCAGTTGCAGGCTTGAAGTGAGAGTCCAAACTATTACCTGTCAATATATGAATGGACAGGGTTTAACTGTCTGCTGATTGCAGAAGACTGGACGGAAGAATGAGGAAAATGCAGGAAATCTGCAGAGGGATTTGATAGAGGAAACATTAAAATCATGAGAGGGATTTGATAGAGTAGAAAGTTAGAATCTTTTCCCCAGGGCAAAAGCTTCACACACCAGACGATGTGTGCTCAAGGTGAGGGGGAGGATGTTTAAGGGAGGCGTGGGGCGGGGGAGGGGGGTGGTGGGTGGTGGAATTACACAGAGTGGTGAGTGCCCGGAACAGGCTGCCAGGGGTCCTGGTTGAAGCCGCTACAATAGTAGCATTTAAAAAGCTTCTGGAACAGTGGTTCTCAAACTTTTTCTTTCCGCTCACATACCACTTTAATTGATCCCTAGGCCATCGGTGCTCTGTGATAAGTAAGGGATTGCTTAAGGTGGGACATCAGTGGGAAGAGAAGGTTGAGAATCCCAATCGTTACTGAGATATTTTGCTTGTCATTGGCCCATTTCCTTTGGAGTTATGAAACCGTGCACGTAACGAGTCAATGAGGGACGATTAAGACAATGATTTTCAAACCTTTTTCTTTCCACCCACATCCCACCTTAAGCAATTCCTTACAAATCACAGAGCACCAATGGCATAGGGATTACTTAAAGTGAGATGTGAGTGGAAAGTAAAAGTTCGGAAACCACTGGTCTAGACACACGGAAAATTAGGGGCAGGATTTGGTTTGATTTGGATATCGTGTTCAGCACAGACACATGGCCCAAAGGGCCTGCTCCCGTTGCCATTCTCAACGGAGCAGATTATATAAATGGGCCTGAATGAGTCTTGGTGGGGTACAGTGTGGGGGTAAAAAGGAGGTCATACATTTTGGTAAGAACCTGGCAAAGCAGAATAGTTTTCAAATGGTGAGAAATGTTGGGGGTAGTTAGTGCGAACTTGGTGCTTCGATTCAGGAGACACAGCGGATACTGCAAGCAGTTGACGGATCATCCACATCTCCAGCTGCTGATACACTTGTAATTGTGTTCAGCTCCGTTCTCTCCATGAAAAATGAGGATATTGCTCTAAATATGAAATGGAATTGAATGGATTTTCAACTCTGCTATCTCTTATTTCAAAACTGTCCATGGCTCTTAGTTCCAAGAGTAATACTTCTGGCCTTCCAAGTGGAGCTGGACAATCTCTAGCTTTTGGTTATGAAGGTGCAATCGATATGCTCCAGGGGCATATCTTGGGTATGGCAGGCAAGGCACATGCCCAGGGCACCACTTGAAGAGAGCACGTTGCGCGCAGTGCTCGCGCTCTCCACACACACACACATACGACACACACTACAAACACACACTACATGCAAACATATACATATTCAATACATGCATACACACACTACATATACACACACAGACACACACACACACACACAAAATACTAATTACATATATACAAGAAGCTATAATGTATAATAAATATGTATAAATATTTTGCAATGATTTACTCAGTTCCAGCTCACCATTCATCAATCTCACTGCCCGTGGGAAGAAGCTATTTCCCGGCCTGGCAGTCCTGATTTTGATGTACGTACATCACCAAACTGTTGTTCTCCAAGGTGTACTGGTGTTTCTGTTACTAAATTGCCTGAATCCTTGTTTAGTGATGCGTTATTTTCCCTTCCAGCAGCACCTTTGATGTCGACGGGTTCCCTGAAGTGGCCTCCATCCACTCGCCAGCTGCCCAGTAATCTGAGGATCCTGCAGAACCCACTGACATCGGGCTTTAACCCAGAAGGCATCTACGTGTAACTATTGCCTGTCCCTGCAAGGGATTCGGACATGGCTGGTCGTACCCCGGCTCCCAGCAGTTTTGCTAAGTTCGATCCTGTGCGAGGTGACCCAACCCTGTAACCACCGAGGGCAGAAATCCAGAAGAGATGCAAGTTCCTGTTGCGAATGTCTCCCCCCACCCCACCCCCACAACATCACTCGGGGTTCAGGTTGTGAAAAGTCCAATATATTTCAGAGACTATCCGAGAAAAAAAAACCAACATCAATTACATTTGGATTTTATCCATTTCTCTCTTCCCTACCCTTAAAATAAAATGCCCCAGTATTAAAGCAAAAAATTCCTGGCGGGATTTGCAAAATCGGGACCCTTGATTTCCAAAGCGTTGTCATTATATCCAATTAACAGGGAGAGGGTGCACGTCAGGAAAAGGATGGACTTGGAAGCACTAAGTGAAGCTTCTCACTTGTCCGGTCAGAACCACGGTGGAAACACACCTCAAACAGAGACTCAAAGAGTGCTGGGCCTCAGTAAAGCCAAATACTGAAGCAGTGTTCACGCATGGGCTTTTGAATTTGCGTTATGCTGCTTATGACTTTATAAATGAGGGCTGATTCCTGCTTTGTTGCTCTTGCTCCAGAACTTTGCTAAACACATTAAAAAGGAACCCGGTCTCTGACCTAGCCATGGCAGGACACCAGGGATTACAGTGCAAAGTAAAATGAAAGTCCGCAGAAACTGTGGTTAAGTTAAAAAAAAACACAAAATGCTGGAGGAACTCAAAACAGTGACCTTGATGCAGCAAAGATAAAAATGCATAACCGACGTTTTGGGCTTGAGCCCTGCATTATATTTTTTTTACCTTTGCTACATAAAGGACACTTGTTTGACCTGCTGAGTTTCTCCAGCAGTTTGTGTCTCTTTTACAGTGATTGCAGTGCAAGTCGGTTAGCAAAATAAGAGAACTTCCAACCAGTCAACTTTGTTGACTCAATGGCCAGCAAATTTCAAAAAGCCAGAAGGATGGGTGCCAGTGTTGAGGGGGGATGTATATTTTAGATATGACAGTGAGTCCGAAAGAGAGTTGCGGATCGATTCTTTGGTCAAGGCACAAGAACCTTTCCCAATTCTTGAGTGTTATTATGTACATAATAAATAAAATATTTAGATCTTATTTTTGGCTTCACCAGTGTATATGGGAATGTAAAATTAATATAAGATCCAGTTTAATAGCATTACTTTTATATTATATACCAAGTGCCAAGTTGTCAACGTGCACAGTCTGAACACGTTGTGTTCAGGTAGGTGATAACCCAGGATGTCAGAACAATCATTCTGTAAATCCTATTTATTAAACCCTGTCGCTCTGCATTGTTCAGAGACTCGTGTCGTGCTATAGAGTTTCAATGACAAGCAGTTATCACTGTTGAATACAAAGTATTATTATTTCAGTATTATTTGAGTCAGAGAAATGTACTATAAAGCAGAAATGATTTTATCATGTATTCTTTACTTATGTTGTTGCTTAAAGTTATAGCATCATGAATTTTAATCTACATTCTTCTGAACTATAATGTTCTGCTACTGTGAAATGTAGATTAGAATAAACATCATGCCCACTGAAAGAGCTGTCTGTCTCTCTATCCAACTCTAGCCTCTTTTAAACTACAGCCCTCCTGGGACCCAGGCGCGATTACTGGGGCAAAGGTGCTGGAAGCACCTTTTAAATTGCAGGAGAATGGACCCATTAAATCACCAACCCGGGGGATCCCACCCCCACAACGACACGCCATGCACTCACTGGAAGGACTGCCGGATGTTCGGACGCAGGCTGCCTGGTGACGCGCGTGCACACGCAAGCGCCGACATCACCAGAATAAGTGGGTCACCCATTTCCATTTTTAAATCGCCTTTGGGTGTGACCGAGGCAGGTTTAACTGGGTTCCCGGACTACCTCTGAGGTAGGTCAGGGGCCCGGTTGGATTCCGACGGGGTTAACCGGGTCAGACCCTCTCTGACTGCCGCATAACTGAGGGGGCACTAACCGGACAAATTGCCCATTTCACGTGGTAGTTTGAAAGGACCTTCTGAGTCTCCTGCTCAGTCCCTGGGCCACTGTAATATGGACCTCACCAAGGGTGACTAGGGTCTTCTGATTGTGTTTAAGTAATCTCTCAAATATCCAGTGGGTTAGATCCAGTGTTGATTATACGCATGGAACCAGGGGAAGCACACAGAGGTGAGGAATTTTAAGTATTCTACTCTTGCTTTCATGACGATATTATTGACTGAGTAATCCTGAGTTCCAAATCCATCATGAGAGGTTGAATTGAATTTCTATTCACAAAAGGCGGAAGTGCAGGATGGTTAGTGCAGCGGTTAGCACAAGCCTTCTATGGCACCAGCGACCCAGGTTTGAACCCGTTACTGATTGTAAGGAGTGTATACTTTCTCCCCATTGACCTGGTCGGGTTTCCACCAGGGGTTTCCTCCCCCGTTCCAAAGATGAATAGGATTAGTAGGTTCATTGGTTACGCGAGTGCATTTGGGCAATGCGAGCTCATGGGCCGGAGGGGCCTGTTGCTGGGCTGTATCCCTGTCCCACTGGCCAATCAGCGATCTCCTTTTACTGAAAGCCACACCCCACTGACCGGCCACCAGCCAGTCAGATGCCTACTTCTGCACAAGCCTGAGTGTGCACCGCCATCGGCTAGCCCCGGTCATTTTCCCCTGCTCTGCCGAGCGGGAAATTCAGGAGCCGTCATTGGACCCTCCTCAACAGAGCGCAGGGCATATTTCAGTCTGAGTGGGCCATTTATTGCTCTCTTCCTCCCCTCCATGTGGCGATGGAGGTCACTACGGTAGATGCCTTCTGTGAGGATGGCAGGTAACGGGGCACCGTGCTCCCGAGAGCTAGCCAGGGTTTCCCGGTGCACGGAGATACCAGAGCAGAGCCACAGTCCTCAGTATTCCCCAGAGTGGGAGGCTGTGAAATCCCCGTGGGAAGCCCTGATGCAAGGGCACATATTTCCCTCAGGATCCAGCTCTCGGGGAATCCTCCCCTCTTGCTTCCCATTGCACTGAGCCCCTTCCTACCCCGACGGGTCCCACGGTTGGGTGTGGGTTTGCGCGAGTGTTGGTACAAGTGTATAGCAGGAGAGCCGTTACGCTGTTCCATTGTTTGATTTAATTGGTGATTGTGATCCAAGTCTTGGAGCTTGCTTTCTGCTCCACCTCACAAACCCTTCCATACAATACAATCCCTGAATTAAAAGTTAAACAAAGAATTTGAGCAGTGGCATCAGGCGAACAGACCTGGCAACAGGTGTAGACATCAGCTTGGGGTCAAGAACCACGTCCTTACCTGATGTGACTCCAACATGAAAGTGGGCTTGGCATTTCACCATCACCAATGGGCAATAAAGTTCCAGCAGTGGTGCAAACTAGTAACGAGGGAGGTTTAGCTGTGGCCCTGGATGTGGAAAAGGCATTTGACAGATTGGAGTGGGATTTCTCATTCAAAGTGGTGGAAAAAGTCAGGGTTAGGGACAACTTTTATAAACTGGATAAAGACGCTGGACCATGCCCCCAAGGTTAAAGTCATCAACGGACAAATTTCCCACTGACAAGATCAAGTAGACAAGGGTGCCTACTATCTCCTGCCCTGTTCGTACTAGCTGTGGAGCCAAGATCCAGACATCCAGGGTTTTAGAGCAGGCCAGGAAGAACATAAAATCAATTTATTTGCCAATGATGTACTGGTATATCTGACAGACCAGAAAACTCATTGTCCAATCTGCGCTCTGATGCACTACAGGGACAAGAGCGAAACCATGCCATTTACTAAGGGGGAATTACAGTCAATGTCAAGAAAACCGTTATTTAAAGTGGCCACAAAATGGGATCAAAAACCTTGGAGTCGGAATAGACAATAACTTGAATAATTTATATAAATTAAATTATACTCCCATATGGGGGAGAATTGAGGAGGATTTAAATAGGTGGATATCCCTGCCCATAACCTTAGTGGGCAAGATCAATTGTATTAAAATGAATGTGTTGCTGAAGTTTCAGTACCTCTTCTAGACACTGTCCGTGGCGTTGCTCCAGGGATTCTTCCAAAATTTTCTCTCATGGGTAAGCACATTTCTATGAAATGGAAAGCTAGCCAGTGTCTCTGCAGAAAAGTTGACCTGGGATTATAGTCTGGGCAGACTGTGAATGCTAGATTTCAAGAATAACTATAGGGCAGCCCAGTCAAGATACATCACCTCGCTCATTGAAGGGGGGGAGGGGGGAGTTGTACTACCCTGAGCACAAAATGACCCGCACGTGGTAGGTAAGAAGGTAGCAGAGGACTTTATTTATGAATGGGATGCTAAATTGTTATCTGGGAAAACAGGCAGCCCTCTACGAAAACAAATCATCTTCATTTGGAATAAAATTAACCAATATCTAGGAATCAAAGTGGGCCTGTCCCCAAAAATACCCCTGACTCTAAATAGACTAATACTATTGACGGTGGGTAATAAGATCCTGGACACTTGGCATTGTAATGGCGTCAGGTGCATAGTGGACTGTTACGAGAGGGGGTAACTAATGTCGTTTGAACGACTCAGGCATAAGTATGTTTTATCAAATAAAACTTTCCATTGCTACCTTCAGATAAAATCGTTCCTGCAGGACAAATTAGGTCCAACTATGGCCCCACCAGCATGCAGTGACATAGAGGCCATGATTCGAAGGACCCAAACCAGGCCTTCATAGATCAAGGCAGAGGTGGGAGTCAGACTTACGAATAACGATTGACGAGCGTTGCTGGTCCCGACCTGTGTCAGATTAGCATTGACTGCAATCATTGATATGCAGTACAGGTTGGTACAATACAACTTTCTACACCAGCTGTAGCTGAAGCCCCAAAAACTGAACAGATCTGAACCAGAATTGTCAGACCAATGTTTCTGATGCGGCATTGAGACAGGATCCTTTGTGCATGCAACCTGGACACGTACCATGGTGAGGCCCTTTTAGGTGGAACTAGGCCAAGTCCTAGGAAAAAATCATAGGTAAAGAATTCCCACAGGACCCAGAGTTGTTCCTGTGGAATGACTTACAATTCCAAATCCAATAACGATCGTATTGGCAGTGGCCAGGACGTGCATAACGGTTACCTGGAAATCTGTTCCGCTGGAGAAAATTACCTACAACTTAAGAGAAAAGTATAACACTTTTTTTGAAAGTGTGGCGACCCTACTTAAATTCTATAGGGGCCCTACCTTCCCTGTCTATCCCTCAATCAGTGGAGGGGGGTGGGGGTTCATCCCATCCCAAGTCAAGAGAAGAAAACAGCCGTGTCGTGAAAAACCCATAAACCCCGATATACGAATTATACCTTTGTTGTGAGTGTCTTGAATGTTGTGTGTAACTGTGGTTAGTGAAGTGTTAAATGTGGGAGTTGGAGAGGGAAGGAGATGAAAAGAGCTTGAACTCTCCAGAAAACCGTATGAAATGGATAATTGTAACTTTTGTCGATGCTGATCCCGTTAACATTGACACCGATAATGTTGAGAGCTGTTTGAGTTTAAGTTTGGAAAATCATAAATATTTTTTAAAAGTGCCGGCAGTTACAGAGATCTTGCAACCTGCCCAAAACTAGTTACCCAGTGCTTGGCCACATGCAACAATTATGGTATTCCACGATCTGTGTTTCTTCAGCACTTGTGTTGCCATCAATGTCAATAGAGTGGCATTAAATTGTTTCTTAATCCAATGTGTACCTAAAGAATGCCATAAGGATATTAATACAATGTTCCCATTTGGATTAAATACTGGTCCAAATGGCTGTCTGATTTGAAGATCCTATTTCCCAGCTTGTAAGAAGTCCACAACACAAGGTTTGAGATGGGGGTGAGGGAAGAGGGATTTAACAGGAATCTGAGGGTGGTGGGTGTGTGGAATAGACTGCTGGAGGAAGGGTTTAATGTTTGAGACATTTATATGGGTACATGGATAGGATGGGTTTAGAGCAGAGGTGGGCAACCTTGTTTTAAATCCCTACGCCATTGATGCTCTGGGATTAGTAAGGGATTGCTTAAGGTGGGATGCAAGTGGGAAGGGAAGGTAGAGAATCACTCCTCTAGATCCAATTGTTGCTGAAATATTTTGCTTGAGAAAAATTGTAATTGGCCTATTTCCTTTGGAGTTACGAAACGGTGCACATAATGAGTCAATGAGGTACAATTAAAACAGGGGATTTCAGACTTTTTTTTCCACCCGCACACCACCTTAAGAAACCCCTTGCTGATCACAGAGCACCGATGGCATACGGATTGATTAAAGTGGAATGTGAGTTTTAAAAATAAAAGCTTTCCCACTCCTGGTTTAGAGGAATATGGGCCAAACGTAGGCAGGTCGCACTAGTGCGGGTGAGACACTTTGGTCGACATGGGCAAGTTGGGCTAAAGGGCCTGTTTCCACACTGTGTGACTGAATCAGAGAAGACGACACTGAAGGAGTTTGTCCGACGTCAAGTACATGAGAAACTCTGGGGAAGTTCAGGAAGTTAATAAAGAGCGTGTTGAATATTGATTACGTAGACTCTCCTGTGTTCAAGTTACAAAGCTGATTCCAAACTTAAAGTAGGTCAGTGAAATTTCTTGTTGCAGACACGGTCTTAGAATAAAAAGCTGCTGAGACCCTTGGATCAGTAAGAATTTCTTCACTCAATAGAGCGGGGGTTCTTGGAGTTCAAAGTTCACATTTATAATCGGAGTGCATACAACCCTGAGATTCCTTCCTCTGTGGGCCAGGTAGGACTTCTTCTTATCAGTAACTGTACTCAGGAATAAAGAGAGAAATGTAAACAAACAAAGAAATGAAACAAATGGACTGCAAAACAGAAAAAAATCCAGTATTAAATAATGTGCAGAATGAGAGTCCTTAAATGAGACTGAATTTGTTACTTAGAAGCCTGCTGGTGGAGGGGTAGCAGCAATTCCTGAACCCGGTGGTGCGAGTCCTGTGGCACTGATACCTCTTTCCGGTGGCAGTAGCAAGGACAGAGGGTGGTGTGGATCCTTCATGATTGCTGCTGCCCTCCAACAGCAACGTTCCATCTAGAATTTCTTGATGGTGGAGAGGGTTTTGCCTGTGATGTCCTGGGCTCTGTCCACTACCTTTTAGAAGGCTTTCCACTCAGGGCTAATGGTGTCCCCATCCCAGATGGTGATGTAGCTGGTCAGCACACTTTCCACCATACCTCTGTAGAAATTCACCAAGGTTTTCAATGTTATGCCGAACCTCCGCAAACTCCTGAGGAAGTAGAGGCCTTGACGTACTTTCTTCACGACAAGATTCGTGTGTTGGGTCCAGGAAAGGCCCTACAAGATAGTGACTTACAGGAATTTAAATTTGCTCGCCCTCTCATTTCCCAGTGATCATTGGGACACTGCTTTTCCCGTCCTAAAGCCCACAATCAGCTCCTTGATTTTGCTGGCATTGAGTGAGAAGTTGTTATTAGTACACGATTCAGCCAAGTTTTCAATCTCCCTCCTGAATACTGACTCATCACCCCTTTTGAAACAACCCACTGCCATGATATTGTCAGCTAATTAAACAAAAATTATACAGGCCCTTCTGGCCCATGAGCCCTGTGCTGCTCAATTACCTACAACCCCTGTACGTTTTCAAGGGTTGGAGGAAACCAGAGGAAACACATGCAGAGACGGGAAGAACGTGCGAACTCCTTACAGACAGCGTCGGATTTGAACCAGGGTCGCTGGCGTCGTAACATCATTGCACTAACCTCCACGCTGACTGTGCAGATGTTCTCTGTCTTGGAGCAACGTACAGTGGCCAAGTAACCTGCCAACCCACACACCTCTGAGAGGACCAGGCACCCAGGGAGAAGCCCAGTCACGGAGAGCATGCAAACTCCACATAAGCAGTGCCAGAGACCAGGATTGAGCCAGAGTCGCCACAGCTGAATGACAGTGACTTTTCTGCTTTGCTGAATGTTCCACTCAATGACTTTACATTTTTCACATTATATTCCATCCGGTGATATCTTACCCGCTCATTGAGCTTGAATATTACCTCTCGGGATTTCATTACATCCTACTCTGTGCCAGCCCCACAGTCTCACAGCACACTTGGTGCTCTGACACTTCCCAATCCCACCATTAGATGGCAGCAAGAGCTCAAGTTCTCACATTGACCAGTGGTCCACAGCCATGATCAGAGGCAGTTTCAACCAACCCCAGTGACTCTTGGCATTGGACCAGTGAGACTGCCCTGTAATGATGCTGCATGCAGCAATTTCTTCACTTTGTCTCAGTCTTTCTGGGATAGGTTGTAGGACATGCTAAGCAGGATGATAAAGAGTAGACTGAATCCTTGACTTTATGAATAGAAGTCGGAATCAGAGTCATGAAATTCGGTGATTGCTGCAGCATCATAAAGGAAACATTCAGATGATAACGGTCTTACAACATTACTACAAAAAAAAATAGCGCACAAAAAGTAATGCAGAGTGAAGTCTGGTGCCTGTGATGTTGCGGGCCGAGTTAACAACCCTTTGGAGTTTATTCTTGTCCTGAGAGTTGGCGTCTCCACACCAAGCAGTGATGCCACCAGCCAGAATGCTCCCCACGGTACACCTGTAGAGGTTTACGAGAGTCTTCGGTGACAGACCGAATCTCCTCAGACACCTCGCAAAGTACAGCTGCTGGCGAGCCTTCATGTAGAAGCATCAACATGGAGGCTCCAGGACAGATCCTTGGAGGTATTGACACCCAGGAATCTTGACCCTCTGCACTACTGAGCCCTCGATGAGGACTGGGTCGTGTTCCCCTGACTTCCTCCTGAAGTCCACAATCACCTCCTTGGTTTTGCTGACGTTGAGCATAATGTTGTTGTGGTTACATCATTCAATGAGCTGATCTACCTCCTTCCTGTGCACTTCCTCATTGCCATTTGTGATTCTGCCGACAACTGTGGTGTCATCGGCAAACTTGGAATATATACCATACAGTCACGACACACAGGAATACAGGACTGAAACCAAGCCCTTCGACTCAACAAGACTATCAACCACTCAGTTACACAAATCCTACATTAACTCTTTTATAAAATTCTCCACACATTCTCATTAATTCCCACTGATTTAGGCCAAAAAGGCCAATGACAATTTTTCTCTTTGCTTGAGAGGCCTATTTCCTTTGGAGTTATGAAACCAGGCACATAACGAGTCAATGAGGTACAATTAAAACAGTGGTTCTCAACCTTCCCTTCCCACCCACATCCCACCTTAAGCAATCCCTTACTAATCAGAGCATCGATGGTGTAGAGATAAGGTGGAATGTGAGTTTAGGGGGCCAATTTGAAAACCACTGCACAAGGATAACTGTGAATATTTATTATCTGTCTTTTTGTGTTCTTAATGTCTGTTTTTAATTCATTTAAGCATAGTTGCTTTGTCATTGTTGAATGTACGTTGAATATGACTATAAACTCATTATATAAGGGACAATTTTCAGCGGCCAGTTAACCAACCAACCCATGCATCTATGGGATGAAACTGCAGCACCCAGGGGGAAACCCACAAGGAGAATGTGCAAACTCCACCCAGGCAGCGACAGAGGTCGGGGTTGAACCCGGGCCTTCACGCAGTTGCTCCACCAGGCTCTTGCTACGACACCAGAGAACCCAGCAGTTGTTCCCCTGAGGTGCTCCAAGGGTTAAGAAACGAGAAGCTGCTCCAGGCGAGAAGTGGCAGTCCACAAGCAGGAGCTTTCATAACTTTGATTTCACAGCAAGTTGCCATGATCTGGGACACAGTGGATGAAAGGATAGAGAGAGTAATTTTCAAAAAGGAGTTGAAGACGCACGGTACAGAGAGGAGGGAGGGAGAGAATGAGGATATTTTAATTGCTTATTCAGATAGCTGGCACAGACAAGCAGTCATTTTTAAAATTTAAACGTACAGCGCGGAAACAGGCCAGTTCGGCCCTTAAGTCCGTGCCACCCAACTTACATCCAATTAACCTACATCCCCGGTACATTTTAAAGAGTGAGAGGAAACCAGGGTCCCTTGGGAAAACCCATGCAGACACGGGGAGAATGTACAAACTCCTTACAGACAGCATGGGATTTGAACCCCTGTCCAAATCGCTGGCTCTATAACAGCACTGCTATGCCAATCATGCTGCTCAGATAGCTTAAATTGTTCATGCTTTTTTCTTGACCATAAGACACAGGAGCAGAATGAGGCCATTTGGCCCATTGTGCTTGTTCTGCCATTCGAATGATGCCAGATGTATTTTCCGTCTCAGCCCCATTGTCGTTCCTTTTCCCCATCACCTTTGACACCCTGACTAATCCTGAAACCTATCTACCTCCGCGTTAAATCAACCCAATGATGTGGCCTCCGCAGCCATCTGTGGCAACAGATTCCACAGACTCACTACCCACTGAAGAAACTTCTCCTCATCTCTGTACTAAAGGGATGTCCTTTTTTTTCCTGAGGCTGTGACTTCTGGTCTCCACTCTCACACTCCAGGAAACATCTTCTCCACATTCACTCCATCCAGCCCTTTCACTATCCAGTAATTTTAAATGAGATTCCCCCCCCCCGCTCATCCTTCTAAACTCCAGTAAGTTCAGGCCTGGAGCCAGCAAACGCTCCTCATACATTCACAAGATAAAGGAACAGAAGCAGGCCAGTCGGCCCATCGAGTCTGCTCTGCAAATCCACCCTCAGCTAAACCGTTCTCACATCTAGTTCCAATTTCCAGCCTTTTCCCCATATCCCTTGATACCCCGAGTAATTAGATATTTATCAATCTCCTCCTTAAACTCCCCCCAACGATCTGGCCTGTGCATTGGCACCTCCGTATCAGACAGTGACTTGACCAGATAGAGTGCATACACCTGCAGAAATGTTCGAGAGATTTTGGTGACATTCCAAATCTCCTCAAACTCCATGTGAAATCTAGCCGCTGCTGAGCCTTTTCCATGACTGCGTCAACATGATGGTCCCAGGATCGATATTCAGGGATGTTGACACCCAGGAATTTGAAGTTTTTTACCCTCTCCACTGCCAACCACTCGATGAGGACTGGTCTGTGTTCTCCCGATTTCCCCTTCCTCAATTCCTTGATTTTATTGACGTTGAATGCAAGGTTATGACACCGCCTAACTAGTTGACCTATCTCACTCCTGTGCACTTCCTCATTGTTGACTTGTGATTCTGCCGGCAACCGTGATGTCATCGGCAAACTTGTAGATGGCAATTGAATTGTGCCTGGCCACACAGTCATGGGTGTATAATGAGTAGAGCTAACCTTGAGGTGCCCTTGTGTTGATTGTCAGTGAAGGGCAGATGTTGTTACTGATTTGCACTGCCTGTGGTCTTACCAATGAGAAAGTCAAGGATCCAGTTGCAGAAGCCTAGGCTTTGAAGCTTGCTGACCAGGACTGAGGGGATGATGGTGATGAAAGTTGAGCTGTAATTGATGAAGAAGCAACTGAGTAAAACACAAAAGTCTGCAGGCACAGCGATCGAAGTAAAAACACAATGTTGGAGAAGCTCAATGGGTCAAACAATGTCCTTTATACGGCAACAGTTGCCAACATCTTGGGCTTAAAGTATAAACAAGATGTAGGCAGGCGCCTGAACAAAATGTTGGGGGGTGTAGTGGGGGGGAGTGCAGGAGCCCTAGTCCCACAGGCAGGAGGCCATAGGTGGATAAGGGAGGGAGGGCACACCAGCAAACGGGGGAAGAGGGATGGCTCCGAACAGAGGGATGGGATAGAAAGGGAGAGCGGGGAGTGGGCTGGCAGAAACTGGAGAAGTCGATGTTAACGCCACCTGGTTGGAGAGGGCCCAGGCGGAAAATTAAGGGTTTCTCTCTCCAATTTATGGGCGGTGACTCCATTTTGACAGTACATGAGGCCATGAGCAGACATGTCGGAGTGGGAGTGGGTGCAGAATTAAAATGGTTGGCTTGTCACTCCTGCGCCATTTAGTTTGGGCACCTAACTACATCTTAATCATACTTTGAGGAAGGGCTCAAAGTATATATAACGTTGGTTATATATCTTTACCTTTGCTCTATTAAGTACAGTGTTTGACTTTCTCCGGTTTTTAGCCTGATGTATATGTATTACTGCGGTTGAGTGGAGAGCTGGTGAGAGAGCATTTGCTGGGGAATGATTGTGACGATAGGCAACTTGCAGTGGGTCCAGGTCTTTTCTTAGGTGAGTTAACTCTGGCCATGACCAGCCTCTCAAAGCATTTCATCACAGCAGGGCGACGGTCATTGAGGCAGCTTGGCCCGCTCTTCTTGGCCCGCTGGCACGATTGATGCGCTATTTTTTCTGAATAAACGACACCAAATGATCACCACAGATAAGTAATTACATGTGAATATATGTTTCAAATATGACCCCTAGCCCCCCCCCTTGCCCCCAAACAAAACCCCTAATGAAGAAGAAAAAAAGGAAAAGAAAAAGAAAGGGAAGGAAACAGGAGAAAGAAAGAAAAAAATGAGAGAAGAAGAGAAAGAAAAAAGGAGAAGGAGCAACTCTGAAATCTAATTCAACAAAGGAGAGGCCCAGTTATTTTTATCTAAATTTCAATAAAAGGAAGAAAAATAATTAGAATAGGTATCTTATTTATTAAGTATTGAACCCTACATTTTGTAAGTAGGGTTCCCACACCTGCAAAAACAGGTTGCATTTATTTCATAAGTTGTAAGTGATTTTCTCTGGGGGAACACAGCCATGCATTTTAGTGTTCCAATGGGCTATGTCCAAGAGAGAATCAGGCTTCCTGGTAACTGCAATACATTCCCTGGTCACTGCCCATGCAATTTTAAGAAACTCGAATTGATATACGGACAGCCTCATGTTAGGTCTTATGCCTGTAATATTTCCTACAGTATCTCTTCCAGACCCTCCCAGCCTCACTACCACAGAAATTCTTCCAAAATTTGAATAAATGAATGAGGACATTTTTATGGAAAGGTACGTTACCGAGAATCTCCATGGAAAAATTAACTTGGAAGCACGATAAGGGAGGATTACAGCTTCCCTATTTTAATATTGGGCGGCCCAGATGAAATTTGTCACTTCGCTCTTTGACAGAAGAGACGAGCCTCCATGAGTAGAAATCGAACTGCACAAAGTCGGGGAAAGAGCGGCAGAGCATTTTATGCGTAAATGGACTGTTAATTTTATGATAGTTGAAAAAAAACAATAATAAAACACATTTTGAATATCTGGTATAAAATGAATAATTTGATTGGAACATTACCCCAAAAACGCCCTTGTTTCAGAATAGATTAATTCCTCTAACTCGGGATAATTTAATGGTTCCATAAGGGGGATCAGATACGTAGAAGATTGTAGAAGGGAAATTAATGCCATTTGAACAAGTAAAAAATAGATACAATATTTATAACAATGCAATCTTTTGTTACTTTCAATTAAGAGTTTTTCTTAGAGAAGAATTAGGTCTGACTATGAGTGCAGTGAAATGGAGATTCTAATTCAAAAGGGGACCACAAAGAAGTTCATCTCAGTTATGTATTCTTTAATCCAATTGGGTACTTCTAAATGAGATTTACATCGATCAAAACAAAGATGGGAATCAGACTTGATGATAAGACCTGGTCGAACCTTATGCATCAACTGTACGATCAACACAATTAATGTGAGGTATAAACAGGTGCAATATAGTGTTTTGCATCTTACCCCGAAAAAAAAACATATATTAAATCCTAATTTTTCTGATATATGCTTTAGATGTGGGTACTTTTTTTTACATTCCACCTGGTCATGTATCAAATTGAACCCTATTTGGGGAAACTTAAGAGCTTCATTAAATCAAATTATTGGGAAACAATTGCTTCCAAGTCCAGAACAGATACACTTCTGAAACAGGTGTGAACTTCTAACTGCAGCAGTGAGAAATTGAAATGTCCATGAACATTCCAGCTAGTTTGTGGGCACAGGTTTTCAGTACCCTTGCCAAGAACACCATCAGCGTCTGATGCCTTGCAGGGGGATGGGGGGGGGGGGGGGTCACCTCTTGAAAGATGTTTTGATGTTGGTCTCAGAGACAGATATCACAGGGCCAACAGCCTCTGCAGGGATGCTCATTGGTTCTCCTTTTCAAAGTGAGCATAAAAGGTGTTCAGCTCATGGGTAGTGAAGCATCACACCCATTTATGATGTAAGATCATATCATGACAATTGCTACATATTGTCTCAGTAAAG
This sequence comes from Narcine bancroftii, assembly GCF_036971445.1. Lineage (NCBI taxonomy): Eukaryota > Metazoa > Chordata > Chondrichthyes > Torpediniformes > Narcinidae > Narcine > Narcine bancroftii. Next base: position 34,913,717 of record NC_091481.1, read on the forward strand.
CCTTTCTAGGCTGTACTTATTTTGTCCTGTCTCTTCTTGCAATGAGGCAATTCCAGATAATTATAGGGGAAGTTTTAACCTCCCCCCCCCCCCCCCCACCACCACTCTATAACCCCATTGATCTTTCATTTTTCGATGATTTGCTCACACTCCTCTCATGGTCACAATGGGGAGGTGTATTGTATAGTGATCACACCTCTTGCTGCCAAGTTCTACCCGCACAGTCCCATTGGATGACACCTTCAGCATATTCTCTCCAAGCTCTACTGCTCATCTCTTTGATCTTCAGTTGTGTCCCCCTCCCCTCTGCTTTTTCACCCGAAGCTTCCAGACCACAGGAAATTCGGCTACTGGTCCTGCCCTTCCTGTAAACTCATTTCTATCAGTGCAATTACCGTATTGGTCCCAAGTGCTGATTTGTGCTCTGGGTCCAACTATCTGAACAGTTCATATGTGCATATAGAAATTCAGTAAGGCACCAAATTATAATAATTTTTGGCAATTTCAATTTGAACAGCAAGATACACTTAAATGCTGGAGAAACTCAGCAGGTCCCACAGCATCCATAGAGGCCTTTCGTCAGGCCTGAAATGTAGGTTATATATCCCTGTCTCCTATGGATGTTGCAGGCCCTGCTGAGTTTCTCCAGCGTTGTCGTGTATTAACTACAATTACACCATCTGTAGACTTTCTTGCTTCACTCCAGGAACATTTTGGTTAGCTTTGGAATTTGGCTTCAGATAATCGTGAATGCAAATCAAAATAAAAAAACTTTGTCTAAATTCCCCAGCAAACCAGTTGCATGGTTTGAACAACTTTACCAGGTGGTTACTTTATTCAGATCCAAGGTTTAGCAATGGCATTTGTGTCTGGAGGAAGCATGGCCTCCCTACCTGTCTGGAACATGTGCACTGTGGGTGGTCTCATGGCTGAAACTTATTCAAAAGTCACATCACCTGTCAATCAAGGTTGGATTCCAACCACCCATTAGCGCACACCTTGCCGTTGGCTAATTTAAATCAACTCGGGTCATTATTGGCTAGAAACAAGGATTAGCACTTATAACGTCAACGCACAGCACATGCCTCGTGGTCGATTCCCTGGACACTGCTCCATACCAGGTTGCTACTGCGGACATTGTTGGAGGTGTCGCAGGTAAAGCGTGCACACACGGATTGTGTAGTATTGTGATAGATCAATACTTGCAGTGAGTTGCACCCCATTGGTACAGGAATAAGGTGTGTGTAAGAGTCTGAGCATGTCAAGTATAAATTCACTATTGTCGGTGTCCAACCTAGGTCTGAGGTGAATATCTAAATCGTTGCTTAAGTGAAGTAGTAATTGAGTACCATTTAATGTTCTCCTGTTTGTCTCCCGTAAATTAATGTTGCACATGATTGTAACATATGTCTCTCTGTGAACCCACCGAACCTGATACTCTTCCCAATACAACAATGGCCAAGACTTGAAAAAGTTTGCATCAAATGCCAAAACTGACGGAAGTGAAACAAAAACTTCCAATTAAACCTCTTCATTGAGATAAATGAATGAGGGAGTGCAGTCATTCGAAGGTTCAAACATGAATTGTGGTTCTCTAGGAATGGGTGAAACGATCAGTTCTGAATTGTTAAATTCCCCACCATATCCTAAAATTAGGTCATCAATGAAGCATGCATGACATACCTAGACGGAACTGTGTGCCGGAAGGAGGGTCACTGCCTTGTATCTCCAGCAACCTAGGCTTGGCCCAGACCTCTCAAGGCCACGTGGATTTTTTCCTGTATCCCACAGTGGTAGAATGTGCGGAGGAGCTGGTGACAGTGGGTGGGAGAATGGATTACAGGGACATTGGTGAGGGAATGGGATTAAACAGGAGAGTCTGCAGACGCTGGGGTTGAATGCAATACACAAAAGTGCTGGAGAAACTCAGCAGGCCACGCGCTGTCCGCAGAAAGTAAAAGGTAACCCAACGTTTCGGGCCTGAGCCCTGGAATCTGGAGAAACAGGGAGGTGCTTGAATAAAAAGGTGGGGAGGGGAGGGGAATGGGCAAGGAGGAGAGGAGAGGGAAAGGGAAGTGGGAGGAGCACAGACTAACAGGTAATAGGTGGATACAGGTGGGAGGGTAGAAAAAATGGGGAGGAAATGGGATTGCCCTGTGCATTGGTAAAGACATGGTGAGCTGAAGTGGCTTCCTTTTCACATCCTAAAGAATGAGAATACAATTGTTAAAGATCGATTTCATCAGTCACGAAATTATTTGAGTTCTCAATGTTTGTGATTCCCTGTCCAGTTATCCAGTTGATGCATGGATTGGATCCTCAGTTCACGAGTTTTATTCTTAGCAACTGAGGGTCAACCTTTTCTCATGAAGGATGGTGCGTATATGGAATGAGCTGCCAGAGGGGCTGGTACAATTGGATAGGTACATGGATGAATAGAAAGGGGCTAGAATCTCTGTCCCAGGATATTGATGGATTTTTATCGCCGTACCATTGAGACCATACTTACCTATGGCATCTCAGTGTCTCATATCGGTTCGTAAAGCACTCCAGCGGGAGGTGAAAATTGCTCAGTGGATTATCGGCATTCAATTGCCCACCATTGAGGACATCTATCAGAAACACTGTCTGGGCAGGGCGAAGAGCCTCATCAAGGATGTATCTCACCCTAACTATAGGCTTTTTAACTCTTCCTCCATCCGGTAGGCACTAGAGGGGATTTCGCTCTCCAACCAGGAGACTCACGAAGATTCCCCCCCCCCCCCCCCCCACCGAGGCTGTGACCCTGCTGAACCTTAAATCAGAGCGCTGAGTGGTACTGCACTGTCAGTACTATTAGAATTGTTTACTTGCTGAATGCGCTTGTTTTTATTCGGACATAGTTATTTGTATAGAGCGTGGCGGCCCGCTCAAGCTAACTGGGTCCCAAAATGGTGGACGCACGTCGGCTAGGAGGCCGGCTCCCAAAATGACTCTGGGCCTTCTTCATTGAGGGGGGAAAAAGCCTGCATGCGGGAAGAGCCCTTTGTACGTACCAATGACGTCATTTCCGCCGAGAGTGGCGGAACTGGGAAAACGGATATAAGCTTGACCTGAAGACCTAAATAAAGGAGTCTTGAGTGCATCTCCACACGCGTTTGTCGATATTGCTTTAGCGCTGTGTGTAGAACATCACTGCAATAGTACAATTTTTTAACTTCTGGTTGGACACTAATTGTATCTCCTTGGCTTTGTTTTTAACTTGGCTCAATGACAATAAAGTCGAATCTAATCTAAACTCACAGGTATAGGGGCCATATCTGCAGGCAAATGGGATTATCTCAAATAGGAAACTTAGAGGGCACGGAAAAGTTGGCCCAGTGGCTCTCCACCTTTTCCTTTCCATTTGCATCCCACTTTAAGTAATCCCTATGCCACTGGTACTCTGTGATTAGAAAAAGATTGCTTAAGGTGGTAAGTGAGTGGGAAGGGAAGATTCAGAACCACTGCTCTGGGCCTAATTGTTACTGAAATATTTTGCTTGAGAAAAATGGTCATTGTCCCATTTCCTTTGGAGTTATGAAACCATGCACATAACGAGCCAACGAGGTACGATTAAAACAGTGGTTCTCAACCTTCCCTTTCCACCCACATCCCACCTTAAGCAATCCCTAATCACAGAGCACCTATGGCATAGGGATTACTTAAAGTGGGATGTGAGTGGAAAGAAAAAGGTGGTGAACCACTGGCCTCCTTTATATAGGACCAAGTGGAAGATGACCTCTGAGAGTGATCCTACACTCTCTCCTATTTGATAGTTTCACTTTGGTTACACTTCTCATCCTGTCGGGCTGAATCTACAGCAGGCAAAACACTGCCAAATTTCACATTCAAGTTTAGCGTCTGACAGTACATATACAACCAGATGAAATGGGGCAGGAATAGCAAACACCAGAAGGACATGAGGAAAAAGTGAAGTTGGGGGGAGACATCATGGGAAAGGTTTTTTTAATATATATAAGCAAAGTTGTGGGGGCCTGGAATGCCTTGCCAGGGATGGTGGTGGAGGCGGAAACATTTAGGGGCATTTAAGAGACTCTTAGCCAGACACATGGATGGAAGAAAATTAGAGGGTTATGGGGTAGGGAGGGTTTAGTATTTTTTTAAGAAATGTATGGGTTGGCACAACATCAAGGGCCGAAGGGCCTGTACTGTGCTGTATGCTCCATGTTTCTCCGGGTCACAGTGCACTTAACAATATGCAGAACATAATAATCACATTTATATGTACAGATAGAATTTAAAATAAATATAGTTTGGAATTATTTACTCATTCCTCTCTAAGATATCATTCATCAAATCACAGCCTGCGGGAAGAAGCTATTTCCCAGCCTGACAGTCCTGATTTTGATGCTATGCACCTCCTTCCTGAAGGTAGTAGTGATTGATGGTAGGAGTCCTTAATAATCCTTTGAGCCCTAATTAAGCAACACTCCTGGTTTGTGTTGTCAAAAGAACACGGGGTGGGCGTGGTGGTGGGAGGACTCTGCAGTGACCGCCGTGCTGATTATTCTGTACTGACATCTGCCCTGATGCATTGGAGCTCCCATGCCACCAAACGATGCAACCAGACAGGACACTCTCAAATGTTGTCAAGTTGGGGACCAGTGACCTTGCCCACCTCAACCACCCTAAGAGGCAATGTGGATATGAACCGGACATGATATTTTTTAAAAGACAGTTGCAAGCCCAAGCAAAATACAGCAAAACTGCAGGCTGCCGAGGGGTGGCACGGTTGGCGTAACGGTTAGTGCAACGCTGCTACAGCACCAGCGGCCGGGGTTCGTATCCGGCGGTCTGTAAGGTGCTTGTACATTCTCCCCATGTCTGCGTGGGTTTTCTCCGGGTGCTCCAGTTTCCTTTCACTGTAGGGTTGTAGGTTGGGTGTAATTGGCCGGCATGGGTTCATGGGTCGAAATGGCCTGTTACCGGAAATTAAACTGCACTTTGAGGTACAGCCTCCCCCCGACTTATGGCCATCCGTGCATATGACCGAAAATAAAAATGATGGCTGCTTGCATACGATAGTGCCTGTCTCTCAGTTGCCATTGTGTAAGCACGGTAAACCCGCCAAATAAAATGGCGAGCAAGAGGAAAAAACCCATCCCCAGCCGATAGATCTGGGAAGAAGCCAAGGAAGACGCTTGATTCGGAATTGAAAATGACTTTTGACGACTTCCATTTTGAGATACGACCGTGTCAGTCCGAACGGAACTCGGACGTTTGTTGGGGAATAGCTATATTTAAAGTATCATCTCAACTCCAGATGCTTTATCTGAAGTAGTGTGAACATGCATCCTCCTACACAACTTTATCGAGGCATCGCTCTCGTTTCCCCGAGACTACCCCACACTGACCATACTGGACCCCACACAGCAACTGAGGTAATTCTGTGATTATACAAGGGTGTTGTTCGGGTGTTAACTGGCAGTGCAATATGTAATTCAATTATTCCCCCAACCATGCTCTTTAGTTTTTCCAACTGAGTTTTCCTTCTTGAATTTCATGTTACGTTCTTTGAGCTCTGTGAAAAGTATTTACATCCTTCGCTTGAAAACTGCAATTTCATTTTGACCGTGAGAAAAAATTACAATGTTACCATTTGCAAAAGAAATCCAAAAATCACTTGTTTTTAAATGCTGACAGAATTTAATAATTTAACATTGCCTAAGCATAAACAAAAAATGCAAACCTGGTCCAACAATTATTCCAGAAATTAGTTTTGCTCGAAACAACAAAGAAAATATTCAGTGGTTATTATATTCCTCTACAAAAATAGCCTCAAATGAGATTCATGATTATTCCCAAACTATTTACAATACACAAAAGCCACTTCTGGCAAATATATATAGTTCACAATATCTTAGAATGCAGCACATCAGAGCAGCTGGAATGCGACCAAGAGGAACATAAAGTTGTGGCTCATGCACAAGAGGGGAGGAGGGATGGCGTGCCTGTGTTATATAACACTTCACAGCATCACCAATCCTGCTGCCTTGGTGACAACTAAAAATAGCTCTCACTGAAGTTGCTGTCTCCTCAGTCTGCATAACTTTCACCTGCCTTTTGGGTTTGTCCACAGGGTTCAGGAGTTGAGGCTGAGCGGGAGGGGGGGACGGGGGAAGAATTGGTTATTCTCACAAAGGCCACATGAGTAACCGCAGTGCTTCACGACGACAATACGCCTTCTGTTGTGAACCGGGGTGGATGGGGTTAAATCCACATTCGACTCAAAAGACTGTTCTTTGGAGCAGAAGCTTTATTAAAACATGCCCTTCACGTTTAAATACGCTTTTAATGAGGACGTCTTTAATTATTACATTGACGCTGAATCCCCAGCTCACTCCAGCTGCCAATTCCTGCAGCTCCGGGATATCATAAATGCAGGCATTTGTCCAGAGTTTGCAACACAAGCATCAGAGGGAGGTGGTTGAACTTCACAACATTTGCCAGTGAATTATTCAGCACACGAAGAGTTTGCATCCTAAATTTTACAAGCCTTCCAAGAAGCTCTAACCTGATATTTGTTCTTAACTTGAGCAGGAGTTTGGACGTCAGAATTTTGATTTACCTTTAAAATTCATGCTCCATCGACCTGTCATGATAGAACTCCACTCTCTCCAAGGGCAAGACAGCCAAGTGATTCAATGATCAGGGAGGGGGAGTGGGGTGAGGCCAAGGGGCCATGCCACCGATTTAAGACACCAAGTCTGGTGGGCAAAGCACCTCTGAGGCTGGGGTGGGACCCCTCTGCGGCGCCGTCATTGGCATTACACTGGGCCCTGATGAGTGGACCCCATCCGCTACGCCTGCCTCTGAAGGCAGCGCCAAAATGCTGGGGTAAAAGAACGGGATGGGAGCTGGGCACCAGTATTTCTCTGGGCCACCCTTGTCCAGGAAGGGCACATAGGGAGGGGCTGCCGAAGGGGCAACGAAATAGAAGGGCAGGCAGAAGGGGGGCGGGTGGCTGAGAGTGGGCACCATGCTAATGGCCATCGAGTCACTGCTGACCTCTGAGCCGGCCACTCTGACCCGCTTGGCTGCAGGGTCTTCAGACTCCTGTTTCACCTTGAGAGCAAGGCTATCACGGGCGGTTCCCTCTCGCAGATTTAACTCCCCCTCCCCTCTCCCCTCGCACCTCTCCCCCTCCCCACCATAACCGCTGTCAGTGTCCGTGTCGCTGCCACTCTGTTCCAGCACCTGAATCTTCCGAATGACCGGGACACAGTTCACCCCACCAGCTGCTCGCACCATCGCTCCCATGCCAGCTGGCTCCTCGCCCAAAGCGCGTGCCTGTCCGTTGGCCCGGGGCAGAGAGGCAGCCTGGTGCAGGTGACCAATCAGCTGGTTACTTATCTGGTCCCAAGGAGTCCAGCTGTCACACCTGGTCAGGTGCTGAACCACCTCTTGGGCACACATTTGGAATCCAGAGCGAAAGGCGTCCAGATTCAACTGCTCGGGCACTCTCAGGGTCGTATCCCCTTAAAGGGAAAAAAAAACAAGCATGAAAAACCAGTGCCCCCCACTGAAGGGCACAAACCTCCCATTAATGTAATTCGCTACCACAGGTTCTGGCGAGTGCAACAGTATTACAGGGCCACGACTCAGGTTCGAATCCCTGGCTGTCTGTTCCCCCATGTGTCTTCATGGGTTTGCTCCAGTTTCCTGCCACCAAAACTGTATAAACCACTAACATTTGGCCACTTGGCATTATTCCATCTTGTCCCTTTTTTATATATTTTATTTAATATAAAACCACTAGCAAACATATAACAGTATTTCAAACTTAATCCAAATATACATGTGATATTTTTTTAAAAAGTAAAGAAATAAAAAAAAACCTCCTATAAATCCCCCCTCCCACCCCCCCTTCCCTCCAACCCCCTACAAACTAAAAAGAAGAGGGACAAAAAAAAACACAACAGGAGAACTTCACTTTCTGATATTTTTAAACAGATAAACATTCATAGAGACCCATGAGAAAGGGAATATTTGAGATTCATTTAAATTTTAATACCAAACAATTTGTAAATATGGGCTCCATATTTTCCAAAATGTATATTTATCTCTTAAATTATAAGTAATTTTCGCAAGTGGAATACATCTGCATGCCATCTATCCAATTCCCAAATTGGTATCCGACTTCCAAGTTATAGCTATACACTTTCTAGCCATCTTGTACCATTGACTTTCCCCTGGACCACAGCTCTCCATACCCCTCTTATCTGTCTACCTATCCAATTTTAATTTTGAAACAGTGAAATTGGGACCATATTCACTTCAGCTGACCACTTCTCCACTTTTTTAGGTGAAGAAGTTTCCATTAACATTCCCTTCCCCCCCCCCAAAAGTCTGACGCTGCTGCTGCTACCTCCCCTCGGTCCAATGCTGCCGCGACCACCCACCCCTCTCCCCAGCTCCAACGCTGCCTAAAAAAAGTCAGTGCTGCCCAGCAGTTACCCTAATGCCAACTCTGCATTTCACCCTTAACCCATGTTCTCTAGTTCTTGTTTCATCTCAGTGGAATAAGCCTGCATACATTTACTCTGTCTATACCCCTTGTAATTTTGTACACCTCCATCAAATCTCCCCTCATTCTCTGACGCTCCGGGGAATAAAGACCTAACCTGTTTAACCGTAGCTTTACTGTGCTGTATCGTTGAAAGGTTCTGACCTAATAATTCATCTTAACCCTTTTACTTCAGGGAGCAGCTCAGATGATTATGGAAACAAAGGTCCTGCCCTTTCTCAGACGGTTGTATGGGATTTCACCTTGTTGAATATATTGGTATGATGCAAAAAGAGGCTATTTGGCCCATTATATACATGCTAGCCTACCAGTTTGACGTCACTTTTGGTAAAAAGGTTTTTCTTTACCTGCACACCTTCTAAGGAAGCGTGTTCCAGACATTTAAACACCTCTTCAACTCCCTAGGATATCCTCCTAGTGGCTAACTGCTCGAGAGAGAGAGAGAGGTAGGCCAATCCTTTTAGACATCTCAATTCAAATGTTTCATCATCAGACCTTGTTCCAAAGAAACCAATCTCAGCCGATTTAACCCGTCCTCACACCTGGAATGGCCTCCACGCTCAACATTCTCGGAAATCTTCCCCCTCTATTTCTATAAGCTGCATCTTTAATGTTCCAAAGAAACCAATCTCAGCCGATTTAACCCATCCTCACACCTGGAATGGCCTCCACGCTCAACATTCTCGGAAATCTTCCCTCTCTATTTCTATCAGCTGCATCTTTAATGTTCCAAAGAAACCAATCTCAGCTGATTTAACCCGTCCTCACACCTGGAATGGCCTCCACGCTCAACATTCTCGGAAATCTTCCCCCTCTATTTCTATCAGCTGCATCTTTAATGTTCCAAAGAAACCAATCTCAGCTGATTTAACCCATCCTCACACCTGGAATGGCCTCCACACTCAACATTCTCAGAAACCTTCCCCCTCTATTTCTATCAGCTGCATCTTTAATGTTCCAAAGAAACCAATCTCAGCCGATTTAACCCGTCCTAACACCTGGAATGGCCTCCACGCTCAACATTCTCGGAAATCTTCCCCCTCTATTTCTATAAGCTGCATCTTTAATGTTCCAAAGAAACCAATCTCAGCCGATTTAACCCGTCCTCACGCCCGGAATGGCCTCCACGCTCAACATTCTCGGAAATCTTCCCCCTCTATTTCTATCAGCTGCATCTTTAATGTGTGGAGAGCCGAACTGCAGGCACAGACTAGATGCAAGCCCAGCAAACGAGGCGGCATGGTTGGCATAGCGGTTAGTGCAATGCCTTTACAGTGCCAGTGATTGGGACTGGACCTGGGTTCGAATACCACACTGGAATTGTACATTCTCCCCGTGTCTGCGTGGGGTTTTCTCCAGGGGCTCCAGTTTCCTCCCACCCTTCAAAAATGTACTGGGGTGTAATTTGGGTGGCATGGACTCGTAGGGCTGAATTGGCCTGATACTGTGCTTTTTGTCTACATTTACATTTAAAACAACCTCCCTCTTATTCTGTTCCATGGCTCAACTAATAAAAGGGAGGTGTTAATCAACATCTACCTGTCCTACCACCTTCAAGGACCTGCAGACACATACCCCTGCTCCTCCACCTGTATTCCATGTCTACTCTACTTTCCCCAAATGTATGAACCGCACACTTTTCTGACTGTGACAATGGGCACTCTTCCAGCTTAGATCATAGCTCCTCTCCTCATTATTAACCATGGAGCTAAGTTTAAGTAATTTAGACCTAATAATCAGGTGTAAATCATGCAGGGTATGTGTGTGTGTGTGTGTGTGTGTGTATGTGTGTGTGTGTGTGTGTGTGTGTGTGTGTGTGTGTGTGTGTGTGTGTATACCCACACATATACAATGTGTATATACTTTGTGTGTGATATACAGTGTGTGTGTATATATATATATATATATATATATCTGTCCCGCATCGGACTTATCAGCCACAAACGAGCCTGCAGCTGACGTGGACATTTACCCCCTCCATAAATCTTCGTCCGTGAAGCCAAGCCAAAGAAATATATATATATATATATATATATATATCACACACAGTGTGTGTGTGTGTGTGTCTGTGTATAATATATTCATATACCCTGTGTGTATGGCACAAAAGGCACCCAACAGTGTATCCTACAGAACTCTCTGTAGTCTCCCTTTTGCAAACATTTATTAAGCATTATTCTACTCTCTTATACTCACCAATTATAATCCAAATGTATGACTTTCCTTTGCATCCCAGGGGTTTCAGTCTGCCACGTGGAACCACTCAATTAAAATTCATGGTGGCCCTGCCAACTGTACTCTCTCAACAAATCCACTTGAGCTGTCTTTTTGTGAAGTGGTGGGGGGGGGGGGGGGTTCTTCCCAATGTCCTGGACAGTACTCATCCCAAATTCCTTTCAAAGTGGAGGATTGATTTGTTGCCACATTATATCTGCTGGAGTGTTCTGCCCACAAGATGTGTTCCTTACATTAAAATCATAAACTAAACTTCAAAGACATTCCATTACTGGGATGTCCTAAAATCGTGAAAGGGGCCACCCAAAACAGCACCTTGACATTGGGGATGGATACATCACCATTCCCCGCAATGAAACTGGATCAAACCCTTGGCCAACTGCACTGTGCGGTTGGCCAAGCCCCTTCATCACCATATCAACTTCAGCAGCTCGAACAGGGAGCTTGCCACTTCCCTCTCAAAGGCACAATTGCACCGCCCGGCGCTCACCGCTGCCTGGACAGCATCTTGATTAATTGGTGGTGGTGGTGGGGGGGGAGAAATTTACCATTTTGCAAAGCAATGATCCTCCGGTGTTGTTGTTCGGTCAGAGCAGTTAAAGCCTTCAAGTGATTCAATGTCAATTCCAACACCACCGCTTTCTCCAGGTGCCCCAGCGTCTTGAGATGAAGGGAGGGAAGAAGGGAAGACATTTTCTCTTTTAGTGAATGACTTTTTCAGATGCAAAACCAACAATCAAAGCACATGTCGGTTGGGGGAGAACACAATATCAAGAGGATTGGCTTGTATTAAAACAAGAAGGTCTGCTGGCTGGGGTCGAGGTGCCGGAGGGACTGAGTGGCTGAGGGGGGGGGGGGGGGACCTGCGCTGGCAGAGCGACTGCGGGATGTGTGGAGTTTAGTAATGCAATTTAAATCGATTCTATGCAGATTATTTCTGTTCCCAGAATACTGGGCAAATCCTGACCTGAACCAATCCGTGCGTTTGACTGCATTGCTTTTCGCTCCCAGGGTCGGGAACGTTCGTAAACAGCGGGCAAGTTTCGGTAACCCTACCGTCAGTTTCAGGTGCTCGGGCAGCAGGTCCTTCAGCTGCGCGATACATTCGTTAATCCTGTCCCGTCTTTTCTTCTCGATCAGCCGGTGGGGGAGTTTGGAGACGTCCCGCTTCGCTTTGCACGCGTGGAATTCCACGCTAGCGAGTTTAAAAAAAACATTACGCAAAGTTGAGGCTTTCAATGTCAACCGATCCGTGCAAACCCTTTTCACGCAAAAAGGAAACAAAAGCCTCACCCAACAAAGCCGGCGTTTTCTGACAGCCCCTCCTGCATTTCTGGGTTGCAGCAGCCGGGCAGCGGGGTGGGTGCAGCCTGTACGGTGTGAGCCCCTCTGGGAGATCCAGCACCCGGCTCTCTGCAGCCAAGGCGAGTTGGGCGCCTGTTCTCTCTCTCTCCCTCCCGTCTGCATCCCCCGGGACGGACGTTTGAGGGGTTCCCGCTGTCGCCAACCAAGCGAAAGGGCATGGAGAATCCCGGACACTTCCACTCACGTGTGCGAGGCCCCCCCCCCCTCCACCTCCCAATAAGGCTGATAGCCACCCAACGTGGGCGAGGAGGCGTTGCGTGGCGGGAGGGGAGAGCAGGCAGCGCAGCGGTGAGCGCCGGGCGGTGCAATTGACAGGTTCTTTGCTTGATCCAATTACGCAGCCCCCCCACCATTTTCCCGAAAACGACAGCTCCTGCAAGGGATCGGGACATTCTCGCAGGGCAAACGGAGAACTCTGCAGACGCTGGGGGTCCAGGGCAGTGCAGAGATGTGACTCGGCAGGTCACGCAGCATTCATGGGAAGTCAGGGGTGACCAAGGTTTCAGGCTCTTCTTCAAGATCTGAATAAAAAAACGGGGGGGGGGAGGGGAGAGAGGAAAGGGGGACAAGCACATGCTAACAGGTGGATATAGGTGGGAGGGTAGAAGCTGAGAAGCAATGGCGAGAAGGCAAGAGGGCCAAGAAGAGATGGGGGGGGGGGGGGGGAATGGAGGAAAGAAAGAGAATGGGGGAGAGGACTGACCAAAATTCGAGGTCCATGTTGAGGCGGAATATAACACACGGTCCCTCTTATTTTAGTGGGATCTCAACCCAGCAGTGCATGAGGAATCCCGTCGTGGCCGCCTCGACATCGAGGAGACTGGGCGCGAACTGGGAGATCATTTCATTGAGCACCTTGGCGCTCTGTCCACTGACAGCAAGTCCCTCCCAGTGGCCAACCACTTAATTTCCACACTGACATGCCTGTCCATGGCCTCATGGGCTCCCCAACCAGAAAACATCCACATGTCTAATTTCTGCCTCCCCTTTCCCTCATACCCCTGTCCTCTAAGTTCACGTTTATTTGCCATACAATTGTACCAATACAAATACTAGAACAGCCTTCTCCGGCCTATGGTGCAGAACAGTGCAAAACACGTGTACAAACAGAACACACACACACACACACACACACGAAGCACGATAGGCTGCAGACGCTGTGATGGCAGTCACACACACACTAAATACTGCAGGAACTCAGCTGGTCATTTCAGCGTCTGTAAGATGTTTACGTCTCCTATCGATGCTGAAATGACCAGGTGAGTTCCTGCAGCATTTAGTGTGTTTTTACGCAGACGCACGCAAGTACATATCTTTTTTTTTCTTTCTTTGGCTTGGCTTGTGGACGAAGATTTATGGAGGGGTATGTCCACGTCAGCTGCAGGCTCGTTTGTGGCTGACAAGTCCGATGTGGGACAGGCAGACACGGTTGCAGCGGTTGCAAGGGAAAATTGGTTGGTTGGGGTTGGGTGTTGGGTTTTTCCTCCTTTGCCTTTTGTCAGTGAGGTGGGCTCTGCGGTCTTCTTCAAAGGAGGTTGCTGCCCGCCGAACTGTGAGGCGCCAAGATGCACGGTTTGAGGCGAGATCAGCCCACTGGCGGTGGTCAATGTGGCAGGCACCAAGAGATTTCTTTAGGCAGTCCTTGTACATTTTCTTTGGTGCACCTCTGTCACGGTGGCCAGTGGAGAGCTCGCCATATAACACGATCTTGGGAAAGCGATGGTCCTCCATTCTGGAGACGTGACCCACCCAGCGCAGCTGGATCTTCAGCAGCGTGGACTCAATGCTGTCGGCCTCTGCCATCTCGAGTACTTTGATGTTAGGGATGAAGTCGCTCCAATGAATTTTGAGGATGGAGCGGAGACAGCGCTGATGGAAGCGTTCTAGGAGCCGTAGGTGATGCTGGTAGAGGACCCATGATTCGGAGCCGAACAGGAGTGTGGGTCTGACAACGGCTCTGTACACACTGATCTTTGTGTGTTTCTTCAGGTGGTTGTTTTCCAGAATCTTTTGTATACACAGTATATAAATGCACATTGTTAATCAATACAGCAGTGGGGTCACGGAGCCAGAGACAGTTATTTTGGGCAGTCACTTCGCTGCCTGTCGTCTCCAGCTCCCCACCCCCTTCTTAGCCCTTTGCCCCCCCCCCCCACGTCACTTCTTAGCTTCTTCCCTTCCACCCTGTTGTTCACCCAGGGTCCTATCTCCCGCCTCTTTATTCTGTCGCCTGCCTCATTATCCACCCCAGCTGATGAAGGGGCTGGGACCGAAACGTGGGCTCTGCCCTTCACCTCCCGCGGTCGCTGTGTCCCCCTTCGCCGGTCCCCGTGCCTCGGGGCATTCTTGGGCGAAGTGTGCGGCATTTCCACCCCTCCCCATGACATCCCTGCCCTTGCAGAAGACTCGAGCCAATATTAAAACAAGTATACATTTGCCTAGAGTGCATGCAAAGTCTGCAGACGCCTTACACAGCGTGCCGGAGAAACCCAGCGGGCCCGCGGTGTCTCTGGGGACCCTAAAGTTTTGAGCCCATCTTCAAACTTTGAAGGGTGATTTATGGCCCGAAACTTTCTCTGGCCATCGCCTCCCGCCGATGCTCCCCAACCCCTGCCAGTTCCTCCAGGGGTTTGGAGGTTACCCCAGCGTGAATAGACTCCCCCTTGGCCGGCGACATTATTGCCTAGCCGACGGGGCCATGAGCCAGGTTCTGTGCCACCGTGACATTGCTTGGACACACGGCTGTCTACGTGACGGAGCGCCGACTCGCCCCGAGCCCTCCCTCCGCCTACTCACCGACCCAATCGTTGGCCGCCCTGGCTAGTGGCGCACAGGCTCACCCTGTCCAACGCCAACCGAGCATCCGCGGACGGCAGGGGGCTGGGAACTGGCGGCTGCTGTCGTTACAGCGGGCGGGCTCACAGAATCACGTTCCGGAACCGCTGAGAACCGGAGTGTTGTATCTAGCGCATTTTTGCTCCAGATTGAAGGTGAAGACAGCGCCAAGTATGCACGAAACATACACACTCACCCACCCACACACTCACCCAACTCACACACTCACCCACACACACACTCACCCACCCACACACACCCCCACCCATACACACACAAACACATTCACAAACTCACGCACCCTCACATGGACATTCACGCGTGCATGCACACACATATTTGCACACTCACCCACACACACATTCACACACTCACATTCAAACATACCCATCAACACACACAAACATTCACACACACTCACCCATACACACACATTCACACACTCACACCCACCCACACATTTACATGCTCACACACACTCACCCACCCACACACACACACATTCACCCACACCCAGCCCCAGACACTCACCCACACACACACTCACCCACATACACATTCACCCACACACACACTCACCCACACACACACTCACCCACACACACACTCACCCACACACACACACTCACCCACACACACACTCACCCACATACACACTCACCCACACACACACACTCACCCACACACACACTCATCTACCCCCACACACACATTCACAAACTCACCCACATACACACTCACCCACACACACACACTCACCCACACACACACTCACCCACATACACACTCACCCACATACACACTCACCCACACACACACTCACCCACACACACACTCACCCACACACACACACTCACCCACACACACACTCATCCACCCCCACACACACATTCACAAACTCACCCACCCACACACATTCACACACTCACCCACCCTCACAAATGCACAAGCACACATACACATGTGTGTGCGCGCAGGTGCACCCACATACATGGACACCCACTCACATACACACTCTCACACCCACCCCCCCACACACACACAAACACTCTCACACTCACCCACCCACCATATACACACACACATAAGTACTCACACGCAGTCAGAGGCGCATCCACACATACTCACAAACCCATCCACACGCACAAGCACTCAGACACACACACAAGCTCTCATACACCCACCTAGCCACACACAAGCACTCTCACCCAATCACCCTCACCCACCCACCCATACACACACACGTCCCAGAACAAGTTCCCAAGGATGCCCCAAATGAACACCGACTTTGCTGGTTGAAAACTGAGTTAGATTTAAAGGATGCTTTTATTCCTGAATCGCTTTGTTCAAGACTCCAGAAGGTCAACATAGTGTTTCCAATAAACAAAGTCATTAACTCTGCAGGCATATTTTGCAATGTTGTGGTTGATTAATGTTGCTAGAGTAACTCATTTGGGGGAGACATAGATTTTAAACACATTTACCAGGTGTGTGAAGAAACTCTTCAGTCGGCACGGTGCACTGTTCACACAGAGGTCATTATCAGAGTATGATTATTGATTCAAGGTGACAAGATGCAAGTGAGGAGTGTCGGCGCTTCAGTTAGAAGCAATGGCGGAACTGTTAGCATCTTGCATTGTGCCATAGTCTAGTTCTGCGATAGGAATAGCTAAATCAATTTCCATTTTTAATGATTGAATGCCCCTGTATGAGGCACAAAACATAAAGGACCCCCATCACCCTGGTCGCACAGCCTCTTCTCACTGCTCCCTTCGGTCTGAAGACCAGCACCTCTTGGTTCAAGAACAGTTTCTTTCCAACAGCCATCAGGCTCTTGAACAACCCCATTGTCATCGGGGTCAGCTCCGTCAACTCAAATGGACTGCCTGGAGTCACTTTTATTGCACAATGTGAATATTATCTTTCTTTTGTGCATTTGTTGCTTTGTAATTTAGAGCATGGTTACTTTTCTTTAATTTTTAAGTTTTTTTTTACAAAGTACTTGCTCGGCTACAGCAAGTCAGAATTTCAGTGCATATGCACATTGTACAATGAGTATGATCACAAACTCATGATCATAAGCCATTTTCCTCATCCTTTGCCCAGGCATTAGTGAACAGGTAGGATGAGGTAAACCTCAGGGCTGGGTGAAGGTCCTGAGGCCCTGAGCACAGCCTAACACCGTCAATCAAAAAATTCAGTTTTCATCTGGGCCAGACCCCACAACAATGTTAAATATAACCTGCATATATATATTTATTTCATTTTTTGGGGTCTCCTTTTTGTGGGTTCAGCTGCGTCAGGGTAAATCTGGTCCTGGGAAAAAAAAACTCTGTGGTTCCCCCTTGGTGCCTTCAGCATGTACTTACTTTGCTTAATGGCTAATCCAGGCCTGAGGAAAACATTATGTCACCCTGAAATCTGTCAGGTTCAATGCCCCAAAAACTCTGCCAAGTTAAAAGGATGTTTTCAACTGTCAGAGATTCATCTGAGCCAGAATCTGCTGAGAACACAAGAGAGAGAGGGGAATAACTTGGCTAACGGTGGCAAACTCTGAGCTTTGGAGCAGCAGATTTATTTGGATGCCCAGGTATGCCAACCTTGCAACACCAAAACATCCCAGGGCTGAGGTTAACATATGAGGAGCGTTTGATGGCTGTGGGTCTGCACGCACTGGAGGTCAGAGGATGAGGGAGGATCTCTTTGAAACCTACCTAATGTTGAAAGGGCTGGATAGAGAGGACATGGAGGAGATGTTTTCCATAGTGGAAAAGTCTTGGACCGTTCAGAAGGAAAGGGTGTCCCTTTACACCAGAGACAAGAATTTTCTTCAGGTGGTGAATCTGGAATTTGTTGCCACTGATGGCTGTGGAGCCAAGCCATTGAATAGATGCGGAGTGGAGGTTGATAGGTTCTTGATGAGTAAGGGCATCAACAGTTAGAGGGAGAATGCAGGAAAATAGGGTTGAGAGGAAATATTTATCAGCCGTAATCTGAATGGCAGAATAGACTTGTTCTGGCGAATGGCCTAAGTCTGCTCCTATCTCTTATGGTCTTATGGCAAAAGCAAAACTCCTGGGGATGGAGAGTAATTTATACGAGAGGAATAAATCAGATATACAGCACAGTAACAGGCCCTTCTGGCCCATGAGCCTGTACCACTCAATTACACCCAATTATCCTACAACCCCGTACATTTGGAAGAGTGGGAGGAAACTGGAGCACCCGGAGGAAACCCATGCAGATACGGGGAGAACGTGCAAACTCCTGACAGACAGCGCTGGATTTGAACCTGGGTCACTGGCGTGGTAATGGCATTGCATTGACCTTTATGCTAACCACGGCAAGAGAAGAAATATAGAGATAATAAAAATTCACACTTATTATTAGTGCAAGAAAAAAAGGGCGGTGCTGCAGTGGTGCAGAAAGTTCACCAGCATTTTAGCTACGATCTGGAGTACAAAACTCCCTCTGGGCTGGGTACTGGGTGAAAATGGCTTAATCTACTCAAAGATGTCCCTTCAACCCTGGCATTGCAGGGCAAACTGAGACAGACAAAGGACACACTGAAGGTATACCTCAAGGAAGGAGGTACTAACCCTGAATTCAAGAGCCAGCAAGCAACAGACTGCAATGGTGTCACCTCAGATCAGATACTATTTATGTAATAAAATAGATGTGATGGGCCCTGAGGACCCCAAAACCCAGCAGCAGTGGAAATTCACCAAGACAAATGGTTACTTAAACAAAAGTTACCTTTAATTTTCTTTAAACATGATCAAACTTTAACTTAACCCCCTTCTAATTCTAAGCACACGTGTGTGTAATGTGTGTGTAAGTTTAGAAAAGTTCTTTGGTTCACAGTCCAATCTCACTTCTCACTCCTCCAAGTTCACTGGTATCAGGCAATTCTTATACTGTGCACAGAATGTAACATTTATGAATCTTCACCAGGCTTTGGTGCTTGAAAAGTAAATGGTTACTGCAACAGGAAAGTTCTTGTTGGTTTTCAGAGAGAGATTTGTTGCTCGTTGGACACAAACTGATTCCTTCTGATCAGCTACTTCAGTGTCTTGCTGAAGAAACTTTCCCCATCAGGGTTTTCCAGATGATAACCTCTTTCTTTCAGGTCACCACAGAGTTCCTTTTCTGTTTCCCTTATTTCGTGAAACATTATACAGCCAGCCATCTCCTCTCATATGGACCCCAAGGGCTTTGAACAGTCTTCAAAATGGGGTTTTTCCACAAGCTTGCCAGCTTGTCCTATTCCAGTCCCAGCTGCTGCTGCTGAACTGTAGAACTGAATTCTCTCTCTCTCTTTTTCTCGCAGAGAAAAACCCGTTTGACCCTCTCTGCTTGCAAAACCACATGACCTTCCTAGAACAGCAGACTGCATTCAGACAGACTGCAGCAATGCACCAAATCTTCCGAGTTTGTTCATCTTTGCTTTCCAAAACAATAATCCATTACTCCACAGCATGTCCAATTAACACTTACTTGTGAAGTTTCTATAGGCATCCTTCAAAGTTTTCGCAAAGGCACTCAGAGCCTGGACTGTCTGGCTTGAGAAGAGCTCTGGCATTTTAAATGAGATCTATGTTGTGAAGTGTTTTTGACCTTCACAAAAAAACCTGCCACAATTTATCGAATTTTAAAACATATCTATATACAATATAAAATATATCATAATCCATCACACAGACATGTAACATTATACATAACTATTACAGGGCAGACAAAACTTTGCTATTAGCATTTTCTGATGCCCCCTTAGAATCAGAGGAAGAGAAGCAAAAGAAGGTTTCCCCAGAGTCACTGAGTGTCTGTGGATTCGCCTCCAGCCCTTTGCAGCCACAAGATTCTAGTTCAGTTCAAGCCATCAGCAACCTGAGTCCAGATCCAAACCTTCAACACGATGAGGAAGCTTTCAGCGCCCAGGACCCTTCAGGAGCCATTTTTGCCCTCAGCGACCTCTTGAATCCCAATGAACCAGTCTCCAGCAGCTCGCAGACCATTGCGAGTCCTTTGACCTTGAGTTGCCGGCATGGAGTCCTCACCAGCAAGTTGCCAACTGCTCGCTGCCTGCATGTGCCCTTTGGCCACGGACACCCTCGCTGGTCTTCTGACCAGGACACCATCCTTCAGGTCATCTTCTCCTTCTCCATGGGGGTTCTTCTCCCTGCTACTGGTGCCCTGCACTGATCCCCCCCAGAGTCTGCAACTGTCGAGGACACTACTGAACACATCTTGGGCCAGACCCCGCGGTTGCAAGATTTTAAATAAAACACTGTCGGCTCCTTTAACAGGCTGTTAAGAGCCTGTGCGGTGTTGATGTCAGTAGGACTGGGCGGTGAGACCCTGAAGGGTAGTGCCGTGTCTCAACTCCCAGGGCCTGCTGCCATCACAGCAGCTCCAGCATCACCCCCATTTTGTTTTCCACAGCTGGTCTGGGCAAGACAAGACCCATTGATAATTGACAGTGGAAAAGAGCACAGCATCCTGGGCAACAATCAAAACCTTCGGCCCAGTGCCACAGAGCTCTGCTGTTGCTCTCCCCCTATTTATGATGCTCTGGAGTTTAAAACAAAATCAACGTGCTAATAAATTTGACCTGTCTAATTTAATGCCCATTTCCTTGTCCCTTTCCCATTCATTACAGCAACTTTACCAATTTATCCTTTTATACGGTATGTATTGTGACAGACTATTTAGCGGTGGTTTGGGAGGAATTACTAGAGCAGCTTGCACACAAACATTTTAAAACAGAATTTTTTGCAAGACATTTACAGTGATTTTTGCCACGAAGTATCAGCATACAGCTGGCCTGGGAGAGCATGTGATTTTTGCAGGGGGACAGAACAGTTTTGGCTCTCAGAGAGGGAGGGTGTGAAAACAGAGAGAGAGGAGACAGAAATCACTTCCAGAAGGACAAAGCTGGCATACTTTTGGAAGACTGCCTGGTCAAAGGAGAAGACTGGTGGTCTGAAAGGTGACCTGAAAGAAGGAGGATCATCTGGAGAACCCTGAAAGGGGGCAAGTTTCGTCAGCAAGACTGATTGAGAAGGAATCAGTTGCAAATGTCCTGGAAAAGGAATCTCTCTCTGAAGACCCTCCTGAGTGTAACCATTTGCCTGTTAAGCACCAAAGACTGGTGAACTTTGTTAATGCTAACTTCTGTGCACAGTACAAGAATTGCCTGCAACCAGTGAGATTGGACTGTGATCCAAAGAATTTTTCTAATCTTAAATACACATGACACACACCTGCGCTTAGTATTAGAGGGGGGGATTAAGTAGTTAGGTAGGTTTAGTAATAAGTTCAAGTTTCATTCTGTTTTCTTGTTCAAATACAATTAAAAACTACTTTTGTTTAGTAACCCTGTGTTGTGGTGCATATCTATTGTTGCTGGTTTTTGGGGTCCTCTGGACTCCGTAACAGTATTCTCTCTTTTTTTTTCTCTCGTGTGCTGATTGTTTGTGTATTTTACGTACTGTTTTGCTGCAACACACAGGAGGTTAATGGCATCTGCTCCATGTCCAGAACAAGTGTAAACTTTAACAGAAACCCCATCTCCACCATGGCTGTGACAGTCAAAGAGTCAATGCAAAAGTATGTTGGTTTGCGCAGTGTGGAAGCATCGTTTGAGAAACGGACCAAAAGCATTAACCCAGAGGATTCATATGACAATAATTTGATGGAATTAGTTTATGACAATTTGTCACATGCGATCACATGGCAGTTCTGCATATACTTCTGGCTTCACCTTTTATCAAGTTATGATACAATTTAATGAACTCCATCAGAAATAAGAGGGAGACAGGAGGGATGGATAAGCAGGTTAAAAAAATGGAAAGTTGGAGAGTTTTTAAGGGAAAAAGAAAAGTCTCGTGCAGTTTGGAGAGACTGTTCCTGTTTATGGCCCTTTCTCTGATGTGGCATGTACACAGAGAGCACTGCCAATATCCTGGTTTTGAGGCGGATGGCCACCACTACCAATTCCTGAGGGTCCCCTTCGACATCACCAGTGGGGTCCTGGACTTCCAGTGGGAGATGGACCGAATGACAGACCATTATGAGCTACAGGCCACTGTCTCGTATCCGGACAATGACACCATTTGCGGCCATGACCTGCAGGATCATGACGGCAACCTCCAAACAAATCCTCCAGCCCGCCAAACTCCTAACCCTCACATACCATAAGGCTAAATATGTATTTCACACAACCTGCCTTGCTATCCTTGGCTGCATCGTGGAGAACAGAGTCATCGGGCCCCACCCCGACCCCATGCACCCCCACAGCCTCAAAGGTGGCTGGGCTTCTTCTACTATGCCCAGTGGGTCCCCAATTATGTAGGCAAGGCCCACCCCATTGTTAAATCCACTTCTTTCCCCCTGACACCAGAGGCCGGTGCAGCTTTCAGCCGCATCAAGGCTACGATGCATGCCATGGATGAATCCACCCCATTCTAGGTTGAGAGAGATGCATCCAACTGCTCTGGCTGCTACACTTAACTAGGCAGGCAGACCCGTCGCCCTGAAATTTGACAGTCCTCTGACCAGAATGCCATTGTTGAGGCAGAACGGCACTGGAGTCACTGCCTCACCAGCAAGCAATTTACCTTGCTGACTGACACACAGTTGTGTTCATGTTCAACAACCAGCAGTGAAGTAAAATCAAGAACGACAGGATATTGAGGTGTGGAGAATTTAATTTTCCAGCTACAATTACAATACCAGCATGGGAAACTCAATGAGCCCCCAGATGCTCTATCCTGTGGAACTTATGCCAGTACACAAATAGTCCGCTTGCAAGCCCCCCACAATGATCTCTGCCATCCTGGAGTCCCCAGGTTCTTCCACTTTGTCAAAGCCTGCAATATGCCTTACTCCATCGAAGAGGTCAGGACGATGGCCAAAAACTGCCAGGTCTGCGCAGAGTGCAAACTGCATTTCCATTGACCAGACAGAGCGCAGTTGATAAAGCCACCTGCCCCTTTGAACGTCTGAGTATCGATTTCAAAGGACCCCTCCCCTCCTTGGACTGCAATGTGTTCTTCCTCAACATCATTGACGAGTATTCACATTTTCCGTTTGCCATCCCCTGCCTGGCCACAGTCATCAAGGCCCTACGCAGTCTCTTCACCCTGTATGGGTTCCCCTGCTAAATCCATAGCAACTGGAGGCCCTCCTTCATGAGTTGTGCCAGAACCTGCTGGCCAGAGGCAATGCCACAAGCAGAAGCTACAACCCCTGAGGGAATGGGCAGGTGTAAAGGGAAAATGTTACTGTTTAAAAGGTGGTCCTCCTTGCCCTGCAGTCTAGAGGTTTTCCAGTCTCCCACTGGCAAGATGTCCTCGCTGAGACGCTCCACTCAATCAGATCATTCCTATGTACAGTTACCAATGCCACTCCACATAAAATAAAGTTTTCCTTTCCCAGGAAGTCTGCTTCAGGGACCACGCTGCTGGCTTGGCTGACATCCTGAGGGCCAGTCCTATTCCGGAAGCGAGTGAAGAGCTACAAGTCCAACCCACTGGTCAAAAAGTTCCATCTTCTCCATGCCAACCCCCAATACGCCTATATGGCGTACCCTGATGAGCACGAGGACAGTCTCTGTTAAGGACCTGGCGCCCTCAGGGGTTCCTGAGACTACTACCGATCACCCCACACCCCTTTTACCTCTCGCCATCCGCGATGCACTAGGGCCATGGCATGTTTCCCCAGCCCCAGTGGATGGCATGCCAGATTCGTCACTACGCACCCACCAAACCAAGACTGACGACTGCCTACAGGTGCCTTAGACTGTCCAGGACCCCATTGCTGCGCCACAGTCACAGCGGCAAATTGGACCGCCCAAAATACTTAACTTGTGATAACATCTAATACACTTCACCCCACCGGACCCTTTCTAAAACAAAGGGTGGAGGTGATAAACCACTGTACATATGTTTGCCTGTCTGGACACACCCCTTGGCTGACTGTACCTGTGGCTTCTCCCACAGACTCCTGAATAAAGGTGACCGTCCCACAGCTCCCCTCCCCAGTTCAGGTCAGTCGACCAGCACAGACGTGACTCCATTCTATTGCGATTAAAAGCCAATCAGTTTGACATAACTTCCAGACTTTTGGAATTATTGATGGTGCATCAGCCTGTGTGACTTCGCCAGTGAGTAACTGGCCTCTGAACTCCCAGATGCCTGCCCGCCATATAAGGCACATCAGGAAGGCAATAGAACACTCTGCTGTCCCCCAGGTGAAAGCAGCTTCAACACTCAAGAAGCTTGCCACTGTACAGGACACACTTAATACCCCTCCATCTCTCACTCCACCACCAAAACACGATCTACAGCAGTGCTTCTCAACCTTTTCCTTTCCACTCACATCCCACTTTAAGTAATCCCTATGCTATCGGTGCTCTGAGATTAGTCAGGGATTGCTGAAGGTGGGAGGTGAGCGGGAAGGGAAGAGAAGGTTGAGAATCTAGACCCAATTGTGACTGAAATATTTTGCTGGAGAAAAATGGTCATTGGCCCATTTCCTTCAGAGTTCGGAAACCGTGCACATAACGAGTCAATGAGGGACGGTTAAAACAGTGGGTTTCAAACTTTTTCTTTCCATTACGTCCCACATCTCGATGATTATTAAGGGATTGCTCAAGGTGGGATGTGGGTGGAAAGAAAAAGTTTGAAGAACACTTTTAATCGTCCCTCATTGACTCGCTATGTGCACGGTTTCTTCACTCCAAAGAAAATTCCATTTTTCTCCAGTAAAATATTTCAGATACAGTTGGGGCTAGAGGAGTGATTCTCAACCTTCCCTTCCCACCTTAATCAATCCTTTACTAATCACAGAGCACGGATGGCACAGGGAATACTTAAAGTGGGAGGTGAGAGGGAAGAGGAAGGTTGAGAACCACTGGTGTACAGCATGGTTTGTAGCAAGTCACCGAGACTCCAAACCCACCAGCGAGAAGGGACAAGGGCAGCAACACCCCCCCCCTCCCCAACCTGAAAGTTGAGCTCCACACCCCACAAACTTAGATATATCTCCCCGTTCCTTCACCGTCCCGGGTTAAAACACTGGACTGAGCACCCCGCCCTTAACACCCACTCCTCAAGGACTTCAGCGAGGGCAGCTCACCGCCTTCTCAATGACAACGAGAGAGGGGCAATTAAACGCGACCTCGCCCCGCAGACGGGAGATGCCAAACACTGAAGGAGCCAAAGCTTTGCAGGGGCGGGGTGAATTGGATAGTCTCTCGGCCAGGAGGAAGGGTCTCCTCGCCATTGCACGCTCCTGTCCTCCCCGGACAGGGGCACTGTGGCCACACACCGTGGGGAGGGGAGAGGAGGGGAGGGGAGAGGGGGGGGGTCCACTTCATCCGCAGCAACTTGCCAGTGACGCTAGTGTGGTTGGTGGGTGGGGGGGTGTGAATCCCTCCTCACTGCCCCCCTCCCCCTCCTGATACGCGAGATGTGGGACGCGGAGGGTGGGCAAGCAGCCCAGAAATGTTTCCCATATTTGTGCAGGACTGGCCACTGCCGGAGGCGGGAGCCCCCACCCGCGTTCGCTTTCGAGCCCGTCCCATCGCCCTCGGAAGTCCTCCGACCCGGCGACCATGGGGAAGGACGAGCCGAAGAGCTGCAAAGCCGGCCGGGTGACCGAGCAGGACGCTGGAGCCAAGGGGGAGAGGAAGAAAGGAGCGGCCCGGGACCAGAGCTCGCAGGTCGGCTGCGGCTGCCGCTTCCCCCTCCTCGTCGCCGTCCTGCAGCTGCTCCTGGGGGTCACAATTACCGTGGTCGCCTTCATCATGAGAAGTATCAGCTCCTCCCTGCTGGCCCGGGACACTCCCTACTGGGTCGGCATCGTTGTAAGCATTTTTTTTAAACTAAATCTTTAAAACCACTAACCCCCACCCCCACGAGGCTTTGTTACTGCACATAGACTTGCCCGGTCGAGCGAGGGGGCGTTTGCATGAGTCGCGCCCTCTGACAATCGCCCGGGAAGACACAGTAAGTGATACATTGGCAATGAAACCTGCAACATTGTTTCCTTTTCATCACAAAGGCTCAGAAGTAAAGGGTGGGCGGGTTACGGATTACGGATCAACATGATCAATCCAGAGAAGTATGAAATATCTTTCTTGTATAACTTGTTACGGGCCCAGAGGACCCCCAAAACCTAGTGGCCATAGAAATGCACCAAGGCAAATGGTCAAAAATACACAAAAGTCGATTTAAATTTGTTTGAAACCGGATCAAACTTTGTCTTTTCACTGTAACTTAACCCCCTTCTAATTCTAAGTAGGTAATGTGTGCAAGTTCAGAAAAGTTCATTGATTCACAGTCCAATCTCGCTCCTCCAAGTTCATCGGTATCCGGCAATTCTTATGACTGTGCGCAGAATTTATGGCGCTTAAATGGTTTCCGCTCAGGAAGGTCCTCATTGGCTTCAGAGAGAGAGAGATTGGTTGCTCCTTGGACACAAACGGATTCCTTCCGATCAGCCACTTCAGTGTCTTGCCGAAGAAACTTGCTCCATCAGGGTTTTCCAGATGGCAACCTCTTCTTCTGCAGGTCACCTCAGAGTTCCTTTTGTTTCCCCTATTTCAGGTGAAACACTCTAGCCAGCCATTTCCTCTTGTATGGACCACATCAGGCTGAACTCCGAACTCACAACCTGTCTTCGAAATGGGGTTTAAAACAAGTTGCCAGCTTGTCATGCTGCAGAAACTAGTTCTTGCTTTCTTAGAGAAAGCCTATTTGGTCTCTCTCTCTCTCTCTCTCTCTCTCTCTCTCTGTGCTTGCAAAACCATATGATCTTCTTAGAACTGCAAACTGCATTCAGACAGATTGTGGTACTGGACCCAATCTTCTGAGTCTGTTCACCGATTACTTTCAAAACAATAATCCATTACTCCACAGCATTGTCCAATTAACACCTCCTTGTGAAATCCTTACAGTTATTCTTCAATGTTTTTGCAAAGGCACCCGGAGCCTGGACTGTCTGGCTTGAGCAGAGCTCCAGCATTTTAAATGAGATCTGTTTTGTGAAGTTTGTTTATGAACTACACTACCCCCACAATCCATCTCCTTCAAAAACATATTCCTATACAATATAAAATATGATATAATCCATCACAAACTTTTGAATTCAATATTGATTTTGAATGTAGTAGGAGTCATGATTTAATTGTTTAATTATTGTAGTTATACAATTTGAAGACCTGAATGAAATATGTTTATGTAACAATTATAGTTAAGCTTCTTATTTTCAATTGATATGTGACATGAATATGATTTGATTTGTTATCCTTAATATTCCTTCAATAAAAATATTCTTAAATGTGTAACATTGTACCACCACGCTGCATGTGATTGGTCAGAGATAGAGACAGGAATCCAATTTACTGAGGGCGGTCACCTAACTGTAGCCATCTGTGTAAAGCACGAATCTGCCAGCCATCCCGGGACCAAACTCGGGTAAGGAATGTGACATTTTAAACCAACAGTCAGGATCTAACGGCCACGATGTCTCCTAACCGGGGTGATAGTGAGATCTGCAAGCTTCTCACCCTCTGGGCTGAGGATGAAATCAAGTGCTCCCTTATGAAATGGCCCGCTATGGGAGGGGATTACTTAGAGACTTTGGTCAGGGCAAATCGTGGGTGATCAGCAAGATGAAAGGCCTGTGTAAGAAGTGCCAACAGGTGAATGACCACGAGGGCAGGGAGCGGCTGAGGGCGTTTAGACTGGCTGTGTGCTGATCTGTGCTCTGCTGGCTGGGGCACAAGGCACCTGGCACACCCGGTGGTTCTTCTGAGCAACGTGGAGGACCCATCGTCCCCAATACCATTCCAGCTGTGTCTCCCTCCTGATGCCAGAGTCCCTAGCGACGTGGATGCAGAGTCCAGCAATCAGGAGTCCGCTCTTCATGATGGACCAGGTGAAAACGTAATTCTCTTCGTGATGACCATTTTTTTGGTCACGTGTTTTTGTAAGTGTGTTTGCCCATAATCAGCGGTCTCGCTAATGTGTTCTATTGATCTCCAGGATACCAGATTGGCTGAAAAAAAACTCAGAAACCTGCCAAAGCCCATGTGGCATCTAGGGAGATGTTACTGGCTACGGACCGTGAAGACGTGGAGAGGGAGCATCTTCAATTGGAGGTGCAGAGTACCCATGAGCTGCGGCTAAGGAGTCGGGTGCAGGAGGCAGAGATGACAGCCTGAAATATATGAGCAGGCCGAGGAAATGAATGGGTTTGCCAGCGATTTCAAGGACGCCCTGCATTAGCTGCAGAAACAGGCATTGCTCATGTGGGAAATGACTGGACTCCTGTCATCTTCTGCACGATTGTACCCTGCTCCCTCTGTACTGCAACAAACACCCGCAAGATGGTACCACGCTCCTGCATCCCATAGCCAGTATTTTTCTCCGGCACCACAGCAGAGTGACAGCTTGCAGTGCACAGACGAGACATACGAGTCATTTCAACCGCCTTCCTCCAGATGCAGGAGTGATGTGACAGTTACTACTTTTGCACATGGCTATTGGTGTTTTGTTTATTTGGACAGTTGTAAATAGTTAAACACAGTTAAATTAAACCTTTTTTTTAATTGTTGTTTGCATGTTTCCTGTTCAATTATTTGACGTTGTAGCGGCCATGTAGCGGGCCGAGTGGGTGCACAGCGCAGTATTGTAAACTGTCGCCAGCGTGGTTCTTTGGCAGGCATGCAGAGCCAGAAGACTGACAGCTGGGTACTCACCCATTCAATGGACCGCATGCGCGCAGTGCTGCATGCCGAGTAATGGCACGTTGGCTTGCGGAGTCTCCTGCCGGAAGGCGCGGGACGTTCACTGTGCTTAATGTAAACCTGCCAGTCCCATGGTTCAGCAGCAAGCTCATAATGATGTCCTACTTTGTCCCACGGAGCCTGGGATGCGAGGTATACAAAAGAACCCGGTAAAGTCTAAATAAAACAGTCTTGTGTTGACTAACCTGGTGTGTGTGTGTGTGTTTTAGTAGCTCTACTGAAGTAGCTGCTACTACATGTGCAATATAAATTTACTAAAAGTTGTTATTTGCTCATTTAAATTGCTTACAGAGGGATATAATTGCCTCACAGATCGCCTGGTGACTGAACACTTATGCATCCTGATAAGCAACTCACTCAGGCTCCTGAA
Source organism: Narcine bancroftii (assembly GCF_036971445.1). Taxonomy (NCBI): domain Eukaryota; kingdom Metazoa; phylum Chordata; class Chondrichthyes; order Torpediniformes; family Narcinidae; genus Narcine; species Narcine bancroftii. The sequence goes on from NC_091481.1 coordinate 34,942,907, forward strand.
GGAGACCGGGCAGCCCAGAGTTCCACTCTGGCAAGAAATGTCCCTTGTTGAGTTCACATATATTGCGTAGAACACAACAGGCAACAGCAATGTCTGATACGAAAGTGATACAAATCAAGTCACTTGGCCAGGCACCTCCAGCGACCTTTGAGATGTCCGAAAGCATTTTCTACCATCATCCTTGCCGAGCTCAAATGGTAGTTAAACCTTCGCTGCCATTGATCGAGGTCACGGTGGTTAGTGAACCTCTTCATCAGCCACTTCTGGAGGGGTTAAGCCGGTTAGATACAAGGGGGTTTCCACTCTGTTTAAGTTTTGGATTTCTGTGGGCAGAGCACTGTAGACTTATAACTACTTTATACAGCCTGTGAGGTCACAAACAATCAGTTCACTAATGTTTTCTAGTGGCCGTTTTACGATAACAGGATAGAACCTGACCCTTGTCTTGAATCTCATTTGAGGTAGTCAGTCAGCCATTTCTTCAGTATAACATACATATATTTCACTGTGATTGTACCCTATATGGTTACATGTGACAAATAAACACGATTGATTCATCCACACGTACATTACTGTATATAAATTACTTCAGGTGGGAAGAGGTACCCAGCTTGATCTTCGGCCTTTCTGTAGATGGGCGAGTTAGCTCAAACTCTAGCATCGTGCATGTGACCAGGCCAACCCACATACAGATCTGTGAAGGTGGAGCAACAAAAAGACTGTTTTTAGATCAACATACGAAACGCATTAAATGATAACTCAAGCCATGATCCATAACAGCTTGAAGAACAATGGAGTGGCCGTCCTTTCTGACTGAAGTAGGCTATTGCATCCTCGGGGTCTGATGTGTTCTGCAAATTCTGTCCATTGTCTGCTGAAGGCATGCGCCAGTTGGCAGGCCTACAAAACGTTTAAATAGGGCCCTCTTCAGCGCTCCAGTAACTTGGGGTACCAACACACGCGCACACAGTGGCCACACCGACACCAAAAATACAACTAATGGATGGATATTCACATGCTAGCATACAACCACGAAGCAATGGTGAGTCTAAACCGAAGTTCCAGAGGCTGTCGCCAGTTTGTTGTTTGCGCCTCAGTTGTGGCTCAACGAATTCCAATACAAAATCAAAAATGTTCCGAGACATATGGAAATCGGGTGAATTCAATATTCCCCACTCATCAAAATTGTTGAGGACATTAGACCAAAACACGGGCCCATGTGGTCTCTCTCTCTCTCCTCCACATCATTCTATCCGAGACCAGCGTGAATTGACTCACAATCCATCTACGCCGTCTAAGATCCACGTGCCTTTCTGCCTCAAACAGATCCCTGCTTCCCTTCAATTTCTCCTCCAATGTATTTCTGATCGCATATACACGTAGTTCGCACAAATTCTGTATCCATCTGCGCATCATAAAGTCGGGTAACACGCACAGAAAAAGTGCTTGCGCTCGAAGAGTGCTATACATATTCACGGCTAGTAGCATTACGGTTTACCACAATTTTTGTATAGAAAGATATGTCTGACGCATATGTTTGACATCACGCTAGATGCTGACGCTGTTGAGTTACACGTCCCACCTCTTTTGCTCCCAGAATGCTGAGTTGCTGTGTAAAATGATGCACTGACCTGGTTATGCTGGCTTTGCTCGGTTCTGTATAAAAGATGGGACTTCCTTATGTCAATATCATGGGATTTCTGTGTAAAAAGTCTCTAAAGTGTAACCTCATACACAGCGCTGCATGTGATCAACAATAGATCAGAGGTAGATGTGGGAACAGATTTAACGAGGGGAGTCACAGGGCTCTCCAAACCATAGTGTTTCTCAAGGCATGCCTCTTCTTGTATTCAAGCTCATTCACTTTCACCCGATTTAAAATACATCCGATAAAAGGGATTGTCTCATTTCACCCGCTGTCAGTTTCAGAGTTTTAAAGGCAATCGAGTGTGACCAAGATTCAAATAAACTCTGGCATAATTTTCCCTGGAGAGTTTGGAAAGCAAATGTTGTTGAATAATGAAAAATCATCCAACTCCATTTGGGACATTGAAAGAAGAGAATGAGATTGTTTTTCATCGGCTGTGTTGAATTGGGAAAACCTAAATTACATTTGAAATTTTTCTCCGACATAATGCCAAAAGCTTTATTTTGTAATATTTTTAAAGTGTGCGTTTTTCTAAAGTCACTTTCATTCAGTAGTAATGCAGACAAATGCAGATACTCTCCGACTTGTGACCATCTGCACGTATGACAGAATTTTTTTTTAAAAAAAGAAAAATTTATGCGATTTATGTTGTATTTGACAAACTGATACAGGGCACGTAAGAGCCAAAATGTGCATACTTAACTTGTTAGTCAGTGACCTTGGGTCCTTAGGCTGGGCATGGCCATCTTTATTCTTGGTTGGTGATGCGCAGTGGGTTCGCGCATTGGAGTTCAGTTGGCGCATCCACGAAGGTTGAGGGCAAAAATTCAATATCGTCGAGGCACTTAACTCGCGAGCCCGCACCTACCGAACTCCAATATGTGAACCCACTGCGCATGCGCCACCCGAAGACTCGTGCATGCGCACAGGAATCAAGATGGCCGCGCCCAGCCGACGGACCTATGGACGCCGACTGAAAAGGCAAGCGTAGACCAGAATGAAAAAAAATTTGATTCAAGAGTTTGCTTTAAGACATTGGAACTCCATGCACACGGGCAAAATTCTGGCTTGCGTTCATTTCGAGATACAACCAATCCTTTGGCCCTAAGTACAGTCATAAGTCGAGGAGTACCTGTACACTGTATTACATGTGCTTGCTAATATAGACTGCCATTGCAGATGGTGACATGGATTCACTTCAACATGACAAAATAAGTTTGAATAAACACTCCTTTATGAATGTGGGCTTGGAATTTATAATGTGACTGCATCGAGGAGTGAACTTTACTATATTTATATAACATTAATCCTTTCTGTGTTACTTGCTCCTGACTAACTTGAAATATTTGTTTCACGGCCAGTATACACCTCTCAAATAATCTGAATGATTTGCTGTAACCCTGTTTGAGACCTGTTTATGCCAGTACTGGATCTCTTCCTATCCATTTGAACCATCGCCCCAGAGCTTCAGTGACCCCCAGTTAAATCCTGTAGTTCAATCCTGTCTGTGTGGAGTTTCCCTCTGACCCTGGTTGCTCCGATTTCAAATTCAAGTTTATCATTATTTGTCTGTACATCTACTACCTGATGAAACCGCGCTTCTCCAGACCACAGAATGTACAGTGTATAAAAATCCTCCACCATCCCAAAAATAGTAGACCACTGTAAGGTGTCCCCACTGAGTGGTAGAACTCGGAAGTGGTGTTAATGGGAATAGGGCGCAAATGTGTTAATGCAGGATTAGTGTAAATGGGTGTTTGATAGACAGTGGTGACTTGATGGGCTGAAGGGCCTGATTATTGGCTTTATGAGTTTATGAATGATGCCTTGAGGGGGGATAAGGTTCAATTATGTTCTGTCGCCCTCTTGCTGCAGAATCTATTGTGGATCACCCAATGATACTCCTATGGGATAGTAGAACCCAGAAGATCCATAGGATACTCATAATTAATGTCAACCTACTGGCCTGTGATTGGTCACAGGAAGGCAGGTGATAAAAGGCCTGCCATAAAAGGAGTGTGCAGTTTTGGTCACCTCATGACAGGAAGGGTATTATAAAGTTGGAAGGGTAGCGAATACGTTTACAAAGTTGTTGCCAGGATTGTGGAAGTTGAGTTACCATGAGTCTGGAAAAACTGGGTTGGATTTTTTTACAGATAGAAGGTTGATAGGGGGCATTATTGAGGTCTATAAATCGTGAGTGGGAGAAGGTGAGGGGGTGGAGGGAGTGAGGGGACACCCAGAGGGTGGGGGGCACATGGAATAAAGTGGTGGAGGAGGGCACATTAGCCTCCTTTCAGAATAACTTCATGGATGGGAGGGGAGAAGAGGGATGTGGGCCTCATGGGGGTGTGAAACTAAAGCAGGATTGCACATAGGTCAGAGTGGACAAGCAGTGGGACTCTTTATTGTCTAACTGCAGTGCTGCTACATTGTTTCTACTTGATAAAGTCTTTCAGAGTTTAAGGAATCGTGGAATCAGAATTTATTGTCATGAACATGTCACGAAATTTGTTATTTTGTGGCAACATCACAGTGCAAACATTGAAAAGAAACTTTTAAAAAATGTTTTCCCTCTACAAGGTTACCTTGTATTGTTAACAAAACGTGTTTTGTTCACGCTTGATATTCGGATTTGAACTCAACCCAAGCTATAAAGAGGAAATCCTGTTAGGAATGCAGGTTATAAAGCCCAACGAGAAATGCGGCAGTCGTTCCAAGCCCTGCAACTGTACAACAAAAACAATGATTTGCTAATTTATTTGCTGTGAGTGAAACGCGCCAGAAGACTGCAGATGCTGTGGTTGCTGTGAAGACACTGGAGGAACTCAGCCTGTCTCACAGCGTCTATAGGAGAAGGCCATTTCGAGCAGTGAAAGAGCCCGAGTGTAAAGGCCGAGATTCTCCGCCCTTGGGTCGGGAGACTCACCACTATGACTGAGCTGTGGCCGGCTCCAAGGTGCTGGCTGCAATTCCTCTTGGGGGAAAGATAATTGGCGGAGCTCTGCGCTCCACAACCTCACGTGAATGAACATCTGCTGCAAGCGGCTGGCTAGGGGGTGGGCTGATGATGTCGCGGTGATGCCGTCAGCCTGAAACCCATCTCCTCTACTCATTCATCCCTCTCCCTTCATGAGCCCCTCAGGGCAGAGGCAGTTGGCACGGGCCATCATGTCAGGGGCAGCTGGAGGGGTCTGTCAGGGCAGGGTCCGTCAGGGCAGGGGCGGCCAGTGGGGGCCGTCAGGGGCGGCTGGTGTGTGCTGTTATGGCCTTTGGGTTCGTGTGTCAGAGGCTCAAAACATGGCAGAACAATGGCCGTCTTTCCTACCCATAACCCCCATGCAGCTGGAACTGTTCTGGGAAACACACAGCGGCTCCAGCTGCGTGGGGGATTATGGGTAGGGAAGACGGCCATTGGTCTGCTGGGTGGTGCTACAGCACCAGTTGCTCCGCCTCCAGCAGCTCCAGAGGGCGCTACGAGGTGCCACTCGACATGAAAGGAAAGTTTATATTTCCCTCTGTGCTTATACCTGGCCTCCAGGTGGAGGCCTGGCATGAAAGGGCCAACTTTTCAGGCCTGAGCCCATCTTCAAGTGATAAAGCACAATGAGTAAAGAACAGGAAATGTCAAGAGTACAGAGGGGAGGAGTCCAAACAAAAGGTTTCAATTGGATAGGATAGGGGGAGAGTTTGGAATCGATTATGTCTTTGTGAAAAAAGATGGAAGAGGGGGGAGAGAGACCAACAGAGCTGGGGGAAAGCAGCAGCGGGAAGAAGTGAATGGAGGGTTTTTTAACAAAAGCCAGAGAAGTCAATATCAATGGCATCAGGTTGGAGGGTGCCCAGTCGCACGATGAAGTGTTGTTCCAACAATTTGGGGGTAGTTTTAGTCTGGCAGTGCATGAGACCGTGGACAGACATGTTGGCAAGGGAATGAGATGGGGAATTGAAGTAGGCAGCCACTGGGAGATCTAGGCTATTGCGGCAGGCAGAGCCAAGGTGCTCAACAAAGCAATTTCCCAGGCTGCGCCCAGCCTCTCCGATATAGAGGAGACTACAACAGGAGCACAGGATGTAGTAGACGATCCCCGAATGGTGCTGATGGAGGAAGTGTGGGCACAAGGGCAGCATCTCCTGCGGTCACAGGAGTAGGTACCAAGGGGACAATTAGTGGGGAAGGAGGAGTGGATAAGGAAGTCACGGAGGGAGCGATCGCTGTGGAAGACGGAGAGGGGAATATATGTTCTGTGGTGGGATCAAGTAGTAGGTGGTGGAAATGGCGCAGGAGGATGTGTTGGATTTGGAGGCTGGTGGGGTGGTAGGTGAGGACAAGAGGAATCCTATCCCTGTTCCATGTGGGGACAGAGGGGGCCAGGGCAGATGTGCTGGTAATGGGGATATGCGGGTGAGGGCTGAGTTGATGGTGGAAGAGGAAAAGCCACGTTGTTTGAAGAAGGAGGACATTTCTGATGATCTAGCATGGAAGTCCTCATCGTGGGTGCAGATATGATGGAGATGGAGGAATTGAGAGAATGGAATAGAATCCTTACAGGGGCCAGGATGTGAAGGTAGTCGATGTAGCTGTGGGAGTTGGTGGGTTTGTAGATGATGTCTGTCGAGAGTTTGTCGATGGATACAGAGAGACTGAGGAAAGGGAGAGTGTTGCTAGAGATGGACCAAGTGAAATTGAGGTTGGGGTGGGAGTTGGCAGCAAATTGGAAGAAGCCAATGAGCTCAAGGGTACATGAGGCAGTACCAAAGTAGCGGAGGAAGAGTTGAGGGGCCTTTGCCTGTGTCGGCTCGTACAATGGATTGCTCCACATAGCCAACAAAAAGGCAGGCATAGCTGGGGCCCATGCAAGTACCCATGGACACCTGGAGAAAGTGCGATGAGTCAATGGAGAAATTATTGAGGGCGAGGACAGGTTTTGCCAGCCGGAGGAGGGTAGTGGTGGAGGGGAACTGATTGGATCTATTGTCCAGAAAGAAATGAAGGGCTTTGAGGCCTTCAGTATGGGGAATGGAGGTGTATAGGGATTATATTGTCTGAGAATTGTGTGCAATTTCGGTCGCTTAGCTATAGGAAGGATATCAAAAAAATCGAAAGAGTGCAGAGAAGATTTACTCGGATGCTGACGGGTCTTCATGAGTTGAGTTACAGAGAAAGATTAGGACTTTATTCCTTGGAGCAAAGAAGAATGAGGGGAGATTTGATAGAGGTTTACAAGATTATGAGGGGTATAGGCAGAGTGGATGCCAGTAGGCTTTTTCCACTTAGATTGGGGGAGATAAATAGTTTTAAGCTGAAAGGAGAAAGATTTAGGGGGAATGTTAGGGGGAAGTTCTTCACTCAGAGAGTGGTGGGAGTGTGGAATGATGTGGTGAATGCGGGCGCGATCATGTGTTTTAAGAATAAATTGGATAGATGGATAGGAGAGGGTTATGGAATGGGAGCAGGTCAGTGATCAGTGGGATTAGATGGTCGGCACAGACTACAGGGGCCTATTTTCTGTTCTGCAGTGTTCTATGATGTAGCCAGACAGTGCACTCACAATGATACACCTGTAAAACGTTGCCAAGATGGCGACCCGTAGCCTTGCTCTCCTCAGTCATCTTAGGATGTGCAGGCACGACCGCACCTTCCTGACTAATGAGGTGTTTTAGCTCAAATTTGCCAACCACACCACAGTAGTTTGTTGGCTATTAAATAATGATGAGACGGAACACAGAGATGAAATTGAAAGACAAGTGACATAGTGGCAAGATAACATCAATGCCATTGTGATGAAGGAAAAAAAATCACTGGCTTCAGAAGAGAGGGCAGAGTCCATGTCCCTGTGAAGGATCCTCCCACAAACTGTGTACTTTCCCCTTGCATATTTGCTCAGATTGAACTCCATCTGCCACCTCTCTGCCCATATCTGGAATGGAGGGACCTTGTCAAATACCTCACTGAAATCCCAAGCATTATCCCACTCTCTTTAACCAGCTTTGTCACCTTTCAAAGAACTCAGTCAAGCTTGTAAGACGCGACCTGCCACACAACCGTGTTGACTGTCTGACATCAGGCCGCACCTTTCCAAATGCATGTGAATCCTGTTCCTATGAATTCTCTCCAACTGCTTCTTAATGGGCCGAAAGTTTCTTGGATTATTCCTATCTCCATTCCTGACCATTCAGTCTTCTGGGGCATTGCCTGTGGCTAAGATCTTAGTCTAGGCCCTAGCCATCTCCCTTGCTATGTTCAATTTCCTGGGGACATTATTCACTCTTCAAAAGGCCCAGCGTCACCTCCTTCTTGATCTTAAAATGCCTTAGTGCATTAATATTCCTCACACTGCTCCTGCTATCGTCACTGTCCTTCTCCTTGGTGAATACTGATACAAATTACTCGTTTAGTAGCTCCCACACGTCCTCCAAGCATAAATTCCCTCCTTTATCCTTGAGTGGCCCTACCTCTCCCTAGTTATCTTCTTGGTGTGAATGCAAGAAGAAAATGCTTTGGGATTCCTTTTAATTGTACTCACTAAGGACATATCACGGCCCCTTTTGACCCTCCTGCTATCTTTCCATTCCTTAAGGGCCTTGTCTGAGTTTTGATGATGGCAGAATCTGTGTTCTCCTGAGGTATGAGCTCATGAAAATTCGATCTTTTTATGGTAAATGTCTTCATTAATTCAACTAGATAAAAGCTAGCATGCAGGTGGATTAACGTTTGATTCACTGGATCTGTATCGGCTGGTCTCAGTGAGACGCAGTGACAGTGTGGCTCCTTTGCTAATGAAGTTGGAATTGATGGGGGGATCTTTGGATCAGTTATCTGAGTGCTGGTAGTGGGGAAGATAAGATTTTAACTCAAACATTTTAAGTGGGTAACACCTAAAAGCTGAAAAATAAGGCGAAGCATTCTCAGGGCAGATTTCAGAGGGAGGTGTTTACAAGGGTGATATCGGCTGGGGAAAGAATTGTCCTGTTCAGTCTTTTTCTCTGTTAATCCATTTCTGGGTTAAGTGTCCAGAATTGAGAGGTCAGGTTCCTCAGTATGAGAGAGAGTGGGGAAAACCTTGCAAAAAAAACCCCAGGAATATAAAAGACTTTCAGAAGGAGAAGTATGACTACATGGAAATATGACCTTTATTACTGAACCAAGGGGTGGGGTAGGTCTTGAACTTCACAGCTGTGATTAAGAAATGTACGATGTGCTGGCCTTCAATCATCAGGGGATTGAGTTCAAGAGCTGTGAGATAATGTTGCAGCTTGGTGAAACTCTGGCTAGACCACACTTGGAGTATGGCATTCAATTCTGGTTGCCTCATTACAGGAAGGATGTAGATGCTTTAGAGAGGGTGCAGAGGAGATTTACCTGGATTCAAGATTTGATTATTTTATTGTAATAAAACAGAAAATGTGATATGGCACGAAATTTCCTTTCATCCACCAGAAAGGCAGACAAAGGTTCGCTATCAGCAGAAATTGCCCAGCGCCCCTTGCAGCCAGAGACAAGCAAGGACAGTTCCCCACCCCCCAATGCCTCCCAGGGTCACAATGTCCATGGATTTTGCCTCCAGCGCTCACACAGTCTTCAGTCCGAACCATCGGCAACCCGTGCTCCAGATACACTGGTCTGACACAGTCAGGAAGCCAGGATTGAAGAAGTTCTCTTATGAAACCAAATGGGCAGAGCTAAGACTTTTTGGAGTGATGGTGATTTAATAGAGGCACGGTGTACAAGATTACGAGGGGCTGAGAGAGGGTGAACAGCCAGTACCTTTTTTTCCCCAGGGTGATGATAGTAAATACCACAGGACATCTTTTTTAAGGCAAGTGCAGGACAACTTAGGGGAGTTGTCAGAGGCACCTGGATTGCATTGTTGGGGATGGAGGCTGGTACGTGGGATATTTAAAAGACTCGGACAGCTACATGGATGTAAGAAAATAGAGGTTATGGGTGTGAGGGAAAGAAAGAATAGATCAGTGGTTCATCCAGTGCTCTGTGATTAGTAAGGGATTGCTTAAGGTGGGATGTGAATGGGAATCACTGCTCTAGACCCAATTGTTACTGAAATATTTTGCTTAAGAAAAATTGTCATTGGCTCATCTTCTTTGGAGTGATGAAACCGTGCACATAATGAGTCAATGAGGTACGATTAAAACAGTGGTTCTCAAACTTTTTCTTTCCACCCACATCCCACCTTAAGCAATCTCTTACTAAGCACCAGATGAACCACTGTGTATTTTGCACCGAGGACCGGAGAACATGGCTTCGTCAGGTTGTACTTGTACAATCAGATGACAATAAACTTGACCTGACTTGAGATTTATGTAATGGATTACACAAGATCATAAGAAAAAGGAACAGGAGCAGGCCATTTGGCCTATCGAGTCTACTCCTTGAAACCTCCCTGAGCTAAATCGTTGTCACATCTAGTTCCTGATTGCAGCCTTGACCCCATATCCCATGAAACCCTGACTAATTAGATACCTATCAATTTCCTCTTTAAATTCCCCCAAAGATCCTGCCTCTCCAGCTGCAGGTGGCAACAAATTCCACAAATCCATTACCCTCTGGGTAAAGAAATTTCTCCCCACCTCTGTTGTAAATTGGTACTTTTTTTATTTTTAAATTTTTAAAATTTTTCACACTATGAACCATGTTGACCGAAATACGCATAAACATTTCCCTCTTGAATATACAGTGTCATTTCTCCCCTTTTCCCCCCTCCCTCCTTCCCACACCACCCCCCTCCCCACCCACTAAACATTCAACATATCCAATACATTAAACCCATTAAACAATGTCATCACACAATGAAAATAAACAAGAAAATTTCCATCTACTACTCACTGGGTCAGGTCATTTCGTCTTCTTCTCATTCTGTCATTTTAGGGGGTGGAGGTCCGTGGTAGGCTCTCTCTGTTGTGTTCCATGTACGGTTCCCAAATTTGTTCAAATAATGTGATGTTATTTCTTAAATTATATGTTATTTTTTCCAATGGAATACATTTATTCATTTCTATGTACCATTGCTGTATTCTCAGGCTATCTTCTGATTTCCAGGTTGACATTATTTATTATGACAGCTAAGGCTATCATAATAAATCTTTTTTGTGCTTCATCTAAATCGAGTCCAAATTCTTCTTATATTACTAAGAAGAAAGATCTCTGGATTTTTTGGTATATTGCTATTTGTGATTTTATTTAATACCTGATTTAGATCTTCCCAAAACTTTTCCACTTTCTCACATGCCCAAATTGCATGTACTGTTGTTCCCATTTCCTTCTTACAGCGAAAACATCTGTCTGATACTGTTGGGTCCCATTTATTTAACTTTTGGGGCGTGGTGTATAGCCTGTGTAACCAATTATATTGTATCATGCATAACCTAGTGTTTATTGTATTTCTCATAGTTCCGGAGCATAGCTTTTCCCATGTTTCATTCTTTATGTTTAGATCTTGTTCCCACTTTTGTTTGGGTTTACAGCTTTTTTCATCGTTCTCTTTTTCTTGCAGTTTGATGTACATGTTTGTTATAAATTATTTAATTATCATTGTGTCTGTAATCACATATTCAAAACCGCTTCCTTATGGTAACCTCAGCCTGCTTCCTAATTTGTCCTTCAAGTAGGTTTTCAGTTGGTGGTATGCAAACATTGTACCATGAGTTATACCATATTTGTATTTCACTTGTTCAAAAGATAATAATTTATTTCCCAAAAAACAATTTTCTATTCTTTTGATCCCTTTTCTCTCCCGTTCTCTAGAGGAAAGGTTATCTATTGTGAAAGGGATTAGTTGATTTTGTGTCAATATTAATCTTGGTAGTTGGTAATTTGTTTTTTTCCTTTCTATGTGAATCTTCTTCCAAATGTTGAGCAGATGGTGCAGTACTGGTGAATTCCTATGTTGTACCAGCTTTTCATCCCACTTATATAGTATATGTTCAGGTACCTTCTCCCCTATTTTCTGGTCCAATCTGGTTTTTCCCTTGTTTGATAAAAATCTGATAGGTATCTTAATTGTGCTGCTCTATAATAATTCTTAAAGTTTGGTAGCTGTAAGCCCCCTTGTTTGTACCATTCTGTTAATTTATCTAGTGCTATCCTTGGTTTCCCCCCTTAATTGGTACTTTTTTTATAAAGTGGTAGTTTTGAAGGATATGGACCAAATGCAGGCAAATAGGACTAGGCCAGAATGCTAATTTGGTTGGCATGGACAAGATGGGCCGAAGGGTCTGTTCTGTGTGTGTCTCTGTGACTTTGAAGATAATACTCTGCTAGTATTTTTCTATAAATTTTATCATAGGTTTTATTGGTAAGCCAGATAGAACCTTACTCACAGTGTGAGCCTTGTCGTTCACTTGTAAAAGGATTGGCTCTGCTTTTAAGAATTTTAGAATCATGGAAACATACAGCATGGATACAGGCCCTTTGGCCCACCTTCTCCATGCTGACCCTGATGCCGATCTACACTCATCCCATTCTCCTGCATTAGGCCCTGATCCCTCTGCTCATGGTGCTAGATTGTTTATACCCGATGAAGGGCCCAGGCCCAAAACGTTGCTCACTCTTTTTGTTTCCCCTGGAGGCTGCCTGACCTGCTGAGTTTCTGTAGCACACTTGTGTACTGCACTCGATGTGGACTAGTTGGGCTAAAGGGCCCATTCTAATCTGCATGACTCTATGATGAAGAAAATTGGGTTTGTGTAAGATTGGTACAAACAGGTGTCGCGTGGTTGGAATGGTCGTGGTGGGCTGAAGGCCTTGTCCCCATGCTGTCCAAACTGGTCCCTGATTCCGCTACCAAACTTGCAAATGAGCTTCACCGATTCACCATCTGTAAAAAGAGGCTGCCCTGCCTTTTGTTTTCATTCCTTGACACAGTCCCCATCCCTTCCTATAACATATCACTTCTCAGCGTGAATGACCATCCATTGAAAACTTGCTTTTTAATTGTTTAAAACACAAAAATTTCCAGACACTGATTGAAGTAAAAATCCTTGATGGAGGGCTCAAGCTTGAAGTGTTGATTATGCATGTTTATTTTTGCTATGTAAAGTACCCTATTTGACAGCATATAAGGAACCCCCTTCCCCCCATTTCACTAGGGAATATTAAGAATTTTAAAGAATTTAAATTTTTTGTTAGTGTATATGTTTTAGGATATTTACGGTAAGCAGGTCCATGTTTTAGTGTATTTATGGGTAAGCAGTTCTCAAGAGACCAGGCCTTGGTGGCCACCATGTTATATTTGGCGTTGTTTCATTGAGAGCAACCACTAGGACAAACAGGTATATGTTCCTTCTACATCCAGGATAGTGGCAGCGGCACTTAGGAGAGCTAGGGTTAGGGGCGGTGATGTTGGGGGGGGGGGCGTAAGGGTTAGGGGTGGCAGCAGGCCTTCAAGTGGTGTCCCAGGCTTGGGGGAGGGAATCCCTCCCTCCCTGATACCAGGGCCAGGTGGCAATACCATGCTCTCCACATTGTCACCTTGAGACAGAATATGTTGTGTTTGATATTGTATATATTGATATGATTTTGGGAGATAAATTGTGGCATGATTTTTTAGTGTAGGTCACATACAAACACTTCATAACAGTTATCATTTAAAATACTGGAGCTTTGTTCAAGCCAGACAGGCTGGCTCCGAGAGCCTTTGCAAAAGCTGTGGGGAGTGGCTTTAGAGATTGCACAAATGGATTGTTGTTTTGAAAAGCAACAGATGAAATAACTCGTTGGAGCCGCAGGCTGCCTGAGTGCAGTTTGCTGTTCTAAGAGGGTCATGTGGTTTTTCAAGCAGAGAGTCAAACAGGTTTTTCTCAGAGAGGGAGAGAAAATTCAGTTCTACAGTTCTCCAACCACAGGTGGGACTGGAACAGGACAAGCTAGAAAGCTTGTGGAGAAACCCCATTTTGAAGACGGGTTGTGAGTGCTTAGTTCAGCCTGGTCAAAGCCCTTGTGGTATATACAAGAGGAGAGGACTGGCTGCCTAATGTTTCACTTGATATAAGAGAAACAGAAAAGCAACTCTGTGGTGACCTGAAAGAAAGAGGTTATCATCTGGAAAACCCTGATGAGGCAAGTTTCTTTGGCAAGAGACACTGATGTGGCTGATCTAAAGGGATCAGTATGTGTCCAGGAACAACTGAAAACTGACAGGAACCTTCTTGAGCGGTAACCATTCACCTGTCAAGCATCAAAGCCTGATGAACTTTATAAATGTTAAATTCTGTGCACAGCATAAGAATTGCCTGATACCAGTGAACTTGGAGGACTGAGAAGTGAGATTGGACTGTGAATCAAAGAACTTTTCTGAACTTGCACACATATTACACACACGTGTGCTTAAAATTAGAAGGGGGTTAAGTGAGGTTAATAGTGATAAGTTAAAATGTGATTGTTTTCATGTTTAAAGATAAATAAAAGCAACTTTTGTTTAAGTAACCATTTGTCTTGGTGAATATCTATTGCTGCTGGGGGTTGGGGTCCTCTTGGCTTGTAACAACCTTTGCATATAAGACCCAGGGGGCTTTTTTTTGGAACGATTTTTTTTCAAGGATAAAATGGTGGTCTTATATGCTGTGAAATACGGTACGCTGTTTGACCTGTGCGTTTCTCCAGCATTGTGTTTTTACGTTCTAACAGTTTATTCCCTGCCACTGTGTAGAGGAGGCAAACTTTGCATGTCAGAGTATTTCAGCGATTTTGAAACAGAGATACCTTCAGGAGCATCTTTCCGATGATTAACAGGACCAAGCTTAATTTTGAACAATTTCATTTTAATATTGATGTTAAAAAAAAATTAAATTTAGGCATACATCACGGTAACAGGCCCTTCTGGCCCATGAGCCCTTTCCGCCCAATTTACACTCAATTAAGTTGGATAACCATGTTGAGGAACTTTGGGGGGCATCCGAGGCGCTCTAGTATTTGCCAAAGCCCTTTCCTGCTCACGGTGTCGAAGGCTTTGGTGAGGTCAACAAAGGTGATGTAGAGACCTTTGTTTTGTTCTCTGCACTTTTCTTGGAGCTGTCTGAGGGCAAAGACCATGTCAGTAGTTCCTCTGTTTGCGCGAAAGCCGCACTGTGATTCTGGGAGAACATTCTCGGTGACCAGCATTGTCTCCACTCCATCCTCAACATTCATTGGAGTGACTTCATCCCTAACATCGAAGTACTCGAGATGGCAGAGGCCGACAGCATCGAATCCACGCTGTTGAAGATCCAGCTGCGCTGGGTAGGTCATGTCTCCAGAATGGAGGACCATCGCCTTCCCAAGATCGTGTTATATGGCGAGCTCTCCACTGGCCATCGTGTCAGAGGTGTACCAAAGAAGAGGTACAAGCACTGCCTAAAGAAATCTCTTAGTGCCTGCCACATTGACCACCGCCAGTGGGCTGATATCGCCTCAAACCGTGCATCTTGGTGCCTCACAGTTCAGCGGGCAGCAACCTCCTTTGAAGAAGACCGCAGAGCCCACCTCACTGACAAAAGACAAAGGAGGAAAAACCCAACACCCAACCCCAACCAACAAATTTTCCCCTGCAACCGCTGCAACCGTGTCTGCCTGTCCCGCATCGGACTTGTCAGCCACAAACGAGCCTGCAGCTGACATGGACATTTACCCCTCCATAAATCTTCGTCCGCGAAGCCAAGCCAAAGAAGAAGACACCCAATTAAACCACAGCACCCTACGTTTTTGAGAACAGAAGAAAATAGTTTTACAAAGTGGTAAGTAAACAGCTGTAGGGTGGGGCTGTGCCAGCAGCTGTAATAAACTGCAATGCAAATCTTGAGGGTGAAGGGTCCTGCCAGCATCTAAAGGACATCCAGGGTTGAGTACAAAGTACCATTCTCACTGGTGGCACCTGCATGCTGAGTATGTGCATTGAACTGTTTAATCTTGAACTGTTTAATCTCGCACTGTTTCCTTCCAGATGGCTTGGATGTTTCCTTTTGGTTTATTTAGTTCTGAAAAGCATCTTCTCTTGCCAATAGACTTGGAAGTTAGGAGCAGGGGGCCCTTATAGGGTTGGCATTTTATAATTTCAGCCAGGACCATATCGCAACATTCACTTTTAATGTAGGTCCTTGTGTAAGGGGGGCTCACAGAGGGAATTCAGGAGTATGTAGACTGGAGGTGCCAATTAATTCTCAAGAAAGTAATCAGCCATGCTCATTTTTCAAGATTACTTTAGGATTTTAAATTGAATGATTCTGGCAACTCCGTTGACTATGTACGTCACTGTGTAGGTTTTCATCTCTTTCTCATTTGGTCCGTCTCCCAGTGGATTGTTGGTTATAAAAACCTATATCTGTGGTTTTGGCGAGAAAGCACCAATCAGTAAAAACACAAGGCTGGAGAAATTCAGTGGATCAAACAGTGTACGTTAAAGAGTGAAGATAATGATACATAACCAACGTTTTGAGCTTCAGCCCTTCATCGAGGTATGAGCAAAATGTAGGCAGATGTCCCCCCTTAAACAAAATGGTGGGGAGGGAGGGATCCTCCCAAGTCTGGGGCACCACTTGAAGGCCCGCTGCCACCCCTATGCCATCAGTGCTCTGTGATTAGTAAGGGATTGTGTAAGTAGGAAGGGAATCACTGCTGTAGACCCAATTGTGACTGAAATATTTTACTTGAGAAAAATTGTAATTGGCCCATTTCCTTTGGAGTTATGAAACTGTGCACATAAATCAATATGGAATGATTAAAACAATGATTTTCAAACTTTTTCTTTCCACCCACATCCCACCTTCAGCAATCCCTTACCAACCACAGAGCACCAATTGCATAGGAAATACTTAAAGTAGCATGTGAGTGGAAAGAAAACGGTTGAGAACCACCGGTTTAGTGCAGTGCCATTACAGCGCCAGTGACCTGGGTTCGAATCCACTGCTTTTGGTAAGGAGTTTGTATGCTCTCCCTGTGACCATGAGGGTTTTCTCCCAAAGTTCTGGTTTCCTCCCATGTTCCAAAGACACATGGTGTTTAGAGGGAAATGGGCTAGGTGAGGCAGGCAGGACTAGTGTGGGTAGGGCAGTTTGGTCAGCATGGGCAAGTTGGGCTGAATGGCCTGATTCCACACTGTATAACTACGACTCGAGGGAGAGGGGCTTAATTGGTCACATGGGTGTATTTGAGTGGTGCAGCTCGTGGACCAGAAGGTCTGTAACCGTGCGGTATATTTAATTTTAAATTTGGAAAGGAGAAAAAGATGCTCAATACCCTTTATTAAGGAAGTTAAAAAATATTTGACAAATGTTATTTTCCTTTTCCAGATCTGCTTGGCTGGGTTGCTTGGACTTTACATGTTCTGCATCACATATGAGGTTGATGAGAAGACAACTCGTCAGTTTGTAGTGAAGGTAATTTGGTAATAGAAATAACTCGGTGTGCGTTGGGGGGGGGGGGTTTCTTGGCACAACCTTCCTGGGTTTGTTAACAGCTCACACCTGACGCTCAGGGACTGGCAGGACTTAACGAGTCAGGCAGCGTCCACGGAGAGAAACGGTCAGTCAGTGTTTAAGGTCAGGACTCTTTGTGGAAACTCTTCATCAACCGAGTCTGGTCAGAGGCTTCAGACCTAAAACGTTGACTGACCATTTCTGACCCAGTTTCAGTTGAGTGAACATGGTCCCTCTCCCTGTGCTGTAGATTTCTCTGTTCTTTATTTGGTCAGGATTCCAGCATCTGCAGTTTTAATTTTTTTTAGACATATGTACAGCACGGTAACAGGCCCTTTCAGCCCAATTGACCTACAATTCCCGGAGCATTTTGAACCGTGGGAGGAAACCAGAGCCCCCAGGGAAATCCCACACAGACACGGAAAGGATGTACTGTTACAAGCCCAGAGGACCCCAACTCCCAGCAGCAATAGGTATTCACCAAGACAAATGGTTACTTAAACAAAAGTTGCTTTTAATTATCTTTAAACATGAAAACGTAATCACATTTTAATTTATCACTATTAACCTAACTTAACCCCCTTCTAATTTTAAGTGCATGTGTGTGTGATGTGTGTGTAAGTTCAGAAAAATTCTTTGATTCACAGTCCAATCTCACTTCTCAGTCCTCCAAGTTCACTGGTTGCAGGCAATTCTTATACTGTGCACAGAATTTAACATTCACCAGGCTTTGGTGCTTGAAAGGTAAATGGTTACCACTCAGGAAAGTTCTTGTCAGTTTTCAGAGAGAGATTTGTTGTTCCAGGACATCCACAATTGATGAACTTTCATCAGTCACCTCAGTGTCTTGCTGACGAAACTTGTCCCATCAGGTTTCTCCAGATGATAACCTCTTTCTTTCAGGTCACCACAAAGTTCCTTTTTGTTTTACTTATTCCAAGTGAAACATTAGACAGCCAGTCATCTCCTCTTGCATGAACCACAAGGGCTTTGACCAGGCCATCTTCCAAATGGGCTTGCCAGCTTGTCCTGTTCTAGTCCCAGCTACTTCTGCTGGCTGTAACACTGTATGTGATCTCTCTCTCTCTCTCTCTCAGAAAAAGCTTGTTTGACTCTCTCTGTTTGCAAAACCACATGACCCTCTTACAACAGCAAACTCTCCTCCAGACAGCAGCTGCTCCGACATGCTCTTTCATCTGTTGCCTTTTGTAAACAACAATCCATTAGTGAAGTCTTTTGAGCACTCTTCAAAGCTTTTGCAAAAGGACCAAGAAGCCGATGTCTAGCTTTAGCAGAACTCCAGTATTTCAAATAAAATCTGTTTTAAAGTGTTTATATGTAACCTTCTATAAAAAACCTTACCCAATTTATCTCCCAAAAACATATCTATATCTATTGATATACTCTGTCACAGATGTGAGTGGAAAGAATAAGGTTGAGGACCACTGGTCTATAAGATCTCAGTTGGACCCAACATGGAATATTGTGTTCATTTCTGGTCATTACAGGAAAGATGTGGATGCTTTAGAGAGGGGGTAGAGGAGATTTACAAGGCTGCTGCCTGGATCGAAGAGCATGCCTTATGAGGATAGGTTGAGTGAACTTGGTCTTTTCTCCTTGGAGTGACAAAGGATGAGGGGGGGGTGGTGACCTGATAGAGATGAATAGGAAGATAAGAGGCATTGATCGTGTGGATGGCTAGAGGCTTTTCCCCCAGGGCTGAAATGGTTAACACCAAGGGCATAGTGTTAAGGTGGTTTGGAGCAAGTACAGGGGGGATGTAAATTAAGTTTTTCACACGGAGTGCTGGCAACGGTGTGGAGACAGGTACAATAAAATCTTTTAAGAGATCCTTAGATCAGCATATGGAACTCAGAAAAATTAAGGGTTATTCAGTCGGGAAATTCGAGGCACAACACTGTGGGCCGAAGAGCCTGTACTGAGCTGTAGATTTCAATGCTCTTGACCCATGCATCTCCTCAGGATAAGCTGTAGACCTCAGTTTGAATAGGAAATAAGGGTGTGTGGGGAGAGGAGTACAGCACAGCTGGACGGGGGATGCTGGCGATGGCTTTGACTGCAGCAAAAGCAGATCGAGGGCAATTTTAGCCCATGAGATCACCCTGACTGAAATTCATGCCGCCCACCAGTGGACTTAATTAAATTGTCTGACTCAGATGCCAGAGTTCATTGCCTAACAAATGTTCTGATGGCAACAGTCTTCAATTTCTGAGTGCAGTCCAAATTCCTCTCCTCGTTGTCACACCAGGCTTTCAGCTTCACAGGGCTGAGCGTTGGCATTGTTTCTCATCTGTCTTAACAGAAGGGAACAATTAGTGATTTTGCAGATGACACCAACATTAGTGGTGGAGTGGACAGTGAAGAAGGTGGTCTCAGATTATGGCCAGATTGAGGATCAACAGGGAAAGTGGGCGAAGTGAATGGCAGTGGGAATGTGATAAGTGCGAGGTGTTGCATTTGGTCGGTTAAACCGGGCAGGACTTGCCTCATGAATGTTACAGTCGTGGAACAAAGAGACTTGGAGGGGGTTACAGGAACATGGTTCTGGTGATGCTGGCAGACAGTGTGGCGAAGAAGGCGATTGGCGCGCATGCCTTCATCAGTCATGGCGTCGGCTGCAGGAGCCATGTTACTACTGTACGAGATGCTCTTAAGATCAGACTTGGAGTATCGTGCGGAGTTCCAGTCACCCAGCGACAGGAAAGACAACATTATGGGATGAATTATTTATCCCCATCAACAGCCTCGAAAGTAGAACCTAAAGCAAAGGAGTGAAATTAGGCCATTCAGCCCGTCAAGTCCACCTTTCTTTTATGGCTGATTTGTTATTCTTTTCAATCTCATTCTCCTGCATTGCCTTCATTCCCTTCCGAATCCAGAATATGTCTACCTCCTTTTAAGTGTACCCAATGGCCTCCACAGCAGTGCATTCCACTCTCTGGGCAGAGAGATCAAGGCAAGGATGGCCCAGTCCAGGTGCATAGTTACAAAGATCAGTTGGTGTGGTGCAAGGGCAACTTTATTTTTTCTATTCTGGGATTAAATCTTGAGCCTGGTAAGAGTGAGAAAGGAGCTCAAGAGTAACCGTGGCAGAGGTGATGTTTGTGACCACTTGCAGAGGGGGGTGCTGAGGCCAATGACATGGAGTTTAGGGATGAGTTTGTCAGGGACTATTGTGTTGAAGCTAGAGCTATAGTCGGTGAATAGTAGTCTAAGAGAGGGTCCTTGAGGGGGGTGGGTGGGGGTTCAGTGTTGCTGATCGACTGGGGCTATTGTGAGACATGTCCAACCTTGCAAAGCACTTCCCGGTGGCTAATTTTCATTGCTCTCTTCTGTTCCGGAGTGACCATGTCCTCGAAGCAGGTCACTTTCAGGACATCCTGCTGGGAAGGAGGTTGAAGATGTCTGCAAGTACTCCTCTCAGCTGGTCTGTGAAGGTGGAGTGGGTTCCCACGCCGATCACTCTAGCCAGCCGATTGGGTGTCTGCTGCACTGAGCATGGGTGCGGGTGAGGTAGGAGAGGTGCATCCCACTGGCTCAGTGGCCTCCTGCTTGAAGCCAGTATGGAATGCATTGAGCTCGTGCAGAGGAATGTGCTGTGATTTGCTATTCTGCCCAGGTTTGCTTTGTAGCCATAGTGTCAGTGAGGTTTGTCCAGTTCTCTTAGGTATTCTACACTCCAGGGAGAAAAGTCCCAAACTATCTAGTCTCTCAGCACCCCACCCCCCACCCCCCCCTTCCCAGCTTACTTCCTCTGGATATTGCTTGACCTGCTGACTTTCTCCAGCACTTTACAGATTTTAGATTTATTGTCAGATTACATATATGACATCACGTGCAACCCTGAGTATCGTTTATCCTGTGGGCGCAGCAGAATTCCACTAATTGAGAGTGCAAGAAAAAAAACTGTACACAGCAAACAAATAAAGAACTGTAAACAGATAACAAAATGTAAACAAACTGTGCAATACAGAGAGAATTAAAAAGTTCAATAAAATATGAGTCCCCCGATTGAGTTTATTGTTGAGGAATCTGATGGTGGAGGGGTAGCAGCTGTTCCTGAACCTGGGGGGGACTCTTGTGGCCCCTATACCACTTTTAGTGAGAACAGAGCGTGTGCTGGGTGGTGAAGGTTTTTGACGATTGCTGCTGCCTGTAGATGCTCTCGATGGTGGGGAGCGTTTTGCCTGTGATGTCCTAGGCTGTAACAACTACCTTTTGGAGGGCTTTACGCTCAAGAGTATTGGTGTTCCCATACCAGACTGTGATGCAGTCGGTCAGCACACTTTCCACCACACGTGTAAATTTGCCAGGGTTTCTGGAGTCATACCAAACCTCCGCAAACTCCTGAGGAAGTAGAAGCGCTGATGTGCTTTCTTCACGATGCCTTTAGTGTTTTGGGTCCAGAAAAGATCCTCTGAGATAATGACTCCAAAGTACTTAAATTTTCTCACCCTCCACCTCTGATTCCTTAGTGATCACAGGATTGTAAACCTCTGGTTTTCTCTTCCTGAAGTCAACAATCAGCTCCTTAGTTTTGGTGACATTGAGTGAAAGGTGTTGTTGGTGTACCATTCAGGCAAGTTTTCAGTCTCCATCCTGTATGCTGATACATCGCCTCTCTTTATACCACAACTGTGGCAAAGTTAGCAAATTTGTAGATGGTGTTATTGTCGTACCAAGCCACACAGTTGAAGGTGTAAAGTGAGTAGAGCTGGGGGCTAAGAGCGCTGTGATGCTCTGGGACTGAGATTGTGGAGGACATGTTCTTACCAATCTTCATTGATTGTGGTTTGGAGGTGAGGAAATCTATGATCCAATTACACAGTGGGGTGTTGAGTCCCAGGTCTTTGAGTTTACTGATCAGTTTTGAGGGGATGATGGTGTCAAATGCCGAACTGTAGTCGATAAGGAGCATCCTGATGTAAATGTCTTTGCTGCTTAAGTGTTACAGCGCTTTGTGTAGAGCCAGTGAGATGACATCTGCCATAGACCTGTTGCTATGATAGGCGAACTGGAACGTATCCATGTCACCACTCAGACAGAAGCTGATGTGCTTCAATACCAGCCTTTTTAACCCCAACAGTACTGCTTTGGACCTGGTAACATCCTGATGAATCTCTTCTGCACCCTTTCTGTCTTAATTATATACTTCAAGTTGGTAGGTGGCCAGAACTACCCACAATGCTCCAAGTCCAGTCTTGTAAAGTTGTACCGTGATGCCCCTACTCTTATACTTAATGGTCTGTCTCCTTTACCACCCAGTCTACTTGCAAAGCCACTTTCAATGAATTATGCACTTATACCCTCAACTCTCTCTAGCCTTCAACACTCACCAGGCCCCTGCCATTTACTGCGCAAGTCCTGCCCTGGTTTAGTTTACTAAACTTTGCATTTATCAGAGTTAAATTCCATCTGCCATTCCTTGGCTCAGTTAGAACCACAGCCCATCTAGCCTGCTATTCTGCCTAGTCCCATTGACCTGCATCCAGACCTAAATTCTCCATATCCCTCCTATCCATGTAGTAAAATCGAGGCACATTCCCCACTTTGGCTGTGAGCTTGATCCACACTCTCACCACTCTCTGTGTGAAGAAGTTTCCCCTAATGTTCTCTTTAAACATTTAACCTTTCACCCTTATCCATGTCCTCTAGTTCTTGTCTCATCCAAGCTCAGTAGAAAGAGCTGCTTGCATTTATTCTCTACCTCTCATAATTTTGTACACCTCCAACAAATCTCCCCTCATTCTCCGATGCTCACAGGAATAAAGTCCGAATCTTTCCATGTAACTCACCATGTCCTAGCAAATAATCTTTCAATCTTACTGCTATCTCTTCTTTTAATCTAGATCTTGTTGTAATTTTAGACAATCCTTGTCATTATTTACTATACCACCAATTTCAGTGTCACCTTCAGGAGGAAGTCAGGGGAACATGACCCAGTCTTCATCAAGGGTTTAGTAGTGGAGAAGGTCAAGAACTTCAAATTCCTGGGGGTCAACATCTCCGAGGACCTGTCCTGGAGCTTCCACGTTGATCCAATCACAAAGAAGGCTCACCAGTAGCTAAAGGTGTCTGAGGTGGTTCAGTAGGTCAATGAAGACCCTTGTAAAATTTTACAGGTGGACTGTGGAGAGCATTCTGGCTGGTGGTATCACTGCCTGGTATGGAGGTGCTAACTCTCAGAACAAGAATAAACTCCAGAGGGTTGTTAACTTGGCCCACAACATCACAGGCTCCCGATTTCACTCCATCAAGGACATCTACATGAGGCGGTCTTAAAAAAGCCTCTATCCTCAACAACCCCCACTGCTCAGGCCATGCCCTCTTCACTCTGCTTCCTCCCATCAGGAAAAAAGTACAGGAGCCTAAAGACGAGCACTCAGCGGCACAAGGACGGCTTCTTCCCCGCTGCCATCAGATTCCTAAATAATCTTTTCGGGCCCTAATATTGTTATTGTTTTTTTATAGTAATGTTGTAAGATGGTTATAATATGAATGTTTGCCCTACGATGCTTCCATAAAACACCAAATTTCATGACTTGTTCATGACAATAAATTCTGATTCTGAAATTTTGGAACCAGCCACCGACATTCTCATCCAAATAGGTGATATTGATGATGAACATCAGTGGACCCTGGTCTGATCCCTGCATCACACCACAGGCCACATGTCTCCAACCTAACACCCCTCCATTGCCAACCTACCACCAAACCAATCCTGTATCTGATTGGCCAGCTTGCCTGGATCCATGTGACCTAGCTTTCTGGACCAGGCTATCATGCAGGACCTTGACAAGGGCCTCGCTGAAGTCCATGTTGACATGGCCCACCTTGGTCGCCTTTTTTTTTAAAAAATGGAATAAGTTTGTGAGATGTGATTTCCCAAGGCACTAAGCCATGCCTGCAGCAGACGTGGACATACCCCTCCATAATCTTTGTCAAAGAAGAAAGAAGAAGCCACGCTGTCTGAACAGTCCTCAGCTTTCTAAACGCAGAGAGATTCTGCCTTTCGGAATCTCTCCCTGTGATGATGGACTGAAGTTCACTGCCTTGCCCTTGCATCCCTTCTTAAATAAATATATAACCATTCTTCCATTACCTCACCTGCAGCTAAATTATGATATAAATATCTCTGTCAAAGTCCCGGGAGAAGTTGTATTGAAATAATATTTATACCCAGTGGATGGTAGGACACTCCAGAATGTGGCAGAACAGAGGGATCTGAGAATACAGATGTATCATACCTTGAGAGTGGTGATAGGATTGTAAAGAAAGCTTTTGGCACACTGACCTTCATAAAGCAAAGTATTAAGGACAGGAGTTGGGATAGGAGGTAAAGATCTATAACCAACTTTCCTGACCTGAGCCCTCCTTCAAAAAGTAGGCAGGCGGACCTGAATTAAAAGTCTGGGGGAGGAACAACACCTTGTATTCCCTCCAACCAGGTGGCATCAACATCTCGAATTCTCCTGTTCCCCTTAGCACCTCCCACTCCCATCTCTCCCCCTTCCCCTACCCCTATGTCTCCTTTCCTGTAGCCCCACCCTTCTCTCTCTCTCTCTCTCCCTCCTTCCCTCTATCTCCTTTCCTCCCTTTGTCTCCTTTCCTCAACTCACTCTCTCTCTCTCCCCTTTCCTCCAGTCCTGCATTCACCGACCCACCCCCTTCCCATGATCCATTCTCACCTTTCCTCTCCTGTACCCCAACCCATGTCCACCGATGGCCTTTTGCTTGTGCCCACTCCCCTGCTCTTTCTTCCATTCTCCCCCTGCCCCTTTATTCAGGTGCCTGCCTGTTTTTTCCTTACAGCTCTGGCTTGAAATGTTGGTTCTATATCTTTACCTCCAATGGATGCTGTGTGACCTGCTGAGTTCCTCCAACATTTTTGTGTTTTAACAGGAGTTGAGGTGTTATGTTGAAATTATACAAGACATTGGTGAGATAAAATTTGGATTATTGTATACAGTTTTAGTCACCTAACCACAGGAAAGAAATTAATAAGATTGAAAGAGGCAGAGAAAAATTGACAAGGGTGTTTCTGGGACTTGAAGAACTGAGTTATAGGGAAAGGTAAAACAGGTTAGGACTTTATTCCCTGGAGCATCGGAGAATGAGGCGATTTTTGGTTGAATCTGCAAAATTATATTAAGGGTATAGATAGTGTAAATGCAAATGACTTTTCCACTGGGATTAGGTGAGATAAGAACAGGAGTTAAAGTAAAAGGCGAAATGTTGAAGGGGAACAATGGGGGTAACCTTCACTCAGAGGGTGGTGAGAGTGGGGTACCAGCTACCAGCGGAGGGAGTGGATGTGGGTTTGATCGACATTCAAGAGAAGAGTGAAGAGGCACCTGGATGGAAAGGGTATGGAGGGCTGTGGTCTGGGTGCAGGTCAATGGGACTAGGCAGAATAAATAGTTTGGTGTAGGCTAGATGGTTGAAGAGCCTGTAACCGTGCTGAGGAGTTCTAAGAGGGGGAGTAAATGTCAGCCTTGAAATCTGAAAATGGACAGGCATCAGGATAGTCTCAAAGATTGTCCACGATTCTGTTAGATCACAGTCTCTCAGCATTCTGTGAAAGGGAATTCTTCTTTGGCTTGGCTTCGCGGACGAAGATTTATGGAGGGGGTAAAAGTCCACGTCAGCTGCAGGCTCGTTTGTGGCTGACAAGTCCGATGCGGGACAGGCAGACACGGTTGCAGCGGCTGCAGGGGAAAATTGGTTGGTTGGGGTTGGGTGTTGGGTTTTTCCTCCTTTGCCTTTTGTCAGTGAGGTGGGCTCTGCGGTCTTCTTCAAAGGAGGTTGCTGCCCGCCAAACTGTGAGGCGCCAAGATGCACGGTTTGAGGCGATATCAGCCCACTGGCAGTGGTCAATGTGGCAGGCACCGAGATTTCTTTAGGCAATCCTTGTACCTTTTCTTTGGTGCACCTCTGTCACGGTGGCCAGTGGAGAGCTCGCCATATAACACGATCTTGGGAAGGCGATGGTCCTCCATTCTGGAGACATGACCCATCCAGCGCAGCTGGATCTTCAGCAGCGTGGACTCGATGCTGTCGACCTCTGCCATCTCGAGTACTTCGATGTTAGGGATGAAAGCGCTCCAATGGATGTTGAGGATGGAGCGGAGACAACGCTGGTGGAAGCGTTCTAGGAGCCGTAGGTGATGCCGGTAGAGGACCCATGATTTGGAGCCGAACAGGAGTGTGGGTATGACAACGGCTCTGTATACGCTTATCTTTGTGAGGTTTTTCAGTTGGTTGTTTTTCCAGACTCTTTTGTGTAGTCTTCCAAAGGCGCTATTTGCCTTGGCGAGTCTGTTGTCTATCTCATTGTCGATCCTTGCATCTGATGAAATGGTGCAGCCGAGATAGGTAAACTGGTTGACCGTTTTGAGTTTTGTGTGCCCGATGGAGTAAGGGAATATTAAACAGTGATAACACGAAGTAGGGGAATTGAGAACCATATTTAGGTTTAAGGTAAGGGGGAAGGACATTTAACAGGAACGTGAGGGGTAACTTTTTTTTACCCAGATGGTGGGTGGGTGTGTGATATGGGTGGTTGAAGCAGGTATTACTATAATGTTTAAGAAACATTTGGACTGATACACAGATAAGATGGGTTTAGAAGGATAGGGACTAAATGCAGGCTGGTGGGAGCAGTGAGGGTGGGCCATTTTGGTGGGTTCCTGCTCCATGCTGTGTTACTATAATCTAACGTTCACATGCTTTCCATCCACAGTTGATCTACTTCTTGCTGGGCACCCTTGGTCTGATCCTTTCGGTGTCTGCCGTGGCTTTTGCTGGTCACCATTACAACCAGATCACCAAATTCACCTGCCAGATGAATTCAAACCACTGCATGTGCAGTCAAGATCCAGAGGATCAGATCGCTCGGACCTTTCGCTACAATGACGTGCAAGATTGTGACTCTGTCACCAGCACCATTAAACTCTACCTCTTGCTCCAGATGGTCCTTAACATAAGCGTTGTGCTTGTCTGCCTCCTTGGCTGTTACTTGATGTGGAAGCACAGATACCAGGTGTTTTTTGCTGGCCTCCATTTCCACTCCTTTAAGACTAAAAGTGAACAACAGCAGAAAGTGTAAACAACCCACTAAAGAATGTTAGTCACAAAATGCTGCCCAAAGCCGGAACGGGGAGAGAAACAAGAAAATCTGCAGATGCTGGGGTCACGTGCAATGCACAAACGTGCTGGAGAAACTCAGCAGGTCATGCAGCGTCCATAGGAATTCAAGGGTAACCAAGGTTTTGAGCCTGGCCCCTTGGTCAAGTCTGCCGAAAACACAGGTAGCAATGCTGCGGGACCTGCTGAGTTTCTCCTGCATGTTTGTGTCTTGCATGGAATGCACAAAGTTTTCTGCAGATAAGAAATAATTTTTAACAAATTCTTTAAAACTAGATTTAGATTGTGCAGTCAAAAGAAAATGTAATTCTGAGAATGTGTTACAGAAAGTTTCCCCATATCTGAAAAGCTTGGTTTTCGGTTAATGGATTTTTTTTTGGTTAATGGAACAAAACCGGAAAAATCCCCATTCTCATAGTAGCATCAGCTGTTGCCGATCCCTGACACCCCACCACCACCACCAGTCCCCGACACCTCCCCACTGCCACTGCTGGTCCCTGACACCACCCCATCACCTCCGCCAGACTCCGTTACCTCCTCACCGCCGGTCCCTGACACCTCCCCACCACTGGTGGACCCCAACACCTCCCCACCACCACCGATGGACCCCGACATCTCCCCACCGTCGGTCCCTGACACCTCCCCACCACCACCGCCGGACCC
This sequence comes from Narcine bancroftii, assembly GCF_036971445.1. Lineage (NCBI taxonomy): Eukaryota > Metazoa > Chordata > Chondrichthyes > Torpediniformes > Narcinidae > Narcine > Narcine bancroftii. The sequence continues at coordinate 34,970,790 of NC_091481.1, forward strand.
TGACACCTCCCCACCACCGTCGCCGGTCCCCAACATCTCCCCACTGCTGCCGCCGATCCCTGACACCTCCCCACAAAAGTCCCCACTCCTGCCTGGGAGGCCGCTCTCCTTGATGATGGTGGGACAAAGGATTCTTCCGATTGCTGGGAGACAGCGGCATGCAGTTTGTAAACCAAATACGGCGGAGGGTAAAGAAGAAATGGAAAGAGAGAGGGGAGGGAGTTGCCTGAAACGAGGGACAATCAATGTTCTCCTAATTTCTCCCCATGTGATGCCTGACCTGCCGACTTCCTCCAGTTGATGGTTTGAGATTCCAACCTCCTTCTCTGAGCTGACCTCTAGCCTTCAGCATTTGTCTTCCCGGCTGGTTCTGAGCTCTGTTGTTACCATACTGGTGCCAACCTAGTGTCAGAGCCCCATATGGGCAAGCCGGGTGATAATTTTTTTTCATCCTGTGATGAAAAAAAGTTGGGTTCGTAGAACTTTTCATTTAACAGAATTTCGGATGTGGGGAAACATACTGTACTTGCACAAGAAAAGGGTTTTTTAAGGAAGTAAAATGACTGAAAAGAGTAATCATTTTGCAGGAGTGTATTATTGTTTGTGGGTTTCCAGTCAGACCATTCTACAATTCATGCTTCAACTTATAACAGTATTTAGACTGATCTTTTATTCAAAATGCTTTGTGTAGTGCGATTATAGAAGTTTGGAAAGGTAGCTGGTGTGTGTGTTCGAATCGACCAATGCAAAGCCCCGGTACAAGATCCTTGCTGATAATTTGAGCTACAAAAGGTCGACGAGCCTCCAGATGGTACCATCCGTGCCTTTCAACTGTCAAATGCTTTTCTGGGTGAACATTTGGACAGAAATCTCGGACAGAAAAGGCCTTGCAGACCCATATGATAAGATCATGAACTGCGCAGTTAATGTTCCGGGAAGTTCCCCAAGTAAGGAAATTCGCAGGTAGACTGGACCCATGTAAAATTGTTATTTATATGATGAAGGAGAAATGATTGTTAACAAGCAGAGATCTATAACCAGCTCCCACAGAATGAAACCCTAGCTGACTGCATGCTTATAACCTGGCCTATTTCTGTCTCTTAAAAGAGTTGAGGGAGTGGCAATGGAGTGCAGAAGAGGGAGATAATTTAGAGCAGGGACAAACTCTTTTGAAAACAGCCCATCCTTTCGGGAATATAGAGCTGAGCTATAGGGGAAAAGTTGGAAGACTTTATTCCCTGGAGCATCAGAAAATGAGGACTGAAGATTGGGTAAATGCAAACAGGTTTTTTTTCCCCTGAGGGTGGGGCTCGTGGGATGAAATGGCCTGTTACCATGCTGCGTGTCTAAATTTAAATTGAAAAGTATTTGAGGGTGGGTCGAGGGTGAACGGGGGCACGCTTTGGGGAACTTCTTCATGCAGAGAGTGTGGAGCGAGCTGCCAGCTGAGATGGCGAATGCTCGATGCCAAGGTTTCAGCAAAATCTGGAGAGGCACATGGATGGGAGGGGTCTGGAGGGCCAGGGTCTGGGTGAAGGAGATTGGGGCGAGGCGGAATAATTAGAAGCAGGCACAGACCAGAAGGCCCAGAGTGCCTGCTTATGTGTTTGTGGCTATGGTCACATTTTAATAGGGTCGTTTGCTCACTGAATCTGTGCGGAACTCTTGGAACACCCACGTTATCTGATGCGAAATAAATCTGTGCCTTTGATAACTTTCCCCTGAAACCAATAGAGCAGAAAGGGAACATTACAAATTAAAAACAAACCACCTGCGGTAACTTATTTCTATTGCATTATCCAAGGTATGTTTCACAGATATCTTGAAACCACACTGTCTTTGCTTTAAAATAATAATTGGTTTTCTGCTTAGTCTATCTGAATTTAAATATGTGTTTTATATTACAGGTGCTCCATTAATTTCAGATGTAAAACATAGAGCGTGGTTTGCTTTCAGTTTTATTTGCAAAGCATTGCCTGAATATTTTGACCTTCTTACTGGTTTGCTTGTGAGGGGTATTAACAGTCAATGTCCTGTTACCAAGATCTCACCTTTCTCTAGACTTTACGTGGAAACAGTAACTTGCGTTGAAGCAATTTTCTATACCGTCTTTGTGTTAAAAAGATTTATTTTCTCTTGACGATATTTAGAAAAATAATAAAAATGTCTATATCTGGAGCCCTGTTGTTGAGTGCATTTTGGTCCATGCAGATCTGTGGGGTCTGAGCAACATTCTGTGGAAAGACAGTGCTTACCGCGATATGGTTAAATGGCAGCATGCTCAACGCTGACATTAACCTCTGCTCTCACTCAGTGGCGTCACTAGTGCTGGTGTCACCTGGTGCGGTAACTCATGACGTCACACCTCACCACCCCCCCCCCCCCCCCCCCATGCCCGTGGTCCGAATGTAGAAGAAACAAGTGTGTGTTCTTTGTATGTCCATGCTGAGCGGGGGTGGGGGCTCTGACCAAAGTGCAAAAAAAGAAAATTAGGATTGATATTTGTAGTAATATTGATAAGCTGGATTTACAAAAATTTTTTGCTGTTAAACTAACCACAGGGATATTTTTATAAAAAAAAATAAATATCTGCTGAGACACTACCCAAAAATTTTATAGACAGTCATTTTGGTGTCACCTCCTTAGATGGTGTCACCTGGTGTGGTCCGCACTCCCAGTAATCGCCCCCTCCCCCACCCCCAAGTGACGCCAGTGCTCTCACTGACCCCATCGTCTTTTTCATATTCCAAGCCCCTTCCGGTTTTTTTTCTCTCGAATCCCCAATTCTCCTCTGGTCCTGGAGTCGCACAGCGCAGGAGCAGGCCCTTTGGCAGGATCTTGCTGACCCTGGCCCTCCTTGGCAGTTCTCCTGTCCGCCCAAGAGCTCACGAGATGCTGCCAGAATCTCTGCCCACCCACCCCCTCCGGCAGATACCAACCATCCTGCTAGACCTTCCCTCAGACGAATGCCCCCTTGCTTTAGACTCCAATGGTAAAAGATTCTTACCGTTTACCTGTCCCTCATGCTGATATGAAATCTTCCCCTTCTTGAAGCAGGCTTGTGGAATTTGCAGCACACAAGGGGTCAAAAGATCTTTAGGAACTCGGTGGGAGAATATGTCGGCTGAGTTTGTTGTGGAATGCAAGAAGTGGAAACGGTGCATTGTAGGCCCCATTCTTACGGAAAGAAACTGAAAAGAAACTTTTAGCAATGGCTTTGATTGACGCACCTGAGTTATCAGCCACCTTGTTCAGGAGGTATGCAATGAGTTAGATTCATTTTGATTGGCTAAGCATACCTTCAGCTTTGGTCATAGCTGGTGGGTTTTTTTTAATGCTAAAGGTATTTTAATTTAATTTAGAGATATTAAATTTAGAGATACGCCAGAGCTGTACTATCCCACTAGCCTGCAAAGGTCAAACACGCCCACGCGACTCTGTATGTTTTTGGAATGTGGGAACACCCAGAGGGAATCCACGCAGACATGGGAAGAACATATGAACTCCTTGCAGACAGCGCCAGGATCAAACCCAGGTCGCAGACACTGTAATAGCGTTGTGTCAACCGCTTTGCTAACTGGGCCGGCCTCCGACATATTTGATGACATGTACAGTCCTTATTAGAGAAAATGTGCACAAAAGCAGCCGTCCATGTCTTCAGGGCAGCTCGGTGAGCAAGTATGATACCCAAACATGCTGGAGAAACTCAGCAGATCATGCAGGATCTGTGTTTCAGGCCTGAGCCCTTTATCAAGATGAATGCCAATGTTGCAATTGCCTTCCTCATCACCAGCTTCACATTGCACGTTAACCTTTCGGGGATCTTGCACGAGAATTCCCAAGTCTCTCTGCATCTCCGATTTCTGAACTCTTTCCTTCCACCAAAGACGTAAGGTGTGCTGGCATTCGTTGTTTGAGGCATTGTGTAAAAAAAGATCGTGAAGTCATGCGTGCGGTTCCAGTCGCTACATTGAAGGAAGGATGGAAATGCTTTCAAGAGGGTGCAGAGGAGGTTCACAAGGATGTTGCCCAGATTGGTGGGTGTGAGGGATTGAATGAACCCAGATGGTTTTCTCTGGAGCACGGGAGGCTTAATGGAAGCTTACAAAATGATCAGGGGTGTTGATGGTAGACAGAATCTCTCTCCTGGGATGAAAATGTCAAATAATGGAGGGTGTGGGTTTAAGATGAGAAGAGGTTTAAAGGAGATTTTCAAGGTTTGTAGTTTTACTCAGTGCAGGGTGGGTGTCTGGAATAGGCTGCCGGGGGTAGTGATGGAAGTAGATACAATGCTGGTGAGCCATTTAGACTGATACGTGAACAGGTAGAGAATGGAAGGATTCAGACCACCATCAGGCAGATGGGATTAGCTAGATGGTGGCCTTGAAGTGTTCCACGCCCCAGCAATGAAAGCAGCAGTTCATAGGGGATCGTAGGAAATGGGAGGATGGAATGGGCCACATACAACAGGCAGTAAAAATATTATACATGATTGTACAGTAATGCAGTGCAAAACTAGGGTTTTCATTTGAGTGAGGAGAGAAGGTTTTGCACACAGACCAAGGACCAGATCAAGCATCAGATAACGAGGTCAAGACGTGAGCTGCGAAGAGCTGTCGGTGCACAGCGTGTGGGGGGGGGGGGGGGGGAATCTGATATTGCAGCAATTCACTTTGAACACAAGCCCGCACAGCAGGAAAAGCTGGAGTTTCAGGTGAGCATGCCGCCAAGCATATGGAACCAGTCCTTGGCGCAGTGACCATTGCACAAAGGTACGTCACGCACAGGCACAGAGACACAGAATTGGACAGGCCTTTCGACCCAACTGTTGTATGCTAACTAAGCCAGTCCCACTTGCCTACATTCGGATCATAACCCCTCCAAACCTTTCCTCTCCATGTACTTGAATAAATATCTCTTAAACAACTGTCCCCACAAACCACTTCCTCTGGCAGTTCATTACTTATACCCACATTCTCTGTGTGAAAAACAACCCTTTTAAATCTTTCCCCTCTCACCTTAAATCCATGCCTTCTAGTTCAAGTTCATTAACATCTGACTGTACATATACAACTAGACGAAACACTGCTTGTCCAGACTGTGGAATTTTAGATTGCCCTATCCTGCTGTGACCACTCACATTATCTGTGCCTCCTCAGTTTCTCAGAGAAAAGTCCCTCCTCAAGCCCCCAGACCCGGCAACACTCTCATGAATGTTTTCTGCACCCTTTACACCTCGATGATATGTTTGCTGTAGCTGGGTGACTCGAACTGTGCATAATGCTCTGTGCGGTCTTGTAACATGGCGTCCCTGCTCCTGGACGTGGCACTCCAAACGAACCTGCCGACACATGGTAGTCCCGCTTGGGACCAAGGCTGATTTGCTCACACTCTGGTCCTGCTGGATGGGGGTTCGGGCGAGTGCTCAGATGCATCCAGAGGGCAGGTGCCCCACGACAGGATGGGCAGGCACCCGGTGTGTCAGACCGTCTGCTCCTTCCGACACTCTTGCAAGGTGTTTGAGGGCTGCTGATACACTCCCGGGAAACCCTCAACGCTGCCTCTCACACTCCATGTGGGTGGCCAGAGATTCCTAGTAGATGGTGGGAAGTATTGTATTTCTTCAAGGATGGTGGGGTCTGACAAGAGGAGCTATTTAGACCCTCAATGCTGAGGGAATTGGCCTGGGAGAGGGCATTGGCATTTGATTGCTTATCATTCCAGGGATATTAGGCAGAGACACCGTTGTATTTTACTTGTGTCGGAAATCCAGGTTCTCAGAAGCAGATAGGAGGGCAGCGATCTGGGGACATAGACCAAAAAACAAACTGCTGGAGGAAACTGTTAGTGGTGGGCAAACTATTGGAGAGGATTTATAAATATTTTTCCAACTCGTGGGGGGAGGTCATGCCTCATGAGCTGAATTGAATTTTTTGAGGATGGGACAAAAGAGATTGATGAAGGCAGGGTGAGGGATGTGATGTATATTGGATTTTAGGAAGGTATTTGACAAGGTCCCCCATGGCAGGCTCAATCAGAATGCCGTGAGGGATTTTTTTTCTTGGATTCAGAATTGGCTTTTGCCCAAGAGGCAGACGATAGTATAAGGAGCATATTCTGTCATGAGGACTCGTAATGTTCCATCAGGATCTGTCCTGGGACCCCTGCTCCTGTTGATTTCTAATCAATCCCTTGGACGAAGAAGTGGAGGGGAGGGTCAGTCATTTTGCAGGTGACTCGAAGGTGGATAGTGTAAAAGGTTGCTATGTTACAACAGAGCATCGATAGGATGCCGAGGTGTGGGGAAGAGAAGGCTCAGATGGAATTCCATCTGGAAAAGTGTGAAGTGATATGCTTTGGGAAGTTGAACATGAAGGCAGAGTACATGGTTAATGGCAGGGTTTTTAAGTGGGGAGGAACAATGGGATCTTGGGGCTGAAAGGTGGCAGATGGAGTTTAATGTAGATAAGTGAGAGGTGCTTCATTTTGGGAGGAATAACCAAAATAGGACTTGTGCAGTGAAAGGGAGGACATTGAGGAATGCAGAGGAACAGAGGGATCTTGGAGTAACGGTTCAGCGTTCCTTGAAGGTGGATTCCCATGTAGATAGGGTAGTGAAGAAGATTTTTGGTGTGCTGGCCTTTATAAATCATAGCATAGAATATAGGAGCTGGGAGGTGATGTTAACACTGTTTAAGGCATTGGTGAGGCCAAGTTTGGAATATTGTGTGCAGTTCTGGTCCCCAAATTATAGGAAGAATATCAATATGGTGGAATGGATGCAAAGAATGTTTACAAAAATGTTGCCTGGATTGCAGTATCTTGAATACGGAGAAAGATTGAGTAGACTGGGTCTTTATTCATTGGAGCGTAGAAGGTTGAGAGGGGATTTGATAGAGGTATTTAAAATTATGAAGGGGATAGATAGAGTAGATGTGAATAGGCTTTTTCCCCTGAGGGTAGGGGAGTTTGGAACAAGGGGTCATAAGTTAAGGGTTATGGGGATAAACTTTAGGAGTAATATAAAAGGATGCTTCTTCACTCAGAGAGTGATGGCTGAGTGGAATGACCTTCCGGAAGAGGTGGTTGCGGCAGGGTCGATTCTGTCATTGAAGAGGAGGTTAGATGAGTACATGGATGTGAGGGGGTTAGAGGGTTATGGGCAAGGGAGTGGATAGGTGGAACTAGTGGAGTTTCATGTAAATTGGTGTGGACTAGAAGGGAGGATATGGCCTGTTTCCATACTGTAAATTGTAATATGGTTATAAACTCCATAGATCCCTCAAGGTTACCACACAGGTTGGTAGGTGGTTAAGAAGGCATAGAATGTGTTGCCTCTTGAGTTGAGGGATTGAGTTGGAGTACAGCAAGGTATGAAGATGCTGCCCGGATTGGAGAACACTCTTTATGAAGCAAGGTCGAGTGATCCAGGAGTTTTCTTCTTGAGAGCGATGGTGGATGAGAGGCAACTTAATAGAGATGTATAAGCTTATTATGGATAGGTTTCCTGAGGCAAACACAGCTTGTAGCAGAGTTTAAGGTGAGTGAAGGGGAGACATTAGAGATATGTTTTTTACATGGAGGGTGGTGGGTACCTGGAATGCATTGCCGAGGGTTGGTGGTGGTGGTGGCTGGTACAATAGGACCATTTAAAAGCCTCTTATACAAACAGATAGATGCAGACAATCGTGTTTCTCCAGCCCCTTGTGTCTCACCTTATCAAATGCCTTTTGGAATTCTAAATGCTCCACAGGTTCTCTTCAACAACCAACCGTCCCCATCACTTCCTCGAAGAATTTGAGAAAAATGTTCAAACATGTACTTTGCATAAGGCTTAAAGTTGTAAGGCCCAGAAACAGGCCTTCTGTCCGACTCCTCATCAATGGTGATGAATATGCTTAGCTTATCTCTCCAAACCTTTCTCATCCAGATGGTCAGCCAAATGTCTTTTTTATTATACCTGCCTTTACCATTTCTTCTGGCAGCTAGTTCTGTATAACAACTAGGTGACAAACTTTCCCCTCAGATTCTCAATGTAAACCTCTGCCCTCTAGTTTTAGACTCCCCGGATCCCAGGGAAAAAAAAGATTGTGACTCTCTACCCTGTCCTACTGTTATAGACCTCTGAAAGGTCATGGCTTATTTGATTCCACTCCAAGAAAAACAGTCCCAGCCTCCTTAGCCTCAAGCCCTCTAATCCTTATGAATCTTTTCTGCACCCTCTCATGTAGTGTGGGAAGAGGACTGATCAAATGTAATCCCATCAACTCTATGTACAACTGCAAAATGATGTCCCAACTCTTGTACCAAGAAAGTCCAGCGAGCCATATGCCTTCTTCACCACCCCACCTCACTGTCAAGGGAACGATGTCAATGTACTCTCCATTCAACAAAACTCCCCAGGGGCCCTGCCATTCACGGCATCTGTCCTGGCCTGGTTTAACTTCCCAAAGTGAGTTAAATTCCATGAATCATTCCTCGTCCTCTTTCCCAGTTGGCCGGGAGTCTACTCCAACCATGGACAAATTGCTTCACTCTCCCCTTTACCACTAATTCTATGATCTTAATGGAGAGAGACTGCATGTGTGAAATGCAGAGGGGCTGTGGTGTTCTAGCCATGAACCATTGAAGGTCAACAGGCAGATCCAGCAAGTCATGGTGGTGGTGAGTGGCATTTTCAGAACTATTGCCATCACATACTACCCTGCGGACAAGGCAGAATTACCATTTATTGCAAAGGGTGGGAGCTTAAAAAAAAATTCTTGGTGTGGCACAGTTTTGGATCCCGGGACTAAACAGATATCTTAACATTGGAGTCAGGCCAAAGGAGATGTATCAGGATTATTTCAGGGAAAAGAAGGTGGTCCTATCAAATCAGACTTTGGATCCACACTTTAGGAGTTTAGGAGATTGAGGGGAGACCTTGTTCAAACATAGAAGATCCTAAGAGAGCTTGACAGGGTAGATGCTGGGATGTTTTCACCAGCAAGGGGACGTAACAACTAAAGAAGGGGCCGGTCATTTAAAACTGGGATATGATGAAGCTCCTTCTCGCAGGGGGTGGTAAATCTCTGCCTCAGCAGGAGGGGGAAGCAGGATCATTGGAAGTATTTAGGGTGGAGGTGGATAGTTACTTATAGATAGAGAGATATGGATTCAAGGGTACCAGGCTTGACAACGACAGATCTGTAACCTTAGTTGCTCTAAAGGCAACTGAGTAGGATTGATCTAATGAAAGGTCATCTGTCTAAAAACGTTAATCTGTTTAGACCATGAGACATAGGAGTGGAATCAAGCCATTTAGGCCATCAATTGCACAAGGTGCTGGTGTGTGCACAGTTTTGGTCTGGCCCACCATTCCATTTCAACCCCATTCTCCTGCCTTCTCCCTGTAAATCTTGATTCCCCTTCCTAATTAAGAACTTATCTATCTCTGTCTTAAATATACCTAATGACGGCCTCCATGGCAACAGATTCCACAGATTCACCACTCTCCGGGGGAAAGAAATTCCTCCTCATCTCCTCATTTTTGTTTCTGTGCTCTCTGGTCCTAGATTCCACCACCCCTCCACCCTCCCCCCACCATAGGAAATGTCCTCTCCACATCCACTCTATCCAGTCTTCTTTCTTTCTCTTTCTCACCAGTACCTTTTCTATTTCAGTGTCCAGTGCTTAGGTTGCGGAAGTCGGTCAATGAGATTTATTTGAAGACACAAAATTTTTCACATTATTCCCATGTAAGCTGATATATAAACACAGAAATAGAATACATGGGGTTCTGAAACTAACCAACTCAAACACTAACCACAGCTTGTTAAACAGCCCATTGCAGTGGTTAGCTTGACCATCCATCAAGGCACAAGTTTATAGGGCATAAAGCAGGACTAGAATTTGTTCGAATGAGTCATAAAGACTCAACTGTTTTGAATTTTCAATAAACCACCGCCGGCTCTTCTGTTTATATCGCAGCTGAACGATACGCTAAGTCTGTTCTCCTTGCGGCTTGAGGCAGAAGAATGATCCGATTCTCATGCAGTTTGACCTTCCTCTGTGGTCTGATCCATTTCAAGGAGGTTCTGAGCTCTGTAGCTGTGTCAGGCCACTGGCTAAGGGAGAGGACCGAGTATGGGTGTGGGGAAGGTGGGGTGGACGGCCCCTCCACCGCCCCCAGTAATCAATGAGCCTGTGTCTGTGCATGAGTTTGTTTGAAGTGCCCATTCAGAAGCAATCTTCAGTCCTGAACAGACCCTTGAGAAAGAAACCGGAGACACACACAGTGGAAATTGAAGCCAAACACAATCTGCTGGTGGAACTCAGCGGAGGAAGCAGCATCGGTGGGAGAAAAAGGAATGGTCAATGTTTTGGGCTGGAGTCTGAAGGAATCTGGACGAAGGGTAAATGCTGGGATGTTTTCACCAGCAAGGGGACGTAACAACTAAAGAAGGGGCCGGTCATTTAAAACTGGGATATGATGAAGCTCCTTCTCGCAGGGGGTGGTAAATCTCTGCCTCAGCAGGAGGGGGAAGCAGGATCATTGGAAGTATTTAGGGTGGAGGTGGATATTACTTATAGATAGAGGTCATTTGCGAGGTAAACAAGAAAACCTGCAGACGTTGGGGCCGAGTGTAGTTCTCAGCAAATCACACAGCATCCATGGTATGTAAAAAGATTGACGAAGGGTTCAGGCTCAAAATGTTACTTCCTATAGACCAGTGGTTCGCAATCTTTTTCTTTCCATTCACCTCCCACTTTAAGTAATCCATAGGCCATTGGTACTTTGTGATTAGTAAGGGGTTGCTTTGTTGAGAATCACTGCTTTAGACCTAATTGTTACTGAAATATTTTGCTTGAGAAAAATTGTCATTGGCTCATTTCCTTTGGAGTTCTGAAACCGTGCACATAACGAGTCAATGAGGGACGATTAAAACAATGGGTTTCAAACCTTTTCTTTCCACCCACATCCCACCTTAAGCAATCCACAGAGCACTGATGACCTAGGGATTGCTTAAAGTGGGATGTGAGTGGAAAGATAAAGGTTGAGAACCACTGGTGTAGCAGCTATAATCACAGTGTCTGCAGACTTTCCTGTTTCGGGCCTGAGTCCTTTGGCGGGAATCTGGAAAAACAGGCAGATGCCTTTTTATTTAGATGGGAGAGGAGGGAGGAAGGGGAGGGAGCACAGGCTAACAGGTGTTAACAGGCTAAGTAACAGGCGAAGACATTACAGGTGGATAAAGATGTTTCCTTCCTGTGGATGTTACATGATCTGCTGTACTTCTGTGAACCATTTTATTGTCTCCTACTGATGCTGATTGACTCGCTAAGTTAGCCCAGCAGATTGTTTGTTATTCCACTATCATGGTCTGGAAACTCAGCAGAGTTTTGATCCGAACTGCCGACTGTCCATTTTTGAAGCTGCCTGCCCCGCTGATGCCTCAAGCAGTTTGTTTTTTGCTCCAGATTCCAACACCTGCAACCTCTTGTGTCTCCAAAATATCCTCTGATGTTCTCTGAAGTAACACATTAACCTTTGGGGAAGGTGGGAGCAAGTGTTCAGCCAGCGGAGAGCCTTGGCCTTGCTTTGCTCATAGCAGCTGTTTGAATAAAGTTGTGTTTGAATAAAATGGCGATGTCCTGGATGAAGAGGCGGTTGATGCTGCTCATCATTTAAAACATTTTTTAAAAATTTTTCACACTATGAACCACATTGACCAAAATACACACAAACATTTCCCTCTTGAATATACACAGTGGCATTTTCTCCCCTTTTTTCCCCTCCCTTCCCTCCCCCTTCCCACTCCCCTCCAAATCCATTAAACGTTCAACATATACGATACAATAAAACCATTAAACAATGTCATCACACAATGAAAATAAACAAGAAAATTGTGTCATCTACTTTTACACACTGGGTCAGTTCATTTCATCTTCTAATTCTGTCATTTTAGGTGGTGGAGGACTTCTCTGTTGTGTTCCATGTACGGTTCCCAAATTTGTTCGAATAATGTGACTTTATTTTTTAAATTATATGTTATTTTTTCCAATGGAATACATTTATTAATTTCTCTGTACCATTGCTGTATTCTCAGGCTCTCTTCTGATTTCCAGGTTGACATTATACATTTTTTTGCTACAGCTAAGGCTATCATAATAAATCTTTTTTGTGCTTCGTCCAAATCGAGTCCAAGTTCTTTACTTCTTATATTACTTAGAAGAAAGATCTCTGGATTTTTTGCTATGTTGCTTTTTGTGATTTTATTTAATATCTGATTTAGATCGTCCCAAAACTTTTCCACTTTCTCACATGCCCAAATTGCATGTATTGTTGTTCCCATTTCCTTCTTACAGCGAAAACATCTATCTGATACTGTTGGGTCCCATTTATTTAACTTTTGGGGTGTGGTGTATAGCCTGTGTAACCAATTATATTGTATCATGCCTAACCTAGTGTTTATTGTATTTCTCATAGTTCCGGAGCATAGTTTCTCCCATTGATGTCGCTCATCATTGGGATGACTCTCTTATCCCTTTATCCCTGCTTAGTAAGAGTCGCCCAACCAGAGGCTTCATCTGTAAACTTGGGCTGGGGTTTGAGCCAACTATAGTGAAGTGATTCAGTCCTGAGACTGGATGCCCCACATTGAGTATGTGACAGAGTATATAGAGGTGTTTGGGAGATAAATTGGGAAAGGTTTATTAGAGCAGGTCACACACAAACACTTTAAAACACAGAATTTTTGCAGGAGCTTTTGCGGTCTTCCAGCGGGAAATGGACCGGATGGTGGACCAGAATGGGCTAACCGCTACCTTCCCGTATCTGGACAATGTCACCATTTGCGGCCACGACACGCAGGACCACGGCGCCAACCTAGACAAATTTCTTCAAACTGCCGGTTGGCTGAACCTGACCTACAATTTTGACAAGTGTGTCTTCTCGCGATTCTAGGTTGCGTGGTGGAGAATGGGGTAGCGATGCCAGATCCTGACCGCATGTGTCCCCTAATGGACTTACCCCCCCACCCCCCCATACCCAGAAAGCGCTCAAATGCTGCCTGGGATTTTTCTCATATTACGCCCAATGGGTTCCACACTACGCTGACAAGTCGTGTCCTCTTATCAAGACCACCTCCTTTCCCCTCTCGACCAAAGCCAGAGCGGCTTTCGATTGAATCAAATCCGACATCGCTGCTGCGATGCTGCACGCGATCAATGAGTCTGTCCCGTGTCGAGTCGAGAGCGATGCATCCAACTTCGCCCTGGCAGCCACCTTGAACCAGGCCGGTCAGCCTGTAGCCTTCTTCTCCAGAACCCTCCAGGGTCCAGAGAGTAGACACTCCTCTGTCGAGAAGGAGACCCAGGCCATAGTTGAAGCGGTGCGTCGTTGGAGACATTACCTCGCTGGGAGGCGCTTTACACTGTTGACTGATCAACGCGTGGTCTCCTTCATGTTCAGCAACACCCAGCGTGGTAAGATAAAAAACGACAAAATCGCCAGATGGAGAATCGAACTCTCCACCTTTAACTATGACATCCTGTAC